>NC_086455.1:28525428-28897339 GCF_028390025.1 Pseudophryne corroboree
AGGCTATACGCAGCAAAACGCGTCAGTGGTGTCTACGTGGACAGGACGTTTCATCCAATTGGAGCCGAACCAGCCCATGTTCATCACTTTTCCATCAGAAGAGACTCGGAGAGGATATGGATTTATTATAAACACCGTATTTCATGAGGAACCCATCTACAACGGGATGATTTCATGCTGCTTTCTCCTCTAACGGTGAATTACCAATTGCACTACCAACTGTACTCTCTCCATACTAAAGAGACTCTTGCTGCATGGACATTTACACATACAAGGGCCATTTTTGGAACGGACTCTTCCAGTGAAACCTTGCTGTATTTCCTGACCTAATATCCCGGGTAATATATACCTTTTTAATAATATACATGAATTCACGTTATATGCTGTTTGTATGCATTTCTGTGTTTTTTTTTTTTAATTAAAATGTTATTTTTAACTATATGCAATCGCTATTAGCAACCATTACTTTACCAGAGCCAGATTGTTTATTATATTTGACAAAATTAATATACAGTCAGGGTGTTTTTTTGCAACTATATTTATTTATTATTCATTCTTATTGAATCAAGGTTGAGATTAACATCGATGATAAAACAGATTTTTCATTTGCTAAATCATAGGTCAACAATTGTTTGAGACGATAATTATGGATTCTTTAATAAAATTATCAGTATGGTATAAAGAGTAACGAAGTGACGCTGTTCTCTGTTTTAAGTGGTTGTTCGCTATTCTGAACTTTACATAATAAATGTATGGAACTTAACCAATTAGCTCGGTGGTTCAGTGGTATTGTTATCTGCCCAGCGTTCCACAGCAACAGGGTTTGATACCTGGAGGGGAATGATAAATTTCTAAAATAAATGTTTTATAAATAAAATTATAAGGACAGGGTATATATACTCATTTTTATTTATGTATAACATCATTCGTATTTCTAGTATTTCTGCAGCTGCATTGCATCTGCTGTACAGAACTCTTCTGGCTAGACCTGACGACAAGTTGTGTGAACTTGCCCAAACAGACAGCTCAAAAAGAGCAGTGGTACAACCATCCGCATAGCACAGCACGCAGTTAAGGTTTGATTCCTGGCAGGGGATGACAGTTTTATATCTATTGAAATCTTTCTATTTATATATTATAGATTAAACAATGAAGACACATCTTTTACATGGCTTTTTGTATGATTCTCTAGCATCCATAGCATAAGGAATATTGGGGAAATCTAGTACGATGGGGTATAGACTGGGTGCCGGTGCACTTTTAAATTTCGTCAACTGGGTGTGCTGGCTCCTCCCATTTATGCCCCCTCCCACAGGCAGTTTAGAAAAAAGTGCCCTCAGGAAAGGATGCACACTCTGGGCGCTCCAGAGAGTTTTCTTCAGTTTCTTTTAAAACTTTTATTATTTTCAGTATGCTGTTTGGGCAACAGCATACCTGCACCGTGGGAGTTAGGGTAAGGGGCAGTCACTGCCCTTGCGAGGTGTCAAAGCCACTTCCCGGCTGAGAGGTTGTAGTACAGCGGGGCACTGCACCTTAGCGGTCACAATCGCAGCACGCCACACACCCCTAACAATAGCCTGAAAGTGTTGACAGTGGTGAGTACATACCAGGGGCCCTGTTTGGGGGGGTCCCCAGGTTCCAGGTGCGGCTGACATGCAGGGGTGGGGGGCGGGGCATATGGGGAAAGTATGATTGCTGGCACATGTGTTGAACAGGGTAATGGATGAGAAAGATATTTCAGCACAGGTGATGGCAATCATACAGTAAGAGGGAAGTCTAGGAGCAGAGCTTTCTGTCCCTCCTGGAGAGGGTCATGTTGGGAGGTATGGAGTATACCGATTCCCGGGCGCCGTGCACGCTGCACGGTTGTCCCTGGGACATCAGTCAGTAGTATGCCCGGAAGTCTTCCGGGGTTGCCAGCGCTATCATGCCCGGAAGATTTCCGGGCATGCCACATAAGGGGTTAAAGGTGAGACAGTCACCAACACAGCTTCTAAATTACCACCAAGGAAGCATTGTTGTTAATTTGTGGCGTTAACCCCTGCAAGAGAGTTAGCATGATCTTGAAAATTTATATAACATTATGTGGCATTATAATCATTGAAATTATCGTTATTGTGTCATTATTATATTTGTTATGTTTATAAAGTTTTGTTAAAATATTGTTAGGCGTATTTGGTTTTCATGTGCAATTGAATTGAAAACTTTTATGTGGAAATTTGATTACCAAGAAAAGTAACTTTGAAAAGATAAATCACTTTTGTTTCAGCGGAGGTAGTTTTGAGCTACGGGTTGCGGTGTTCCACCTCTATATGCACAGCAGGCAAGGTGGGCGACATCCAAAACCGATTATAAACTCATTGAAGCTTGGCTGGCACCTCACTCTTTGACAAACTGATGGAGTACGAACCACTTGTGTTTTGTTTTCTTCAGATGTTATGGAAAATGCAGCACAGCTACTGTAGTTTAAGCACAGTAGGTTTTACATCTGTAGAAAGTTCTGTTTAAAGTTCTTCTACAACACTTACCTTCCAACACTCACTATATCAACCTATTTGTGATTCACAAACTGTTATTAGGGCAGATTGAATTTAATTAAATCTGGTGAGATTTATAATAGCATATTCTGTTGACATTTTGTGCACAAATATAATATTTCAGCATAATACGCAGTTTAAGAATAATATAAATGGTAAGCAGTCAGACTGCCTCTGGTTACAATGTCGACAGCAGAACGTCAACATGGTTAAGATGTCGGCATCATGAATGGTGATACCTACAAAATGTCTACATTTCAATTACGGTTAGGGATAGAATCAGACTAAAAGCAGTATCCACATTTCAACAATGTTGATATTAGAGATGAGCGGGTTCGGTTCCTCGGAATCCGAACCCGCCCGAACTTCAGCCTTTTTTGCACGGGTCCGAGCAGACTCTGATCCTCCCGCCTTGCTCGGTTAACCCGAGCGCGCCCGAACGTCATCATCCCGCTGTCGGATTCTCGCGAGACTCGGATTCTATATAAGGAGCCGCGCGTCGCCGCCATTTTCACACGTGCATTGAGATTGATAGGGAGAGGACGTGGCTGGCGTCCTCTCCGTTTAGATTAGATTAGAGAGACACTTGAGTTGATTGATTTACTACTAATTTTGGGGAGCATTAGGAGTACTCAGTACAGTGCAGAGTTTTGCTGATAGTGACCACCAGTTTTATTTATAATCCGCTCTCTGCCTGAAAAAAAATGATACACAGTCACATACCATATCTGTGCTCAGCCTCAGTGTGCTGCATGATATATCATCTATGTATATCTGACTGTGCTGAGTGCTCACTGCTCACACAGCTTAATTGTGGGGGAGACTGGGGAGCAGTTATAGCAGGAGTACAGTGCACACTTTTGCTGCCAGTGACCACCAGTATATTGTCTGCCTGAAAAAGTTAAACACTCCTGTGGTGTTTTTTTTTTATTTTTATTCTATAAACGCATTCTCCTGACAGTGTCCAGCAGGTCCGTCATTCATTATATTATATAAATATTTACCTACAGTAGTGTTATATATTTTTTTTTTCATCTCTATCATCTTTATCATCTCTATATTAGCAGACGCAGTACGGTAGTCCACGGCTGTGGCTATCTCTGTGTCGTCAGTGCTCGTCCATAATTGTATACCTACCTACCTGTGGTGGGTTTTTTTTTTCTATCTTCTTCATACTAGTAGTTTAGGAGTCTGCTGACAGTGTCCACCAGGTCCGTCATTATATTATATACCTACAGTAGTAATATATTTAGTATATTATCTATACTAGCAGACGCAGTACGGTAGTCCACGGCTGTGGCTATCTCTGTGTCGTCAGTGCTCGTCCATAATTGTATACCTACCTACCTGTGGTGGGTTTTTTTTTTCTATCTTCTTCATACTAGTAGTTTAGGAGTCTGCTGACAGTGTCCACCAGGTCCGTCATTATATTATATATACCTACAGTAGTTATATATATATTTTTTTATATCATTAATTATCATCTCTATACTAGCAGACGCAGTACGGTAGTCCACGGCTGTAGCTACCTCTGTGTCGTCAGTCACTCGTCATCCATAAGTATACTATCCATCCATCTCCATTGTATACCTGAGGTGCCTTTTAGTTGTGCGCATTAAAATATGGAGAACAAAAATGTTGAGGTTCAAAAAATAGGGAAAGATCAAGATCCACTTCCACCTCGTGCTGAATCTGCTGCCACTAGTCATGGCCGAGACGATGAAATGCCATCAACGTCGTCTGCCAAGGCCGATGCCCAATGTCATAGTACAGAGCATGTAAAATCCAAAACACAAAAGATCAGTAAAAAAATGACTAAAAAAAAATCAAAATTAAAATCGTCGGAGGAGAAGCGTAAACTTGCCAATATGCCATTTACCACACGGAGTGGCAAGGAACGGCTGAGGCCCTGGCCTATGTTCATGGCTAGTGGTTCAACTTCACATGACTATGGAAGCCCTCCCGCTAGAAAAATGAAAATAGTTAAGCTGGAAAGAGCACAGAAAAGAACTGTGTGCTCTGAGATGGTATCACAAATCCCCAAGGAGCGTCCAAGTGTCAGAGGTTGTGATGCCTGACCTTCCCAACACTGGACGGTAAGAGGTGGCTCCTTCCACCATTTGCACAACCCCTGCAAGTGGGGACAAATTAATACTTAGTGAGGAGGATTTACACTGTGAAAGGGGTGAGGAATCGGAGGATGATGATGAGGTGGACATCTTGCATCTGTAGAGCCAGTTTGTGCAAGGAGAGATTGATTGCTTCTTTTTTGGTGGGGTCCCAAACAAACCAGTCATTTCAGCCACAGTTGTATGGCAGACAATGTAGCTGAAATTATGGGTTTGTTAAAGTGTGTATGTCCTGTTTATACAATATAAGGGCGGGTGGGAGGGCCCAAGGACAAGTCTATCTTGCACCTCTTTTTCTTCTTTGCATCATGTGCTGTTTGGGGACTAGTTATTTTAAGTGCCATTCTGTCTGTGACTGCAGTGCCACTCCTAGATGGGCCAGGTGTTTGTGTCGGCCACTTGTGTCGCTTAGCTTGGCCATCCAGCTACCTCATTGCACCTCTTTTTCTTCTTTGCATCATGTGCTGTTTGGTGCCTATTTTTTAAATCTACCATCCTGTCTGCCACTGCAGTGCCACTCCTAGATGGCCCAAGTGTTTGTGCCGCACACTTGTGTCGCTTAGAATAGTCATACAGCTACCTCATTGCGTCGCTTTTTCTTCTTTGCATCATGTGCTGTTTGGGGACTAGTTTTTGAATAGTGCCATCTTGTCTGCAACTGCAGTGCCACTCCTAGATGGGCCAGGTGTTTGTGCCGCACACTTGTGTCGCTTAGCTTAGTCATACAGACACCTCGGTGCAACTTTTAGGCCTAAAAACAATATTGTGAGGTGTGAGGTGTTCAGAATAGACTGGAAATGAGTGGAAATGAATGTTATTGAGGTTAATAATACCATAGGAGCAAAATTAACCCCAAATTCTATGTTTTTAGCTGTTTTTATGTTTTTTCCCAAAAATCATCCAGACCCAAAACCAAAACACGAAAGGGTGGTTTTGGCAAAACCAAGCCAAAACCAAAACACGAAAATGGAATTAGAACCAAAACCAAAACACGAAAAGTGCCAGCCGCACATCTCTAGTTTGATGAATGCTGATATGGATAATGTCGACACTTAATACCTCAACATTCTCTGTCAACATAATGAATTATGAGCATCCACAAAATATACTACACCCATATAAATGACATTTTCATTTTTTTGTAATTGCGTCTGCTCCTGTAATGTGTTACATACTTTATCTATTGTGTTTTTTTATTAAGTAATTACGTTTTTCTGCTGTTGATTACTTTCCCTATGCAAATAAGCATCTGACTTGCCTTCCTTATTGCTTTGTCACATTGCTTACCTGCCTTTAAGTTCCCTGAAATAGTGTCTCCTACAGTAGATCCCTTTCCTCCTCAGTAGTTTCCATTATAGTACCCTCGATACTGTATTGAGCATTTGGATTTTTGAGACCCTAGTGCATGATTTTGCATTTTTTGGCATTAAACTGTAGTTGACATGCTCTTGACCATCCCTCTAGTCTACCAAGCTCATCAATCATTTATTTTACCCCTCCTGGTGTGTCTACCCTGTTGCATACCTTTGTGTCATCTGCAAAAAGGCATACTTTATCTTCAATACCATTTGCAATGTCACCAATAAAGATAATAGAAAGCACTGGTCTATATACAAATCCCTGGGGTACTCCACTGGTAACATTTCCCTCCTTTACCACTGGTAACATTTCCCTCCTTTACTACAACTATGTTTCCTATCCTGCAGCCAATATCCTTTTCATTCAACCATCTTAGAATTCAATCCCAAGCTTTCAAGTTTATTTAGAAGTCTGCAATGTGGGACAGTGTCAAAAGCCTTCCTAAAGTCTAGATAAGCTACATTTATGCCCCCCCCCCATTTGATCTACTACTTTTGCCACACAGTCAAAACAGCAATAAGATTTGTCTGACATGATTTCTCGCCAGTAAATCCATGCTGGCTGGAATCCTGTAAATTGCTGGATTTGAGATATTCTACAATAATTCTACAGTGTATCCATCAATTCCCCTACTACTGATAGTCACTGGTCTGTAGTTACTCTTCTCTTCCTTGATTCCACTTTTGTGCAGTGGGACTACATTTGCTTTTGCTTTTTTGCTTTTTTTAAGTCCTCTGGAATTACTCCTGTAGCTAGAAACTGGTTAAATAATTCTGCTAATGGTGCCATCAGCACACATTCTAAGCTCTTTTAGTATCGTTGGATGTATCCCATCTGGCCCCATTGATTTATCCACTTTCAGTTTTGAGAGTTCTGTGAAGACCTTCTTAGTAATTGTACTTGTTACTACCTCTTTTTTCCTGAATATACTCGGAACTCAGAATGTATAACCAATACCCTAACAGCGCGAATGGTTATACGTACATATATAGCATATCCTCCGTAACAAGAACATTTATTTTTGATTAGTTCATATGCAGCACACCCTAGAAACCAGTCTGTCCCGGTTCCTGATTAATAGAAAATAAGCAAAAGAAAAACAGGGTTGCGCCTGTGAGCCAATCAAATTATGCACCAGTGGTTTGTGCTTGAACCTCAGAAGCAGCAATGGAAAGTGTATCCATATGTGGCAATGTAAGGCAGACTGTTTATGTAACAATGCCAGTGCTACATGTATCCATGTTTCTTAGCAGGATGCTAATATCGTTACTTTTGTAGCAGTCCCAAATTATATGGTACGATTTAATCTGATGTTGTTATCCAGATGGAAAAATGGAATCCAATGGGGATACGGTCGTTAGGTCGACACAGCTTAAGTCAACCACTGAAGGTCAACATGCATTAGGTTGACATGTACCAGGGCAACAGGTCGACAAGAGTTTTTCAAAATAATTAAATTTTTTGGATTTTTTTCATACTTAACGATCCACGTGGACTACGATTGGAATGGTAACCTGTGCCGAGTGAAGCGGTAGCAGAGTGAGGCACCTTGCCCGAAGCATGGCGAGCGAACATGGGGCACTAATTGGGGTTCCCTGTCACTTTACAAAGAAGACAACACCAAAAACAGTCAAAAAACCCATGTCGACCTTTTGACCCGTCAACCTATTGTCCCTGTCGACCTAATGCATGTTCACCTTCCATGGCCGACCTAATGACTGTTGACCTAAGTTGGGTTGACTCAACGACCCATACCCATCCAATGCACAAATATATAATATGAGACCGTTACCCTCAGCAGCTTGTCCACTTCTCAAACTCTGACGTAGCTCACACAGCAGATCCCGCTGTAGTGTAGCTGTGAGCCGTGGGCTGCAGCTGAAAGCCACTACTCTCTTTATCCCTGCAACACGGGACCCGTTGGAGGATAAGAAGGAAGGCATCCTAACCGAGCATCTTTGGTTGTGGCGACTGACAGCGTCCTTATGTGTCTCAGCGACTGGGTCTCAGGGGCTTCCAGTGTCTTTGCTGATAACAGCGGCAGCCATGAAATGGGCACAAAGAGTCAGCGGCTGGGGCTTTTAGTTTTACGGTCAGTTGGAGAAATTGACCCCAAGGAGGTCCATCACTCTGCAGGAGTCCTAGATGCATTTCATCACTTCCTGTGACTTTTTCAGTAGGTAATACTCCTTATATACCTCCATATCAGATTATACACACCTGTAGTAGATAAAGAACAGCGCTACCTGACAGGTGTTAAATGCACCTGTTACTAGGTATTCTCAGGTATTCTACAGATTAATATCAAACCACCAGACAACATATCTAATAAATATAATATACTTTCTTATAATCAATTACCCAGAATAGAATATGGTCGATACACTTGAATAATTATAGAAATACAACAGTGGCTAATAAATGAACATTTTTCCACCACATATTTCATGCAGTTCCGGTGCGAATGGTCGACAATGTTAAGATCGACAGTCATTAGGTTGACCACTATTGGTCGACATGGACAAATGGTCGACAAATGAAAAGGTTGATGTGGATTTTGTAACTGTTTTTGGTGTCATTTTTTTTCCGTAACATGACCAGGAACCCCAATTAGTTGCTCGCTTCACTCGCCGTGCTGCCGGAAAGGTGCCTCGCTCTGGTACCGCTGTGCCCGGCACAGGTTACTATTCCCAATCGTAGTCCACGTGGATGGTAAAGTATGACGTTTTTTTTTTTAAAAGCCACGACGACCTTTTCATGTGTCGACAATTTCACGCGTCGACCATTTGTCCACGTCGACCTAATGAGTGTCGACCTTAACATGGTCGACCATCTGAACGGATACCATTTCATGCTGCTTAGCAAAATTAATACCATGCATTTGGATTAACCCTTGAGATTCCCTATTCATTCATGTAGTCAGAGACAGCCTATACATCTTTATAATTCTTATGGGGAACTAAAAATGGACCTATAATCATATAAACAACAATAAATTAACCCCCCCCCCCTCCCTCTCCCACCCGCACCCCTTTCCTAAAGTCTATTCCCTGTACAGGGACCAATTTAATATAACATACTTCAAAAATAAGTACTATATTTGTATAAGTTAAAAGATCATCAAAATTGATTCACAGTACTCGGACAAAAACAGGACCACATAATAAAATAAATATCTATATGGAATTGGTCATTATACATCAACAGATTAATAAATTAGCAAGTTACTAGTGAGAGTGTATGTATGTGTATATATATATATATAATAAGAATTTACTTACCGATAATTCTATTTCTCGGAGTCCGTAGTGGATGCTGGGGTTCCTGAAAGGACCATGGGGAATAGCGGCTCCGCAGGAGACAGGGCACAAAAGTAAAGCTTTTACAGGTCAGGTGGTGTGTACTGGCTCCTCCCCCTATGACCCTCCTCCAGACTCCAGTTAGGTACTGTGCCCGGACGAGCGTACACAATAAGGGAGGATTTTGAATCCCGGGTAAGACTCATACCAGCCACACCAATCACACCGTACAACTTGTGATCTAAACCCAGTTAACAGTATGATAACAGAGGAGCCTCTGAAAGATGGCTTCCTAAACAATAACCCGAATTAGTTAACAATAACTATGTACAAGTATTGCAGATAATCCGCACTTGGGATGGGCGCCCAGCATCCACTACGGACTCCGAGAAATAGAATTATCGGTAAGTAAATTCTTATTTTCTCTATCGTCCTAAGTGGATGCTGGGGTTCCTGAAAGGACCATGGGGATTATACCAAAGCTCCCAAACGGGCGGGAGAGTGCGGATGACTCTGCAGCACCGAATGAGAGAACTCCAGGTCCTCCTTTGCCAGGGTATCAAATTTGTAAAAATTTACAAACGTGTTCTCCCCTGACCACGTAGCTGCTCGGCAGATTTGTAATGCCGAGACCCCTCGGGCAGCCGCCCAAGATGAGCCCACCTTCCTTGCGGAATGGGCCTTAACAGATTTAGGCTGTGGCAGGCCTGCCACAGAATGTACAAGTTGAATTTTGTTACAAATCCAACGAGCAATCGACTGCTTAGAAGCAGGTGCACCCAACTTGTTGGGTGCATACAGTATAAACAGCGAGTCAGATTTTCTGACTCCAACCGTCCTTTAAATGTATATTTTTAAGGCTCTGACAACGTCCAACAACTTGGAGTCCTTCAAGTCGTCTGTAGCCGCAGGCACTACAATAGGCTGGTTCAGGTGAAACGCTGATACCACCTTAGGGAGAAAATGCGGACGCGTCCGCAGCTCTGCCCTATGTCGAATGGAAAATTAAATAAGGGCTTTTAAAAAACAAAGCCGCCAGTTCAGATACTCTCCCGGCCGAAGCCAGGGCCAGTAACATAGTCACTTTCCATGTGAGATATTTCAAATCCACATTCTTTAGTGGTTCAAACCAATTGGATTTGAGGAAATCTAAAACTACATTTAGATCCCACGGTGCCACCTTAGGCACCACAGGAGGCTGTATATGCAGTACTCCTTTGATAAAAATCTGGACCTCAGGGACTGAGGCCAATTCTTTTTGGAAGAATATTGATAGGGCCGAAATTTGAACCTTAATAGATCCCAATTTGAGACCCATAGACAATCCTGATTGCAGGAAATGTAGGAAAACGACCCAGTTGAAATTCCTCCATCGGAGCACTCCGCTGCTCGTACCACGCAACATATTTTCGCCAAATACGGCGATAATGCTTCGCGGTGACTTCCTTCCTTGCCTTTATCAAGGTAGGAATGACTTCTTCTGGAATGCCTTTTCCTTTTAGGATCTGGCATTCAAACGCCATGCCGTCAAACGCAGCCGCGGTAAGTCTTGAAAAAGACAAGTACCCTGCTGAAGCAGGTCCCTTCTCAGAAGTAGAGGCCACGGATCGTCCGTGACCATCTCTTGAAGTTCCGGGTACCAAGTCCTTCTTGGCCAATCCGGAGCCACTAGTCTTACTCCTCTTTGCCGTATAATCCTCAATACCTTTGGTATGAGAGGCAGAGGAGGAAACACATATACCGACTGGTACACCCAAGGTGTTACCAGCGCGTCCACAGCTATTGCCTGCGGATCTCTTGACCTGGCGCAATACCTGTCCAGTGTTTTGTTGAGGCGAGACGCCATCATGTCCACCATTGGTTTTACCCAACGGTTTAATAGCATGTGGAAAACTTCTGGATGAAGTCCCCACTCTCCCGGGTGAAGGTCGTGTCTGCTGAGGAAGTCTGCTTCCCAGTTGTCCACGCCCGGGATGAATACTGCTGACAGTGCTATCACGTGATTCTCCGCCCAGCGAAGGATCCTGGCAGCTTCTGCCATTGCCCTCCTGCTTCTTGTGCCGCCCTGTCTGTTTACATGGGCGACTGCCGTGATGTTGTCCGACTGGATCAACACCGGTCTTCCTTGAAGCAGAGGTTCCGCCTGGCTTAGAGCATTGTAGATTGCTCTTAGTTCCAGAATGCTTATGTGAAGAGACTTTTTCAGGCTCGACCACACTCCCTGGAAATTTCTTCCCTGTGTGACTGCTCCCCAGCCTCTCAGGCTGGCATCCGTGGTCACCAGGATCCAATCCTGCATGCCGAATCTGCGGCCCTCCAATAGATGAGCCTCCTGCAACCACCACAGAAGGGATACCCTTGTCCTCGGCGACAGGGTTATCCGCAGGTGCATCTGAAGATGCGACCCTGACCATTTGTCCAACAGATCCCTTTGCATGGAATCTGCCGAAAGGGATTGCTTCGTAAGAAGCTACCATTTTTTCCCAGGACTCTTGTGCATTGATGTACAGACACCTTTCCTGGTGTTAGGAGGTTCCTGACCAGGTCAGATAACTCCTTGGCTTTTTCTTCGGGAAGAAAAACCTTTTTCTGAACTGTGTCCAGAATCATCCCCAGGAACAGCAGACGAGTTGTCGGCAGTAATTGGGATTTTGGAATATTCAGAATCCATCCGTGCTGCTTTAGCACCTCTTGAGATAGTGCTAAACCCATCTCTAGCTGTTCTCTGGACCTTGCCCTTATTAGGAGATCGTCCAAGTATGGGATAATTAATACGCCTTTTCTTCGAAGAAGAAATATTATCTCGGCCATTACCTTTGTAAAGACCCGAGGTGCCGTGGACAAACCAAACGGCAGCGTCTGAAACTGATAGTGACAGTTTTGTACAACGAACCTGAGGTACCCCTGGTGTGAGGGGTAATTGGAACGTGGAGATACGCATCCTTGATGTCCAAGGATACCATAAAGTCCCCTTCTTCCAGGTTCGCTATCACTGCTCTGAGTGACTCCATCTTGAACTTGAACTTCTTTATGTACAGGTTCAAGGACTTCAGATTTAGAATAGGCCTTACCGAGCCATCCGGCTTCGGTACCACAAAAAGAGTGGAATAATACCCCTTCCCTTGTTGTAGAAGAGGTACCTTGACTATCACCTGCTGAGAATACAGCTTGTGAATGGCTTCCAAAACCGTCTCCCTTTCTGAGGGGGACGTTGGTAAAGCAGACTTCAGGAAACGGCGAGGTGGCTCTGTCTCTAATTTCAACCTGTACCCCTGAGATATTATCTGCAGGATCCAGGGATTTACCTGCGAGTGAGCCCACTGCGCGCTGTAATTCTTGAGACGACCGCCTACCGCCCCCGAGTCCGCTTGCGAAGCCCCAGCGTCATGCTGAGGCTTTTGTAGAAGCCGGGGAGGGCTTCTGTTCCTGGGAAGGAGCTGCCTGTTGCTGTCTCTTCCCTCGTCCTCTGCCTCGTGGCAGATATGAATAGCCCTTTGCTCTCTTATTTTTAAAGGAACGAAAGGGCTGCGTTGAAAGGTCGGTGCCTTTTTCAGTTGGGGAGTGACTTGAGGTAGAAAGGTGGATTTCCCGGCCGTAGCCGTGGCCACCAAATCCGATAGACCGACCCCAAATAACTCCTCTACGCATCGCCTGTCCACTGTCGTGTCCATAAAGCTCTTCTGGCCGAAATGGACATAGCACTTACCCGTGATGCCAGTGTGCAGATATCTCTCTGTGCATCACGCATATAAAGAAATGCATCCTTTATTTGTTCTAACGACAGTAAAATATTGTCCCTGTCCAGGGTATCAATATTTTCGATCAGGGACTCTGACCAAACTACCCCAGCACTGCACATCCAGGCAGTCGCAATAGCTGGTCGTAGTATAACACCTGCATGTGTGTATATACCTTTTTGGATATTTTCCATCCTCCTATCTGATGGATCTTTAAGTGCGGCCGTCTCAGGAGAGGGTAACGCCACTTGTTTTGATGAGCGTGTTAGCGCTTTGTCCACCCTAGGAGGTGTTTCCCAGCGCTCCCTAACCTCTGGCGGGAAAGGGTATAAAGCCAATAACTTCTTTGAAATTAGCAGTTTTTTATCGGGGCACCCCACGCTTCATCACACACGTCATTTAATTCTTCTGATTCGGTAAAAACTACTGGTAGTTTTTTCACACCCCACATAATACCCTGTTAAGTGGTACCTGTAGTATCAGCTAAATGTAACATCTCCTTTATTGCCAAAATCATATAACGTGTGGCCCTACTGGAAAATACGGTTGATTCGTCACCTTCACCACCGGAATCAGTGCCTGTGTCTGGGTCTGTGTCGACCGACTGAGGCAAGGGGCGTTTTACAGCCCCTGACGGTGTTTGAGGCGCCTGGACAGGCACTAATTGAGTGTCCGGCCGCCTCATGTCGGCAAACGACTGCTTAAGCGAGTTGACGCTATCCCGTAATTCCACAAATAAAGGCATCCATTCTGGTGTCGACCCCCTAGAAGGTGACATCCTCATATTTGGCAATTGCTCCGCCTCCACACCAATAACGTCCTCATACATGTCGACACACACGTACCGACACACAGCAGACACACAGGGAATGCTCTATACGAAGACAGGACCCACTAGCCCTTTGGGGAGACAGAGGGAGAGTCTGCCAGCACACACCAAAAAAGCGCTATATATGACAGGGATAGCCTTATGATTAAGTGCTCCCTTATAGCTGCTTTTATATTAATATATTGCCATTTATTTTGCCCCCCCTCTCTGTTATACCCTGTTTCTGTAGTGCAGTGCAGGGGAGAGACCTGGGAGCCTTCCTGACCAGCGGAGCTGTGACAGAAAATGGCGCCGTGTGCTGAGGAGATAGGCCCCGCCCCTTTTCCGGCGGGCTCGTCTCCCGCTATTTAGTACATTTAGGCAGGGGTAAATATCTCCATATAGCCTCTGGGGCTATATGTGAGGTATTTTTAGCCTTTTTAAAGGTTTTCATTTGCCTCCCAGGGCGCCCCCCCCCAGCGCCCTGCACCCTCAGTGACTGCCGTGTGAAGTGTGCTGAGAGGAAAATGGCGCACAGCTGCAGTGCTGTGCGCTACCTTAAGAAGACTGCAGGAGTCTTCAGCCGCCGATTCTGGACCTCTTCTTGCTTCAGCATCTGTGAGGGGGCCGGCGGCGTGGCTCCGGTGACCATCCAGGCTGTACCTGTGATCGTCCCTCTGGAGCTTCATGTCCAGTAGCCAAGAAGCCAATCCATCCTGCACGCAGGTGAGTTCACTTCTTCTCCCCTCTGTCCCTCGTTGCAGTGATCCTGTTGCCAGCAGGAATCACTGTAAAATAAAAAACCTAAGCTAAACTCTCTAAGCAGCTCTTTATGAGAGCCACCTAGAATTGCACCCTTCTCGGCCGGGCACAAAAATCTAACTGGAGTCTGGAGGAGGGTCATAGGGGGAGGAGCCAGTACACACCACCTGACCTGTAAAAGCTTTACTTTTGTGCCCTGTCTCCTGCGGAGCCGCTATTCCCCATGGTCCTTTCAGGAACCCCAGCATCCACTTAGGACGATAGAGAAATATATATATATATATATATATATATATATATATATGTAGGGGAAACAAAAACGAAGAACAAAAAGGAACTAGTGAGCAATAACAAAATGGAGTACATAGAGTAGATGTAACGGGAGGGGGGGGGGGAGATACTGTAGGTCTAGAGGTCGAAGTCAATATATT
This sequence comes from Pseudophryne corroboree, assembly GCF_028390025.1. NCBI lineage: Eukaryota > Metazoa > Chordata > Amphibia > Anura > Myobatrachidae > Pseudophryne > Pseudophryne corroboree. The sequence goes on from NC_086455.1 coordinate 28,540,491, forward strand.
GAAAATAGGAAGATTGATCAAAAGATCAATCTCAATATATTCATTAAGTTCCTCGGGAACGAGGGTCCTTAACTTTATACCGCTTTCAGATCGCAAATGCCGGATCCCACCCAGTAAGAGAAACGTGTCCTTACCGGGTGGGATCCGGCATTTGCTCTTCTTTGCTGGGTCGGTTGCCATAGCAGCAGGGGGGGGGGGGGGGGGGGGCGCAGCAGCAGCAGGGGCGGGGGTGGAGGCGGCGCTGGGAGATGAGCTCATCTCCTGCGCCGCCTCTCCCTATGCTGTGAATGGGAGCCGTGTCGCATCAACGCGGCTTCCATTCACACTGCACCTGACCCGGTATTCAACCAGGGTATAATCCTTCTTTTATACCGGGTTGAATTAACGGGTCAGGCGACCCGCTAGTTCTCGAAAAGTGCTTTCACATCGCACACTGACCCGTGTCGACACGGCAATATGCTGTGTCGATACCGGGTTATTTGTGCGATGTGAAAGGGGTATTATGTATCCAGATATTTTCCCATACACATAATTTTCTCCTCTTGCAGTGGGTTTCACCCATTCAATCCCTAGAAGTATAAGGCCCATTAGGATTCCCAGCATGACATTCTACAAAATGTCTTGAGAGTCCATGGGCAGAAAATCTATTCAGAATGTTTCACCGGTGTTCCAAAAATCTAACTTTTAAACTTCTAGTGGTTCTACCAACATAAATTAATTTACCGCTGCACTGCAGGATGTAGATCACATAAGTGGATTTACAGTTAATATAAGCATTTATCTCAAACTGTTCCTCATTTGTAGAGGAACTAAATTGTCGAACATTATTACTAATAAATGAACATGTTATGCAAGGTTTGGAACCACATTTGAAACATCCCTTTATACTTTGCTAGGTAGCCAGTTTAGTGCTATTTAGTCTTTTATCTGAAAAGAAACTGGGAGTGAGCCAGTGTTAAAGATTTTCGGATTTTTTGAAGAGTACTTTTTTTTTTATGTAAACAGTTTTTATTAAGGCAGCAGACAAAACAATAGTTCAATACATTTCCCAAAATAGGAGACAAAATCAGCACATAGAATGTATATCAATGAGATACATGTAAAGCTCCTATGGCATAAAAAAAAGGGAAAGAAAAATTGTCTGCTTTTTAATAGCATAATAAACATGCAAAAACAAACGTCATAACAAAACAGCTGAGGTTAATATAGAAAGGAAGAAAGAGAGAGAAAAGAAATGAAAAGAAAGAAAGAAAGGGAGAAGCCGTGGAAGGTAGTGTTAGATGAGGATATTTGCAGAGAAGGGATGAATCCTATGAGTGAATAGCGGGAGGGTTATTCTAGTTAAAGTTCCAAAACATGTTAAATGTATGCCTGGATGAATTATGGTAGACAGTCTAGTTAAACACGAAAGACCGATATATAGGCGACTCCTTGAAAACATACCAGGGAGCCCAAATGGCTGTAAAGTTGGCGGTTTTTCCTATTGAAAAGGAGACAAGGTCTTCCATATCTAGAAAGTAGTCAATTTTTTTAAACCATAGTTTAATTGAAGGCGGATCTCCAAAGAGTCAGAATAACCGCCTTAGCAGCATTGCTAAGATGTCTCAGCAGGGAGTATTTGTAGGAATGTACACCCACCAAGGTGAGATTGAGAAGCCAAAACTCTGGGTCTCTAGGAACTACGTCCCCTACTATCAGTTCGGAGCATTTAAATACTTCCATCCAAAATGGGGTCATAAGAGGGCAGTCCCACCAAATGTGTAAAAAGCTCCCTGGGGCACTTTTACATCTCCAGCAAAGATTTGAGAGAGAGGGAAACATTTTATTGAGGACAATGGGAGTCCTATACCACCTATATATGAGCTTGTAGAGAGTCTCCATTGTTTATAAACATAAGGAGCTCGCCTGAGTGTTACGAAATATGTAGTTAATCCCGGTATTTCCCTCTCCCAGGAAGTCATGAAGGCAGGGGGCTACGGAAATAGGTTCTCACATAGATTGAGAGATGGTGTGTGTAGGAGATCTAGGGGAAACACAAATTTTTTCAAAAGAGGTAAGATCTCTAGTTATATCAGAGAGGTTCCTGGAGGATGTTATGAAATGATGAACCTGAAGGAACTTCCAAAAACCAGAGCTGGGTATATTCCAAAGAGATTGAATATCTGAAAATGACCGCACCTTGCCCGAACTCACCAGCTGACCGACCCTAAAAATCCCAGCCTCCGCCCATGGAGCAAAGACCGTCTCATGGAGACCTGGAATAAATTCGGGATTATATAGAAAGGAAGTTAAGGGGGACCATTTGGAGGATATATGGCTTCCAGACCTCAGCTTATTCCACAACTTGAGCGTGGGGGAGACTGTGGAAAGAGTAACCCTTGGAAGGATAGGCAACCATGTAACGACCTCAATATGATGTTGGAGACATCCCTCCTCTAGAAGCACCCATTGTTTACAGTCTTTGGCCCGCATCCATTCTAAAATCCTAGTCAACTGTACTGCATGGTAATAGCTGGGAATATGTGGGAGCTGTTGTCCACCCTGGTGTTTTCTCCGAAATAGGATATCGTGTTTAAATCTAGGTGCGTTGCAACCCCAAACAAAGGCGCGAATGAGATTCTGGACGTCCCGAAACCACAGGAGAGGGATGTGTATAGGGAGAGTTTGAAGAAAGAATAATATCCTAGGGAGGGTATTCATTTTGGTACTTTTGGTTTTAAAGGGATATGAGCATTTAAAAGAGGATCCGCTTGTAGGATGCCATAGTTATTCTTGATTAGATTTTTAATCTGTTTAGACACTCTATTATATTTAGAGATAAAAGAAAGGTTATCTGTATTACCTTTAGTTAGACTCTTATCTTTATATACTAGGAGATCACTCCTTTCCAGGTTCTTTGTTTCTAATAAAGCTGAGGTAAGTATCTTCTCAGGATAGTCTTTGTTGTCAAATGGTACCAGCATTTCTTTTGCCTGTTTTTGGAACATATCGCCTTCAGTGCAGTTTCTACGTAAGCACCTTCATTGACCCCTAGGGATATTTGCAACCAGGGTCTGTAATGGGGTGGTCTTCAGTTTGCCGGCTGTCGGGATCCCGGCGCTGGAATCCCGACAGCCGGCATACCAACACTTTTTCTCCCTCTTGGGGGTCCACGACCCCCCTGGAGGGAGAATCGTGCGCCACCATGCCCGCAAGGGGCTCATTTGCGCTCGCCACGCTGTCGGTATGCTGGCGGTCGGGATCCCGGTGCGGTATGCTGGTCGCCTGGAGCCCGGCCGCCGACACACCATACTACACCCACTGTAATGTGAGCTGTCAAAATGTAGGAAATTGAAGTTATCCACTTCTTTCCTAAAAGCTTGTGTGATTATTTGGTTATTTTCCACTGAGAGGGATATATCCAGGAAGGAGACCGGCTTTCTCTCTATATTGCAAGTAAATGTTCAGTTACTGTAAATTCATTTGTATTCAACATAGTAGGCAAGTGAGAAAGGAAAGAGACACCAGAAATAACCCCATCACCATAAACAAATACTTGTAATTTACCTGTGGCCTCTTTCCCTCTCATTCAATAGTGAATACAGAGCAAAAATAATTAAGATCTGCTCTTACATTGTCTACCTCAACTCCCACTCTCTGTCTTAAGTCTTATTCCGCCTTCTGTTTCTCTCTCTTTCGCTTGTATACCATTAACACATAAGGCACAACACTGTGTAGCGGCAGCAGAGGCGTCACTTACATGTTTGACACCCGGTGCGGCTCCCGTTCAAAAAGGGACGTGGCTTTGTGGCTGCCATCAGAAGGGTTGTGGCTTTGCGAGATGGGGCGTGATTGGGCTGCACATGGGCGTGGCTACGCTTCCCGACCCCCGTTTCCATGACTAATGGGGTGCGGGAGTTGCTGGCTGACCCCGGAGACTGCAGTGTCTGCTTCTTCACAGTGACAGAAGCCGGGCACTGCACGTAATGTTACAGTGCAGCACTCGGCTCCTGTCACTGAGCAGGAGCCAACACTTTGGTGCCACCCCTCGGCGGGTGACACCTGGGTGCGGGCCGCACCCCCAGCACCTCGATTGTGACGCCACTGAGCGGCAGTAACAGTAAAATAAAAGAAAGAGGGAGAATGTAACCATGGACTAATGCAAAAGAGTAAAACTGTGCAAAATATGACAATTAGGCAGAGTTGCACTGCCTGTGGGGGAGAGAGGGGGGGGGAGGCAGAAAGAACCCCGGTGGGCTGATGTGCATGTGAGATCTGTTTTGTTTGTTGACATGTGAGAGGTGGTGCTGCTGCCATTGTTACACGGTATACCTCTTGTGTTGCCCATGTGAGGCAACTTCTACTAATTTCAGTTCCTCTTTTAGTTCCCAATGTGCCCCTATCCAACTTTGGAAGAAAGTGCAAGGAAATATGCTAGCGCTACATAAATGTATAAATAATTAATATGTTGCTGTTACAGCCAAGAATTATAAAACCTCTTGGTGTCACTGGGCCTGTCAAACAGCAGTGAACATTTGAAACAAATTGTAATACCAAAGGCTATATTATACATTTATTTTTTTCCTGTGGGGGCCAATTTGTTTTATTTTCTGTGGGGGGCCAATGAGTGTGTGTTTTCCTGTGGGGGCCAGTGTGTTTTATCCCCCAAATGTTTGCAATGATTTTTCATCTGCACTTGCATCTCAGTTGCACCGCGTATGCATACACTGTGATGGTGTTCATACAGAGTTGCAGTACAGAGTCAGACGCATACATCAAGAAGAGTATTAGAAATACAGTATGTTGGGTTATTTCTGTCTGGGTGGCTGATCTGATGCAGATGTAATGTAGTGTGGGTGTGTTGCTGAAAGTGGTTAAGTATAATGACGCTGAATTGCTCACATTGGAGGCCATACTCAGACGGATGATCTGCACCTAGCATAGGGCTGGTGAAGATTTCAATGGTGCAACAGATGGTGACATCTCCGTACTTGCATATTTGGATGCATGGATGTACACTAGGAAACTGCATTGTAGCGGAATTAGCATAAAGTCACAGATTCAGCTGCTTCCAACTCAGAATAGGACCCTATGAGGAGGAATCCTGGCCCTGAAACAGACCCCACACCCACAACGGACCACGCCCCCATTAGGGCTGTTGTCGTACATTTCCCAGGCTGGTTTTCCATACCAATCTGCCACTGCAATCAGGTAATATAATTATGATGTATAGGGAGCAGAATAAATAGTGAAATATCACCTAAGGCAGAACCAGTCAAATCTTACAAACAGGTAGCACAGTTACAACTCAGAGGCAGATCAATGAAATCGGCAGGAGCAGGAATCAGTCTGCATCTTGCTCCAGCATGGTTTTGTGATTCAGGAGGCAGAGTGTTGCAGACAGAAACCAGCACTGCCTGGCATCCACACACTCTGGAATAGCCACCAATCATCGCCTCCAAGTGCCCCACATTTAAGGGTAACCAGCACTCTACTAAGCTGGTCTCAGGATGTATGGAAAGGATCATTGTCCGGATGTTTTTGATGTCTGTAAAGGGACTTTGAGTCCTATGGGAGAAAAGTGCTATTATTATTTGAGTTGTCTAATATTTAACCCTTATTCAATTAAGTGCAGTGCAGGCAATGCCCACGGTGCTCAATGTATGGATTCTGTGCAGTACCGGCCAAAACATCTAAAGGTACCAAACCATCAATTGTGGAACCCAAGCTGTTTTCCCGCTTTGTTGTGAGATTTGTTTCTCATAACTTGTAACTCTTAGTGTTCATTCTAGCACCCTGCACCTTTCAAATCCTGTGCAGTTCCTCTTTCCTGCCTGGAGTGTCGCTCTCTGCTCTGGTGCTTCTCAGCACACACAGGTCTGTATCACAGCATTGAGTAACAGATCAGAGTGTGCTGAGAAGCATCACAGCAGAGAGCGACACCCCAGGCAGTAAAGAGGAACTGCACGGATTTTGAAAGGTGCAGGGTGCTAGAATGAACACTAAACTCTGCTTAGGATGCCTTCTCATACGTTCTCACCAAAAATATTCTAATAGAGAATAAGGCACGATGTAATGTTTGTCTAAATGTGAGGTTGTTATTTCTTTCTTAGATGTATTGAAAAGGTGACACATGTCACAAAGTGATCCAACAGTCCAGGCAGTGATGTACTGTACTGCTGCTATGAAGTTCACATAACATCTGGTGCCAAGCAGGTGGCCTGCTATGACGAGGTTTGCTATGATGGCTAAAAATCCCTCTGCTCATCTAACATATTGCATTGTAGTTGTCTACTGTAACATTTTCTTGGATCAGAAAGGCTACATCATCACAAACCTAGCCAGCATCTGGTTTCTGGTGACACAAATGTGCTTATTCAAAAATATGCATACAGTAGGAAGAACGTAGGATCGCGTTAAGCTGATCTTATGAGTTTCAATTTTTTTTTTTTGCTACAGCCACTAAAGTAATGGCATTATTATATTGCTGAGCATTGCTCCCTGAACAAGGTGATGTGCTCAGACCCTACATCTCTTTCAGTATTAAAACAATTAGGTATGCAAATATATTAATATCTAGTAAATAATGTCACAATTTTCATGTTTGAATATTAGATTTTCACACTTTCACAAAAATACAGAGTGTTTCTTGTGTTTATAGAAACCAATGATTCTTATTGCCGCTAAACAAATTATCCATTAAGTTTCCTTCTACAAAAACTCTATGGACCGTATGCAATAGACTGCACGTTGCAGGAATCAGTGCAATTCTTTTCATTTAGCCTGTATCTAAGGGGGTCATTCCGAGCTGATCGTAGCTGTGCTAAATTTAACACAGCTACGATCATCTTCCCTGACATGCGTGGGGACGCCAGCACAGGGCTAGTCCACCCTGCATGTCAGTGCCGCCCCCCCCCCCCCCCCCGCAGAAGTGCAAAGGCATCGCACAGCGGCGATGCCTTTGCACTTCAAGAGTAGCTCTCGGCCAGCGCATCTTTAGCATGCTGGCCGGGAGCTACTCAACGCTCCCCGGCCCGCAACGGTTGCATGTGACGTCACGCAGCCACTGCGGCCCGCCCCCCATTCCGTCCGTGCCTACGTTGGCCGGACTGCGCCCATGAAACGGCGGCCAAATGCCACCGTTCCGCCCCCTCCCGCCCAGCGACCGCCTCTGCCTGTCAATCAGGCAGAGGTGATCGCAGCCCTGCTACGGCCTTCGGCCATCTGGCATGCGCCGGCACACTACGGTGCCGGTGCATGCGCAGTAGGGACCTGCTCGCTCTGCTGCGATAAAAAGCAACGAGCGAATGGGTCAGAATGACCCCCTAAATCTTTTAATTTATCATTTAGAATATTTAGACTATTTTTTGCTTTAACCACTTAACTGACAATTTTTATTTATTTTTTTAACAAAAAAAAGTTACTTCTTTTTTATGAGTGAATTATGTGAAGAATATGTATTTAAATTTATCCAAAATGATTTTATTTTTATAGAAAAATAAATTTTTTGTAAAATATTTGTAAAAAAAAATAGTTTGTGTCTCCCACTTATTGGAACATCGGTCACCACCATCAGAATATCAAAACATTGTGACCATCGTTACTATATTAGTTTAAGAGCTGGGCCAGCCACCAGGTACACCCGGGTGGCGGGGGGGGGGGGGGCGGGTTTGATTTACACTTTCCCAGTGCAGGGGCGTTTTATGAGAGGAGGGGGCCCATGTGCAGACTACGGGTGGTCCCCCTCCTCTCCACGGCGCCATAGGCTTCGGCAATATGCTGAAGTCTACTAAGCATGCACAAGTCTCCAGAAACATGGCGCCTGCCATGTTCCGGAGACTAATTTGCTATTGCGCTTGCTATTGCGCATGCGCGGCAGCCATTTTGGGATGAATTTTTCCCGCGACTGCTGCGGCTTCAGCACCCGTCGCGGGCTTCAGTTTTAACACAGCATAGGTGTAATGTGTGCGGTGTGGGCCCCCCTGGACCCATTGCACCCATGGTAGAAACGCCAATGCCCCAGTGGCTGCTATTGTATGCAGCAGTGACGGCCAGCACGGCAAATACTGGGGCAGGGTGCAGGAAGAAAGAGGGACCTTCCGGTCCCTATAAGAGCGGCAGCAGCAGTACGTTTTTCTTCCCTGTAGTTGAACACACTGTCTATCCATCTTGTGCGACCAGATCAGATAAGGCACTTGCCAGTGTGGTTGCATCTTATGCAACCATGCCAGGCAAGTGGTTAATGTACTTGCAATTATATATCAAGACGTTCCGCACTCACATCATCATAGCGGAGTACACTACACCAGCCACCAAAAATCCAGGATCATGTCAAAAACGGGACTAAAACCTGTCAGATTTGTCGCAAATCCGACAAAACACTAATCCGCCGATCCACGTGTTTTCTGACAAGTCGGAATTGCTGACCTGTCAGGAAAACGGAAGCCCCATTGAATAGGTCGAATCATGATTCGACCTAAAAAAGTCGGAAACTGACGTCTTTCAGACTAGACGGCAGTTCCGACTATAATTGAATAGACCCCATAGAGAAAACTGCGATTTGGGACTGTTGCAATTATAGGGAGAACTGCAATGTTGGACTGTACCAGGTATAGAGAAGACTACAGTGTGGGACTGTTGTAGGTGTAAAGAGGACTGCAATGTGGGACTGCTGCAGGCATAGACAGATCTACATTGCTTGACTGTTACAAGCATAGAGAGGACTGTGGTGGGGGACAGATACAGGTGTAGACAGGACTGCAATGTGGGATTATTACAGGCGTACATAGGTTCCCGATGTGGTACTGTAACAGGACTGTGATGTGGGACTGTTACATGGGTAGAGAGGTCTGTAATGTGGGACTGGAACAGGCATAGAGAGGACTGTGATATGGGACTGTTACATGGGTAGAGAGGACTGTGATGTGGGACTGTAACAGGCATAGAGAGGACTGTGATGGGGGACTGTTACATAGGTAGAGAGGACTGTGTTACAGATGTTGTAACTTCCAGTGAGTTCTACATATGCAAGAATAATTGTATCTATTTTATCTATTAGTCCATTATTTACTTATTTATGTTTATTTTAACGCCTTGGATTTCAGGAAAAGGAACATATTTTGGTTTTTTTTGGCGGCATTAGCCTTCAATTGCAAAAAGCAAATATAATGTGAAGATAGCAAACTACGGGATAACTATGTGTACTAAACAGTAACATGACTGATTAGCATACAGTAATATAATTAAAGAACACTAGGACTTTATTATGCTAAAATGGCAAAATACAGATCCACTCAATTTGAGTCACAAAAAGAGAGTAATAGGTAAGAATAGACAATCCGCTATTGAGCATTTTATATAATTTATATTTTATATTTGGCTACAGTTATTTTTAGACTGTGGGTATGGTTAGTAACAAGTACAAGTTATGCTTCTGTGCCGAAGGGAAAAGACTATTTCATGTAATGTGCAGGTTAAAAACGTCTTCCTTATTAAACCAATAAATATTGTAGATAGATACTTTGGAAACCTTCTTGCGTCATATGAGTTCAATACAACTGTGTAAAATGTTGTCTATTAGGTTGGAAAATGGATTATTCACTGTACAGTATGTGAAAAGGAACATCACAGTGCCACCTAGTGGAAAGAATTTGCCAATACCATTTTCACATATAAAACTTAAATGGTTATTTGCAGTAATGACTCCAGAATCCTCTACAACGATTATAACTGCAATGCAAAGTACAGTCAGTCAGAGGGTTTATTACTATTTCTGCTGTCATTATTCATTATTACCTTAAGCTATATTTCTTCTCAACAATTAGTAAGAGCTTTTTCCTCCAACCTCAAATGTAATTTTGGTTTCAAATTTACATTTTTAATAAAGAATTTTGTGAGCTAGAAACATTGCATTACAAGATCTGCTGTATGCTCAATAGGCTAATTTGATTTAAGACTCTCATCAGAAAAAACATGAAAGAGACTCTTTAAGGAAAGGCTTACGCAATATAAGTAATGGGAAGACAGTGTGTGTTTGGGTGTTCTGCCTCCTGGAGTGTTGGAAGTGAATGCACAGGGACAGGGCCGTCAGAATGGTTTGTGGGGGCCAAGATAAAATCTCGGTTTGGCGCCCCTGTCTTCTGGCCACCTTAGACGGGTTGCTTGTGGTGCTTGGCGAGTCCTCAAGAAGTCCTGGGGGCGGAGCCACTTTGGAGGAGGGAGTGGGGCTACTAGAGAGGAGGAAGCAGCACCACAGAGGACCACAGAGGAGGTCAGGACTCTTGACAACTGGAGACAGAGGGATATTGGGTGCGATGGGGTGACCGGCAGTGGTACCATGGCACAGTGACAGCACCATGGAAGAGGTGAGTCCATCCACCAGGACCATTGGGAAGCAGGATGAGCTGTGCATTATAGGAATAAACTCCTACTTCACGACCACTGCCCTGTTGCTGTGGAGAAGGTTTGAAACATGGCAGCAGTATGTCACCTGACCACCCACCGCTCCTCTGCTAATCCAGTATCGGCACCTCTCTCCTGTTTGGGAGGAGTGAGATGCACTCCCCATGTTTTGTGATGTAATCTTTCTGGGCCTACATCACAAAACATACCCAGAAAGACTAAAAAAGTCTCAATACTGTATGTATAGTTTGGAGCAGAGAAGGGAAAGGTGGGACATGATCAGTGGTGCAAGTAGAAAAAATGTCTTATAGGTACTGTGCGCCAAAAAATGGGTGTGGCCAAATGCCACATGGGGCATGGCCAATGAAATGGGGGCGTGATACACATATTGGGGGGCAGATACACATATGACCCCAATAGTGCCAGATGCACAAATGCCCCAATAGTGCCAGATGCACAAATGCCCCCAGAGTGCCAGATGCACAAATGCCCCCAGAGTGCCAGATGCACAAATGCCCCCAGAGTGCCAGATGCACAAATGCCCCCAGAGTGCCAGATGCACAAATGCCCCCAGAGTGCCAGATGCACAAATGCCCCCAGAGTGCCAGATGCACAAATGCCCCCAGAGTGCCAGATGCACAAATGCCCCCAGAGTGCCAGATGCACAAATGCCCCCAAAGTGCCAGATGCACAAATGCCCCCAGAGTGCCAGATGCACAAATGCCCCCAGAGTGCCAGATACACAAATGACCCCACTGTGCCAGATATACATTGTCCCCCAGTGCCAGATACAGAAATGCCCCCTCAGTGCCAGATATGCCCCCCCAGTGCCAGATACATATATGCCCCCAGTGCCAGATTTGCCCCCAGTGCCAGATACAGAAATGCCCCCAGTGCCAGATACAGAAATGCCCCCAGTGTGTCAGATATGCCCCCAGTGCCAGATGCAGAAATGCCCCCAGTGCCAGATACACATGTCCCCACAGTGTCAGATATGCCCCCAGTGCCAGATGCAGAAATGCCCCCAGTGCCAGATACACATGTCCCCACAGTGCTAGATACAGATATGCCCCCAGTGCCAGATACACATGTCCCCCCAGTGGCAGATATACATTGCCCCACAATGCCAGATATACATTGTCCCACAGTGCCAAGATACACATTGCCCCACAGTGCCAAGATACACATTGCCCCACAGTGCCAGAAACACATTGCCCCACAGTGCCAGATACACATTGCCCCACAGTGCCAGATACACATTGATCCACAGTGCCGGATACACATTGATCCACAGTGCCGGATACACAAATGCCCCCAGAGTGGCAGATATACATTGCCTCACAGTGTCAGATACACAAATGCCCCCACTGTGTCAGATATACATTGCCTCCCAGTGCCAGATACAGAAATGCCCCCTCAGTGCCAGATACAGAAATGCCCCCAGTGCCAGATACATATGTCCCCACAGTGCCAGATATGCCCCCAGTGCCAGATACAGAACTGCACCCAGTGCCAGATACACATGTCCCCACAGTGCCAGATATGCCCACAGTGCCAGATACAGAACTGCCCCCAGTGCCAGATACACATGTCCCCACAGTGCCAGATACAGAAATGCCCCCAGTGCCAGATACACATGTTTCCCCAGTGCCAGATATGCCCCACAGTGCCAGATATACGTTGCCCCACAATGCCAGATATACGTTGCCCCACAGTGCCAGATATACGTTGCCCCACAGTGCCAGATATACATTGCCCCCACAGTTCCATATATGCCCCCAGTACCAGATACACATGTCCCCACAGTGCCAGATATGCCCCCAGTGCCAGATACATATGTCCCCACAGTGCCAGATATGCCCCCAGTGCCAGATACAGAACTGCCCCCAGTGCCAGATACACATGTCCCCACAGTGCCAGATATGCCCCCAGTGCCAGATACAGAAATGCCCCAGTGCCAGATACACATGTTCCCCCAATGCCAGATATGCCCCACAGTGCCAGATATACATTGCCCCACAGTGCCAGATATACGTTGCCCCACAGTGCCAGATATACGTTGCCCCACAGTGCCAGATATACATTGCCCCACAGTGCCAGATACAGAAATGCCCCCACAGTTCCATATATGCCCCCAGTGCCAGATACACATATAATAGTAATTTGTGTATAAGGATCAGCTGCGCTGGGACCAATAGGATTAGTGCGGTAGGGATTTATACTGGAGTATGGACATTCGTGGGACATCCACATTGGAGACATCCACATCGAGCAATTTAAACATGCTTGGGATAGGCATATGAATATCCTTACAAAGAATTAAGGTTCAAAAAGGGTTGAGATTGCTTAAAGGATAAAAAAAAGGGGCAGACTAGATGGGACAAGTGGTTCTTATCTGCTGTCAAATTCTATGTTTCTATGAGCTGGACCTTGAGAAAGACCCAGGGAGGGTCAGAACGTGTGGGTGCTCTTTGGACTGACCCCCTGTATGCGGACAACGAGGTGTTTGGACTGACCCGGCGTGTGAGTTCTGAGACCAGGGAATCCCCGTGCTGCAGCCTGGTGATATACTCTGGAGTACTCATGCTTTTAGAACTGACGTGAGCCTGTTCTCACTAACAACCGGTAATCAGCCATTACTATTGTCGTTGTCAAGGAGGGCAGTCCTATCTGTGAATGTCTGCACCACATCTATGTGGTTTTTGTGATTGGTTTTATACGATCCATGTGATTTATATGCCTTGTGTGTGTGATGCAATAAAATAATTGTTTTTATATACAGTATCATACTGTGTTTGCATATTACCTCTTTTTCCAGTAAATCTGCTGTGACATGCTTGAGACTTTCTCCTGATCTAACGCATAAGGAGGAAAGCTATGCGTATTTAAGAGGTGGAAATTCTGCTAACGTGGACTGAGGCGCTGGTGAAGTGGTGTTCTATGTATCGTTTTTATTCTGCATTTCATGTTGGAGGTGGGAAAAGCCTCTTATAGTTTTACTACACCGCTAGCTGCCTTTGCGCACTGTTTGGCACTTCGTACTCTATACTATACTTTAAAAAGTGTTTGTAGTTGATTATGTGCTCATATGACTAATATATAACATGTGACTGACTGCTAGTGTGATTGCTGACTTTAATATATGTTTGTCAGTTGTATCTTCTGATCCTCAATGCTGGTGCATGGGTAGGGTCAGATTGATATCACTTTAGAAGGTTAAAGTGATTACAGTCACAAATTGTGTAGTACACTGAAAGTGCTGATTATTTATCATGTCTAAGAGCGGCAAAGATGACAAAGGTACACTTACAGCAACACTCATATCATGTTTGTCTTGCAAAACTGTATTATCCTCTCAGGCTCTGGTTCAGGATGGTTTCTGTGCAAATTGTTTTGCTTTTCAGCAGAACACAAGGCAGATCCCTGTACAACATCAGGTGCAGATGGATCCACCTTGAGCTATGTTTGCACAGACTTTGTCCAGTATAGCTGAATGGATAATTCCTACAGCTTCTGTACCAGGAATAGGATACCCATACATGCAGCTCCCTACCTACGGTATATAATTTCCCCCAGCAGCTTCTCAAATGAAACAAGCTGATAAACCGATGGTCAGTAAATCTTCACCTTCACAGGCTACACATGATGATTCATCGGAAGATGAAAGCTCAGTTTACTCTACTTCGACATACGAAGAGGAGGAAGGTGGTCTCAGCTGAGTAGATATAGCTGAATTAATTAGAGCAATGAAGGCCACTCTATCCTTAGAAGATTCAGCAGAGCCTGTGTTAAAAACCAAGGCACCTGTATTTAAACGTCCCAAAACCGTTAAAACTGAGTTTCCAGGGTCAGACCAGCTGACGGAAATCATGGAAGAGGCTTGGGTAACACCCAACAAAAAATATAGAATTCCTAAAAAAATGGGATTCCAATTATCCTTTTCCAGCCGGGGAATGTTCAAAAAGGGAGGTGGCTCCTAAAGTAGATACGCATGTGATTCGATTAGTGTAAAAATCTATATTGCCTTTGCCGTCAACATCTTTAAATGATGTCACGGATAGGAGAGTGGATGGTTTTCTAAAAAAAATAAGAATTTACTTACCGATAATTCTATTTCTCGTAGTCCGTAGTGGATGCTGGGGACTCCGTAAGGACCATGGGGAATAGCGGCTCCGCAGGAGTCTGGGCACATCTAAAGAAAGCTTTAGGATCACCTGGTGTGCACTGGCTCCTCCCCCTATGACCCTCCTCCAAGCCTCAGTTAGGATACTGTGCCCGGACGAGCGTACACAATAAGGAAGGATTTTGAATCCCGGGTAAGACTCATACCAGCCACACCAATCACACTGTACAACTTGTGATCTGAACCCAGTTAACAGCATGATAATAGAGGAGCCTCTAGAAAAGATGGCTCACTACAGCAATAACCCGAATTTTTTGGTAACAATAATTATGTACCAGTATTGCAGACAATCCGCACTTGGGATGGGCGCCCAGCATCCACTACGGACTACGAGAAATAGAATTATCGGTAAGTAAATTCTTATTTTCTCTGACGTCCTAGTGGATGCTGGGGACTCCGTAAGGACCATGGGGATTATACCAAAGCTCCCAAACGGGCGGGAGAGTGCGGATGACTCTGCAGCACCGAATGAGAGAACTCCCGGTCCTCCTCAGCCAGGGTATCAATTTTGTAGAATTTACAAACGTATTTGCTCCTGACCAAGTAGCTGCTCGGCAAAGTTGTAAAGCCGAGACCCCTCGGGCAGCCGCCCAAGATGAGCCCACCTTCCTTGTGGAGTGGGCATTTACAGATTTTTAGCTGTGGCAGGCCTGCCACAGAATGTGCAAGCTGAATTGTATTACAAATCCAACGAGCAAAAGTCTGCTTAGAAGCAGGAGCACCCAGCCTGTTGGGTGCATACAGGATAAACAGCGAGTCAGATTTCCTGACTCCAGCCGTCCTGGAAACATATATTTTCAGGGCCCTGACAACGTCTAGCAACTTGGAGTCCTCCAAGTCCCTAGTAGCCGCAGGCACCACAATAGGTTGGATCAGGTGAACGCTGAAACCACCTTAGGGAGAAACTGAGGACGAGTCCTCCTATTCCACCCTGTCCGAATGGAAAATCAGATAAGGGCTTTTACAGGATAAAGCCCCCAATTCTGACACGCGCCTGGCCCAGGCCAGGGCCAACAGCATGACCACTTTCCCTGTGAGATATTTTAACTCCACAGATTTAAGTGGGTCAAACCAATGTGACTTTTGGAACCCAAAACTACATTGAGATCCCAAAGTGCCACTGGAGGCACAAAAGGAGGCTGTATATGCAGTACCCCTTTTACAAATGTCTGAACTTCAGGGACTGAAGCTAGTTCTTTTTGGAAGAAAATTGACAGAGCCGAAATTTGAACCTTAATGGACCCCAATTTCAGGCCCATAGACACTCCTGTTTGCAGGAAATGTAGGAATCGACCCGGTTGAATTTCCTCCGTCGGGCCTTACTGGCCTCGCACCACGCAACATATTTTCGCCAAATGCGGTGATAATGTTTTGCGGTTACATCCTTCCTGGCTTTGATCAGGATAGGGATGACTTCATCCCGAATGCCTTTTTTCCTTCAGGATCCGGCGTTCAACCGCCACGCCGTCAAACGCAGCCGCCACGCCGTCAAACGCAGCTGGAGCAGGTCCCTTCTTAGAGGTAGAGGCCACGGATCCTCCGTGAGCATCTCTTGAAGTTCCGGTTACCAAGTCCTTCTTGGCCAATCCGGAGCCACGAATATAGTGCTTACTCCTCTCCATCTTATCAATCTCAGTACCTTGGGTATGAGAGGCAGAGGAGGGAACACATACACTGACTGGTACACCTCTGGTGTTACCAGAGCGTCTACAGCTATTGCCTGAGGGTCCCTTGACCTGGCGCAATACCTGTCGAGTTTTTCCCAACGGTTTATAATCATGTGGAAGACTTCTGGGTGAAGTCCCCACTCTCCCGGGTGGAGGTCGTGCTGAGGAAATCTGCTTCCCAGTTTTCCACTCCCGGAATGAATATTGCTGACAGCGCTATCACATGATTTTCCGCCCAGCGAAGAATCCTTGCAGCTTCTGCCATTGCCCTCCTGCTTCTTGTGCCACCCTGTCTGTTTACGTGGGTGACTGCCGTGATGTTGTCCGACTGGATCAACACCGGCTGACCTTGAAGCAGAGGTTCTTGCTAAGCTTAGAGCATTGTAAATGGCCCTTAGCTTCAGGATATTTATGTGAAGTGATGTCTCCAGGCTTGACCATAAGCCCTGGATATTCCTTCCCTGTGTGACTGCTCCCCAGCCTCGCAGGCTGGCATCCGTGGTCACCAGGACCCAGTCCTGAATGCCGAATCTGCGGCCCTCTAGAAGATGAGCACTCTGCAACCACCACAGGAGGGATACCCTTGTCCTTGGTGACAGGGTTATCCGCCGATGCATCTGAAGATGCGACCCGGACCCTTTGTCCAGTAAGTCCCACTGGAAATTCTTGCGTGGAATCTGCCGAATGGGATTGCTTCGTAGGAAGCCACCATTTTACCCAGAACCCTTGTGCATTGATGCACTGAGACTTGGCTCGGTTTTAGGAGGTTCCTGACTAGCTCGGATAACTCCCTGGCTTTCTCTTCCGGGAGAAACACCTTTGTTCTGGACTGTGTCCAGGATCATCCCTAGGAACAGAAGACAAGTCGTCGGAACCAGCTGCGATTTTGGAATATTGATAATCCAATCGTGCTGCCGCAACACTACCTGAGATAGTGCTACACCGACCTCCAACTGTTCCCTGGATCTTACCCTTATCAGGGAATCGTCCAAGTAAGGGATAACTAAAATTCCCTTCCTTCGAAGGAATATCATCATTTCGGCCAATACCTTGGTAAAGACCCGGGGTGCCGTGGACCATCCCTACGGCAGCGTCTTAACTGATAGTGACAGTTCTGTACCATAACCTGAGGTACCCTTGGTGAGAAGGGTAAATTTTGACCTGAAGGTAAGCATCCTTGATGTCCCGAGACATCATGTAGTCCCCTTCTTCCAGGTTCGCAATCACTGCTCTGATTGACTCAATCTTGAATTTGAACCTCTGTATGTAAGTGTTCAAAGATTTTAGATTTTAGATTTAGAAACGGTCTCACCGAGCCGTCTGGCTTCGGTACCACAATAGTGTAGGATAATACCCCGTTCCCTGTTGCAGGAGGGGTACCTTGATTATCACCTGCTGGGAATACAGCTTGTGAATGGCTTCCAAAACTGCCTCCCTGTCAGAGGGAGACGTCGGTAAAACCGACTTTTGGAAACGGCGAGGGGGAGACGTCTCGAATTCCAATTTGTACCCCTGAGATATTACCTGAAGGATCCAGGGGTCTACTTGCGAGTGAGCCCACTGCGCACTGAAATTTATTGAGAACGGGCCCCCACCGTGCCTAGGCTTGTAAAGCCCTAGCGTCATACTGAGGGCTTGGCAGAGGCGGGAAAGGGTTTCTGTTCCTGTGAACTGGCTGATCTCAGCAGCCTTTTTCCTCTCCCTCTGTCACGAGCAGAAAAGAGGCACCTTTTGTCCGCTTGCCAACAAAGGACTGCGCCTGATAATATGGCGTCTTATTTTGAGAGGCGACCTGGGGTACAAACGTGGATATCCCAGCTGTTGCCGTGGCCACCAGGTCTGAAAGACCGACCCCAAATGTCCCCTTTTTAAGGCAATACTTCCAAATGCCGTTTGGAATCCGCATCACCTGACCACTTTACTGGTGGAATTGGACAACGCACTTATACTTGATGCCAGTCGGCAAATATTCCGCTGTGCATCATGCATATATAGAAATGCATCATTTAAATGCTCTATAGGCAATAATATACTGTCCTTATCTAGGATATCAATATTTCCAGTCAGGGAATCCGACCACGCCAACCCAGCACTGCACATCCAGGCTGAGGCGATTGCTGGTCGCAGTATAACACCATTATGTGTGTAAATACATTTTAGGATACCCTCCTGCTTTTATCAGCAGGATCCTTAAGGGCGGCCATCTCAGGAGAGGGTAGAGCCCTTGTTCTTACAAGCGTGTGAGCGCCTTAACCCCCCTAGGGGGTGTTTCCCAACGCACCCTACCTCTGGCGGGAAAAGGTATACTGCCAATAATCTTTTTAGAAATTATTATCGGGGGAAACCCACGCATCATCACACACCTCATTTTATTTCTCAGATTCAGGAAAACTACAGGTAGTTTTTCCTCACCAAACATAATACCCCTTTTTGGTGGTACTCATATTATTAGAAATGTTTAAACATTTTCCATTGCCTCAATCATGTAACGTGTGGCCCTATTGGAAATCACGGTTGTCTCTTCACCGTCGACACAGGAGTCAGTATCCGTATCGGCGTCTGTATCTGCCATCTGAGGTAACGGGCGCTTTAGAGCCACTGACGGCCTATGAGACGTCTGGACATGCACAAGCTGAGTAGCCGGCTGTCTCATGTCAACCACTGTCTTTTATACAGAGCTGACACTGTCACGTAATTTTCAACAGTACATTCACTCAGGTGTCGACCCCCTAGGGCAGGCATTCCCAACCACGGTCCTCAAGGCACACTAACAGTGCAGGTTTTAGTGATATCCAGGCTTCAGCACAGGTGATTTAATTAGTAGCTCAGTTATTTTGATTTAACCATCTGTGCTGAAGCCTGGATATCACTAAAACCTGCACTGTTGGTGTGCCTTGAGGACCGTGGTTGGGAATGCCTGCCCTAGGGGGTGACATCACTATTACAGACAATCTGCTCCGTCTCCACCTCATTTTTCTCCTCATACATGTCGACACAAACGTACCGACACACAGCACACACACAGGGAATGCTCTGATAGAGGACAGGACCCCACTAGCCCTTTGGGGAGACAGAGGGAGAGTTTGCCAGCACACACCAGAGCGCTATATATATATACAGGGATAACCTTATATAAGTGTTTTTCCCTTTATAGCTGCTGTATGTTTTAATACTGCGCCTAATTAGTGCCCCCCTCTCTTTTTTTTAACCCTTTCTGTAGTGTAGTGACTGCAGGGGAGAGCCAGGGAGCTTCCCTCCAACTGAGCTGTGAGGGAAAATGGCGCCAGTGTGCTGAGGAGATAGGCTCCGCCCCTTTTCCGGCGGCCTTATCTCCCGTTTTTCTGTATATTCTGGCAGGGGTTAAATGCATCCATATAGCCCAGGAGCTATATGTGATGTATTTTTTGCCATGTAAGGTATTTTTATTGTGTTTTATTGCGTCTCAGGGCGCCCCCCCCCAGCGCCCTGCACCCTCAGTGACCGGAGTATGAAGTGTGCTGAGAGCAATGGCGCACAGCTGCGGTGCTGTGCGCTACCTTATTGAAGACAGGAACGTCTTCTGCCGCCAATTTTTCCGGACCTCTTCGCTCTTCTGGCTCTGTAAGGGGGCCGGCGGCGCGGCTCCGGGACCCATCCAGGCTGAACCTGTGATCATCCCTCTGGAGCTAATGTCCAGTAGCCAAGAAGCCCAATCCACTCTGCACGCAGGTGAGTTCGCTTCTTCTCCCCTTAGTCCCTCGATGCAGTGAGCCTGTTGCCAGCAGGTCTCACTGAAAATAACAAACCTAATCTAAAACTTTCACCAAGAAGCTCAGGAGAGCCCCTAGTGTGCACCCTTCTCGTTCGGGCACAGAGATCTAACTGAGGCTTGGAGGAGGGTCATAGGGGGAGGAGCCAGTGCACACCAGGTGATCCTAAAGCTTTCTTTAGATGTGCCCAGACTCCTGCGGAGCCGCTATTCCCCATGGTCCTTACGGAGTCCCCAGCATCCACTAGGATGTCAGAGAAACATATTTTCCCTGTCTGGAGCAGTCATAAGGCCGGCTATGGCTTCAGCTTGGATAGCAAAGGCAGTGGCTGCCTCGGCTGATGCATTGGAAGGTGATTTTTCATCAGCTTCTAGAGAGCAAAAATCCTATATACTGTAGCCCATATTAAACAGGCTGCAGTATTCTTAGAAGAAGCTGCATTAGATATGGGTGCTATTGCTTCTTGGGCATCAGCCTCAACAATAGCTGCTCGCAGAGCAGTTTGGTTACGTATGTGAAAAGCTGATTCAGAATCTAAGAAGGTTTTGGAGTCTGCCTTTTTCTGGAAATATTCTGTTTGGTAAAGAATTGACAAATATTCTGGAGTCAGAAGCAGACTCCAAGAAGGTCAAGTTTCATTCCACATATAACCCCAAACATAGGGGTCCGGTTTTCCGGCCCTTTCGGTCTCAAGGAAAACCAAAGGGAAAAAGTGATTGTAAGCAGCCCCAATACAATAAGTTTGGTAAGTCAAAAAAGCATTGGGCCACCAGAGGGCCAGCTTCCAAACCAGAAGATAAGCCATCAGCCTGATGGTGCGTGCCTCCTCCTGGGGGACCCCAGGGTAGGGGGTCGACTTCTTCAATTTGCACAGATCTGGCGGCAGTCTACACCAGATGCCTGGGTACAAGAAGCGGTATATCTGGGTTATGTGTTTCCCTTCAAGAAGCATCCTCCTTGAAGATTCTTCTGCACCAGCCCGTCTTGGGTAGAGACAAAGGCCAGGGCTTTGCAAGAAGCAGTTCAGAAATTGCTTCAGTCAGGAGTAGTCATTCCACTACCCCCTACACAATGGGGACAGAGTTTTTACTCCAACCTATTTTTGGTTCAGAAGCCAAATGGGTCATTTCGGCCCATTCACAACCTCAAAATGCTAAATAAATATTTCTCTACTGTCCTAGAGGATGCTGGGGACTCTGTAAGGACCATGGGGGATAGACGAGCTCCGCAGGAGACATGGGCACTAAAAAGAACTTAAGATACGGGTGTGCACTGGCTCCTCCCTCCATGCCCCTCCTCCAGACCTCAGTTTGATACTGTGCCCAGAGGAGACTGGGTGCATTACAGGGAGCTCTCCTGAGTTTCCTGAAAATAAATAATTTTGTTTTTTTATTTTCGGGGAGCCTGCTGGCAACAGGCTCCCTGCATCGAGGGACTGAGGAGGGAGAAGCAGACCTACTTAACTGCTAGGCTCTGCTTCTTAGGCCACTGGACACCATTAGCTCCAGAGGGAGTCGGAACGCAGGTCTCTCCTAGCTGTTCGTCCCGAAGCCGCGCCGCCGTCCTCCTCACAGAGCCGGAAGATAGAAGCCGGGTGAGTATAAGAAGAAAGAAGACTTCAGAGGCGGCAGAAGACTTCAGATCTTCATAGAGGTAACGCTGCGCGCCATTGCTCCCACACAACACACACGCGGCAGGCACTGTAAGGGTGCAGGGCGCAGGGGGGGGCGCCCTGGGCAGCAATTTAAACTTCTGTTCTGGCAATAAGGGACATATATGGGCTCTGCACTGTATATTCTGACAACCCCCGGCAGTTTTAAAAGAAATCGAGCGGGACCAAAGCCCGCCGCTGAGGGGGCGGAGCTTGATCCTCAGCACTCACCAGCGCCATTTTCTCCACAGCACACCGCTGAGAAGCTGGCTCCCCGGACTCTCCCCTGCTGAACACGGTGACAGAGGGTTTGAAGGAAGGGGGGGGGGCACATAATTTGGCGCAGTGTTATATATATATATAAGAAATAAAAGCGCTATCTGGGTAATTCTTTCCCTGGGTCATTGGCGCTGGGTGTGTGCTGGCATACTTTCTCTCTGTCTCTCCAAAGGGCCTTGTGGGGGAACTGTCTCCAGATAAAGAATTCCCTGAGTGTGTGGTGTGTCGGTACGCGTGTGTCGGCATGTCTGAAGCGGAAGGCTCTTCTAGGGAGGAGGTGGAGCAAATGAGTTTGGTGTCTCCGTCGGCAACGCAGACACCTGACTGGTTGGATATGTGGAATGTTTTAAATGCAAATGTGAATTTATTGCACAAAAGGTTGGACAAAGCTGAGTCCAGGGAATGTACAGGGAGTTTAGCCCTGCCTTTCACTATGTCACAGGGACCTTCTGGGTCTCAAAAGCGCCCACTATCCCAAATAGTAGACACTGATACCGACACAGATTCTGACTCCAGTGTCGACTACGATGATGCAAAGTTGCAGCCAAAATTGTCTAAAAGTAAGATTGTAAGCTTACGAGCAGGGCCTTCCTACCTCTATGACTGTTATCACCCAGTTTGTTATTGTTATTTCAAATTGTAAAGCGCAACGGAATTTGCTGCGCTATATAAGAAACTGTTAATAATAAATAATTATTGCTATAAAAGAGGTGTTGCATATCATGGATGAACCCTCTGCCCCTGACACGAGGGTCCACATGTTTAAAGAAAAGAAACCTGAGGTAACCTTTCCTCCATCTCATGAGCTGAACAAATTATTTGAAAAGGCTTGGGGATCTCCAGATAAAAAACTGCAGATTCCCAAAAGGATTCTTATGGCGTATCCTTTCCCGGCTAAGGACAGGATACGGTGGGAATCCTCCCTAAGGGTGGACAAAGCGTTGACACGCTTATCCAAAAAGGTAGCGCTGCCATCTCAAGATACGGCAACCCTCAAGGATCCTGCTGATCGCAGGCAAGAGACTACCTTGAAGTCTATTTACACACATACTGGTACCTTACTCAGACCGGCGATAGCGTCGGCTTGGGTTTGTAGCGCTGTAGCAGCGTGGACAGATACCTTATCGGCTGATATAGATTCGCTGGATAAGGAAACCATTTTATTGACCCTGGGTCATATTAAAGATGCTGTCCTATATATGAGAGATGCTCAGAGAGACATTGGCCTACTGGGTTCCAGAGCCAACACTATGGCGATTTCGGCTAGGCGAGCCCTATGGACCCGACAATGGACGGGCGATGCCGACTCGAAGAGGCATATGGAGGTTTTACCTTACAAGGGTGAGGCCTGGGCAGCAATTAGAGACCTCTTTGGCAAAAGTTTGCATATATACAGTTGGGCACTGTATATATGTATGAGCCCCCTCCAAAAATTGTACATTAAAGCGGGACTGAAGCCCGCCGTTGAGGGGGCGGGGCTTCTTCCTCAGCACTCACCAGCGCCATGTTTTTTCTCCACAGCACCGCTGAGAGGAAGCTCCCCAGCCTCTCCCCTGCAGTTACACGGTAGAAGAGGGTAAAAAGAGAGGGGGGGCACATAATTAGGCGCAAAAATCAATATAAACAGCAGCTACTGGGTTAACATTAAGTTACTGTGTTATTCCTGGGTTAATAGCGCTGGGGTGTGTGCTGGCATACTCTCTCTCTGTCTCTCCAAGGGGCCTTATGGGGGAATTGTCTTCAGATGAGCATTCCCTGAGTGTGTGGTGTGTCGGTATGTGTGTGTCAACATGTCTAAGGTAAAAGGCTCCCCTAAGGAGGAGATGGAGTAAATGTGTGTGTGAGGGTGTCTCCGTCGACAACGCCGACACCTGTTTGGATATGTGTAATTAAGTGATAAGGTGAATTTATTGCACAAAAGATTAGAGAACAGACAGGGAATCTACCCATGTCTGTCCCTATGTCGCAGAGACCTTCAGAGTCTCTCAATGATCACTATCCAAAATAATAGACACTGATATCGACACGGAGTCTGACTCCAGTGTCGACTACGATAATGCAAAGTTACAGCCAAAATGGCAGAAAAGTATTCAATATATGATTATTGTAATAAAAGATGATTTGCATATCACTGATGACTCATCTGTCCCTGACACAAGGGTACACATGTTTAAGGGGAAGAAAGCTGAGGTAAATTTCCCTCCTCTCATGATGAAAAAGAGCGGGAATCTCCAGACAAGAGACTGCAGTTTCCCACAAAGAATTCTCAGGGAGTATCCTTCCCTACTAGGGCCAGGATACGATGGGAATCTTCCCCTAGGGTGTCACGTTTGTCCAAAAGGTAGCCCTGACGTAACAGCTATCCTCAGGGATCCTGCAGATAGCGTGCACATTCTGGTACACTACTCAGACCGGCGATTGTGTCGGCATGGGTTTATAGCGCTGTAGCAGCATGGACAGGTACCTTATCAGCAGAGATTGAGACCCTAGTATGTATGTATATACATATATGTATATATATATAGATATAGATATATATATATATATATATATATATAGAGAGAGATATAGATATATATATATATATATATATATATATATATATATTAAAGATGCTGTCTTAAGAGATATATATATAAAACATGCCCAAAGAGACATTAGTCTACTGGGTTCTAGAGTCAAAGCTATGTCGATTTCTGCTTGATGTGTCCTGTAGAATATGCAATGGACAGATGATGCCGACTTAAGACATATGGAAGGCTGAGGATTGTGTGGAGAAGGGTTCTCGAACCTGGTCTCCACAGCTATAGCTGGTAATTCTAATATTTTGCCTTATATTCCTGCACAGCCTAGGAAAGCACGACATTATCAAATGCAGCCTTTCGAACACAAAGAAACAAGAAAGTCCGAGGTGCGTCCTTTCTTGCCAGAGGCAGGGGCAGAGGAAAGAAGCTGCACAACACAGCTAGTTCCCAGGAACAGAAGTCCTCCCCGGCCTCTACAAAATCCACCGCATGTCGCTGGGGCTCCACAGGCGGAGCTAGGCCCGGTGGGGGCACGCCTTCGTAAGTTCAGCCACAAGTGGGTTCACTCCCTGTTGGATCCCTAGGCAATAGATATTGTGTCTCAGGGATACAAGCTGGACTTTGAGGAGATGCCCCCTCACCGACGGCCCTGCCGGCTTCCCCCCCACAAGAGGGAAATAGTGTTAACTGCAATTCACAAATTGTATCTTCAACAGGTGGTGGTCAAGGTTCCCCTCCTTCAACAAGGAGGGGGTAATTATTCAACCATGTTGTAGTCCCGAAACCGGACGGTTCGGTCAGACCCATATTGAATTTAAAATCCCTGAACATATACCTGAAAAGGTTCAAGTTCAAGATGGAATCGCTAAGAGCGGTCATCGCAAGCCTGAAAGGGGGAGATTTTATGGTCTCTCTGGACATAAAGGATGCATACCTTCATGTCCCCATTTATCCACCTCATCAGGCGTACCTCAGAATTGCGGTACAGGATTGTCATTACCAATTTCAGACGTTGCCGTTTGGTCTCTCCACGGCCCCAAGAATATTCACCAAGGTAATGGCGGAAATTATGGTGCTCCTGCGGAAGCAAGGTGTCACTATTATCCCGTACTTGGACGATCTCCTCATAAAAGCGAGATCAAGAGAGCAATTGCTGAACAGCGTATCACTTTCTCTGGAAGTGTAACGGCAACACGGCTGGATTCTATATATTCCAAAGTTGCAGTTGGTTCCTACAGCTCATCTGCCTCTCCTAGGCATGATCCTAGACACAGACCAGAAAAGGGTTTATCTCCCGATAGAGAGAGCTCAGGAGCTCATGACACTAGTCAGGAATCTATTAAAACCAAAACAGGTGTCAGTGCATCACTGCACTCTAGTCCTGGGAAGGATGGTGGCATCATACGAGGCCATTCCCTTCGGCAGGTTCCATGCGAGGACCTTCCAATGGGACTTACTGGTCAAGTGGTCCGGATCACATCTTCAGATGCATCGGTTAATCACCCTGTCCCCCAGGGCCAGGGTGTCACTCCTGTGGTGGCTGCAGAGTTCTCACCTTCTAGAGGGACGCAGATTCGGAATTCAGGACTGGGTCCTGGGGACCACGGACGCTAGCCTCCGAGGGTGGGGAGCAGTCACACAGGGAAGAAATTTCCAAGGTCGCTGGTCAAGTCAAGAGACTTGCCTTCACATCCACATCCTGGAACTAAGGACCGTATACAGCGCCCTACGTCAAGCGGAGCACTTGCTTCGCGACCAACCGGTTCTGATTCAGTCAGACAACATCACCGCAGGCCAAGGCGGCACAAGGAGCAGAGTGGCGATGGCAGAAGCCACCAGAATTCTTCGCTGGGCGGAGAATCACGTAAGCGCTCTGTCAGCAGTGGTCATCCCGGGAGTGGACAACTGGGAAGCAGACTTCCTCAGCAGACACGACCTCCACCCGGGACAGTGGGGACTTCATCAGGAAGTCTTCACACAGATCACATATCGGTGGGAACTGCCACAGGTGGACATGATGGCATCCCGCCTCAACAAAAAACTACAGAGGTATTGCGCCAGGTCAAGAGACCCTCAAGCAATAGCGGTAGACGCCCTGGTGACACCGTGGGTGTTCCAGTCGGTCTATGTATTTCCGCCTCTTCCTCTCATACTAAGGTGCTGAGGCTAATAAGAAAAAGAGGAGTGAGAACAATCCTCATTGTTCCAGATTGGCCACGAAGGACCTGATATCCAGATCTGCAAGAAATGCTCACAGAGGACCCGTGGCCTCTTCCTCTAAGACAGGACCTGTTGCAACAGGGGCCCTGTCTGTTCCAAGACTTACCGCGGCTGCGTTTGACGGCATGGCGGTTGAACACCGGATCCTAAAGGAAAAGGGTATTCCGGAAGAAGTCATTCCTACACTGATAAAGGCTAGGAAGGACGTGACAGCTAAACATTATCACCGTATATGGCGAAAATATGTTTCTTGGTGTGAGGCCAGGAATGCTCCTACAGAGGAATTCCAGCTGGGCCGTTTCCTCCACTTCCTACAGTCGGGAGTGAATTTGGGCCTGAAATTGGGCTCCATTAAGGTCCAGATTTCGGCTCTATCCATTTTCTTTAAAAAAGAGTTGGCTTCTCTACCAGAAGTTCAGACGTTTGTAAAGGGAGTGCTGCATATTCAACCTCCTTTTGTGCCTCCAGTGGCACCTTGGGATCTTAACGTGGTGTTAAGTTTCCTGAAATCATACTGGTTTGAACCACTTAAAACGGTGGAGTTAAAATATCTCACGTGGAAGGTGGTCATGCTATTAGCCTTGGCTTCGGCTAGGCGTGGGTCAGAATTAGCGGCTTTGTCACATAAAAGCCCCTATCTGGTTTTTCATATGGATAGAGCAGAAATGCGGACCCGTCCACAATTTCTGCCAAAAGTGGTGTCATCTTTTCATATGAACCAACCTATTGTGGTGCCTGTGGCTACTCGTGACTTGGAGGATTCCGAGTTACTGGATGTGGTCAGGGCTTTGAAGGTTTATGTAGCCAGAACGGCTAGAATCAAGAAAACGGAGTCGCTGTTTATCCTGTATGCATCCAACAAGCTGGGTGCTTCTGCTTCAAAGCAAACTATTGCTCGCTGGATCTGTAACACGATTCAGCAGGCTCATTCTGCGGCTGGATTGCCGCTGCCAAAATCAGTTAAAGCCCATTCCACTAGGAACGTGGGCTCTTCTTGGGCAGCTGCCCGAGGGGTCTCGGCATTACAACTATACCGAGCTGATACTTGGTCAGGTTCAAACACTTTTGCAAAGTTCTACAAGTTTGATACCCTGGCTGATAAGGACCTATTGTTGCTCAATCGGTGCTGCAGAGTCATCCGCACTCTCCCGCCCGTTTTGGGAGCTTTGGTATAATCCCCATGGTCCTTACGGAGTCCCCAGCATCCACTAGGACGTTAGAGAAAATAAGATTTTACTTACCGGTAAATCTATTTCTCGTAGTCCGTAGTGGATGCTGGGCGCCCGTCCCAAGTGCGGACTTCTTCTGCAATACTTGTATATAGTTATTGCTTCAATAAGGGTTGTATTATAGTTGCATCAGGGTTGATCTGATGCTCTGTTGTTGTTCATACTGTTGACTGGGTAAGGTTATCAGGAGTGATTGGTGTGGCGGGTATGTATCTTGCCCTGGATTACCAAAATCCTTTCTTTGTACTCTCAGCTCTTCCGGGCACAGTTTCTCTAACTGAGGTCTGGAGGAGGGACATAGAGGGAGGAGCCAGAGCACACCAGAATCTAAATTCTTTCTTAAAGTGCCCATGTCTCCCGCGGAGCCCGTCTATTCCCCATGGTCCTTACGGAGTCCCCAGCATCCACTACGGACTACGAGAAATAGATTTACCGGTAAGTAAAATCTTATTTTTTGCCTTATGTTTCCTCACAGCCTAAGAAAACGCCACATTATCAGATGCAGTCCTTTCGGTCGCATAAACCCAAGAGAGTGCGGGGATCTTCCTTTCTTGCCAGAGGTAAGGGCAAGGGAAAAAAGCTGCCAGCCACAGCTAGTTCCCAGGAGCAGAAGTCCTCCCCGGCCTCTACAAAATCCACCGCATGACGCTGGGGCTCTGCTGAGGGAGTCCGCCCCAGTGGGGGCACGTCCTCGACTTTTCAGCCACGTCTGGGTTCAATCACAGGTGGATCCCTGGGCAATAGAAATTGTTTCCCAGGGTTACAAGCTGGAATTCAAAGAGGTGCCTCCTCGCTGGTTTTTTAAATCGGCCCTGCCGGCTTCTCCCCCAGAGAGGGAAATAGTGTTAAAAGCTATTCAAAAATTGTGTCTTCAACAAGTGGTGGTCAAAGTCCTCCTGCTGCAGCAGGGGATGGGGTATTACTCAACCCTGTTTGTAGTCCCGAAACCGGACGGTTCGGTCAGGCCCATTTTGAATTTAAAATCCTTAAACCTATACTTAAAAAGGTTCAAGTTCAAGATGGAGTCGCTCAGAGCGGTCATCGCCAGCCTGGAAGGGGGGGATTATATGGTGTCCCAGGACATAAAGGATGCATACCTTCATGTCCCCATATATCCGCCTCATCAGGCGTTCCTGAGGTTTGCTGTACAGGATTGTCATTACCAATTTCAGACGTTGCCGTTTGGGCTTTCCACGGCCCGAGGATTTTCACCAAGGTAATGGCGGAAATGATGGTGCTCCTGCGCAAGCAGGGTGTCACAATTATCCCGTACTTGGGCGATCTCCTAATAAAAGCGAGATCGAGAGAACAGTTGCTGAACAGCGTATCACTCTCCCTGAGGGTGTTGCAACAGCACGGCTGGATTCTCAATATCCCGAAGTCACAGTTGATTCCAACGACTCGTTTGCCCTTCTTAGGCATGATTCTGGATACAGACCAGAAAAGGGTTTATCTTCCGATGGAAAAGGCCCAAGAACTCATGTCTTTGGTCAGGGACCTATTGAAGCCAACAGGGTGTCGGTGCATCACTGCACTCGAGTTCTGGGAAAGATGGTGGCGATTTACGGGGCTATTCCATTCGGCAGGTTCCATGCGAGAACTTTTCAATGGGACCTTCTGGACAAGTGGTCTACAGATTCATCAGATGATCACCCTATCCCCCAGGGCCAAGGTATCTCTCCTGTGGTGGCTGCAGAGTGCTCACCTTCTGGAGGGTCACAGGTTCGGCATTCAGGACTGGGTTTTGGTAACCACGGACGCGAGCCTCCGAGGTTGGGGTGCAGTCACACAGGGAAGAAACTTCCAGGGTCTCTGGTCAAGCCAGGAGGCTTGTCTTCACATCAACGTACTGGAGTTGAGGGTCATATACAACGCCCTTCGACAAGCGGAAAATTTGCTTCGCGACCTACCGGTTCTGATCCAGTCAGACAACATCACCGCAGTGGCGCATGTAAATCGCCAAGGCGGAACAAAGAGCAGAGTGGCAATGGCGGAAGCCACCAGGATTCTTCGCTGGGCGGAAAATCATGTAAGCGCCCTGACAGCAGTCTTCATTGCGGGAGTGGACAACTGGGAAGCAGACTTCCTCAGCAGACACGATCTACATCCAGGGGGTTCACTACGGCTGGCCGGCGGTCGGGCTCCCGGCGCCCAGCATACCGGCGCCGGGAGCCCGACCGCCGGCTGACCGACAGTGTGGCGAGCGCAAATGAGCCCCTTGCGGGCTCGCTGCGCTCGCCACGCTACGGGCACGGTGGCGCGCTACGCGCGCCACACTATTTTATTCTCCCTCTATGGGGGTCGTGGACCCCCACGAGGGAAAATAAGTGTCGGTATGCCGGCGGTCGGGCTCCCGGCGCCGGTATACTGAGCGCCGGGAGCCCGACCGCCGGTATACAGAAGACCACCCCATCCAGGAGAGTGGGGACTTCATCAGGAGGTCTTCGCAGAGATTGCAAGTCGGTGGGGACTGCCTCAGATAGACATGATGGCGTCACGCCTCAACAAGAAACTACCAAAGTATTGCGCCAGGCCAAGGGACCCTCAGGCAGTGGCGGTGGACGCCCTGGTGACACCATGGGTGTTTCAGTCGGTCTATGTGTTCCCTCCTCTTCCGCTCATCTCAAAGATATTGAGAATCATAAGACGAAGAGGAGTACAGACAATTCTCATTGTTCCAGATTGGGCGCTAAGGGTCTGGTATCCGGATCTGCAGGAAATGCTCACAGAAGATCCATGGCCTCTTCCTCTCAGAGAGGACCTGTTACAACAGGGGCCCTGTCTGTTCCAAGACTTACCGCGGCTGCGTTTGATGGCATTGCGGTTGAACGCCGGATCCTAGCGGAAAAGGGCATTCCAGATGAGGTCATTCCTACTCTGACAAAAGCCCCTATCTGATTTTCCATGTGGATAGAGCAGAGTTGCGGACTCGTCCTCAATTTTTGCCCAAGGTGGTTTCTTCTTTTCATATGAACCAACCTATTGTGGTACCTGTGGCTACACGGGACTTGGAGGATTCCGAGTCCCTTGATGTGGTCAGGGCATTGAAAATTTATGTGGCCAGAACGACTGAATGGTTAGGAAAACAGAGGCACTGTTCGTCCTGTATGCAGCCGACAAGGTTGGCGCTCCTGCTTCGAAGCAGACTATTGCTCGCTGGATCTGTAACACGATTCAGCAGGCTCATTCTACGGCTGGATTGCCGTTACCAAATTCTGTAAAGGCCCATTCCACTAGGAAGGTGGGCTCTTCTTGGGCGGCTGCCTGAGGTGTCTCGGCTTTACAGCTGTGCCGAGCTGCTACTTGGTCGGGTTCAAACACCTTTGCGAAGTTTTACAAGTTTGATACCCTGGCTGATGAGTACCTCATGTTTGCTCAATCGGTGCTGCAGAGTCATCCGCACTCTCCCGCCCGTTTTGGAGCTTTGGTATAATCCCCATGGTCTTTACGGAGTCCCCAGCATCCTCTAGGACGTAAGAGAAAATAAGATTTTAAACCTACCGGTAAATCTTTTTCTCCTAGTCCGTAGAGGATGCTGGGCGCCCGTCCCAGTGCGGACTACATCTGCAAGACTTGTATATAGTTTTTGCGTACTTAAGGGTTATGTTACAGTTTTGATCAGTCTCGGGCTGATGCTGTTTGGTTTCATGCTGTTAACTGGTTCGTATATTCCATGTTATACGGTGTGGGCTGGTATGAATCTTGCCCTTAGATTAACAAAAATCCTTTCCTCGTACTGTCCGTCTCCTCTGGGCACAGTTTCTCTAACGGAGGTCTGGAGGAGGGGCATGGAGGGAGGAGCCAGTGCACACGCATATCTTAAGTTCTTTTTAGTGCCCATGTCTCCTGCGGAGCCCGTCTATTCCCCATGGTCCTTACGGAGTCCCCAGCATCCTCTACGGACTAGGAGAAAAAGATTTACCAGTAGGTTTAAAATCTTATTATTTGGGTACCAAGGTTCCACATGGAGACGTTATGTTCCATAGTTTTGGCCATGGAGCCAGGGGATTATATGGTATCCCTGGATATTCAGGATGCTTACCTACATGTTCCTATAGCACTGTCCCATCAGTGTTATCTCAGGTTCACTATCCTCCAGCAGCATTTCCAGTTCCAGGCCCTACCCTTTGGGTTAGCCACAGCCCCCAGAGTATTTACCAAGATTATGGTGGTTATGGCAGTTTATCTCCGCAAGCAGGGGATAAGAATTTTTCCATACCTCGACGATCTTTTAATCCTGTCACAATCACAGGAATTGCTCCTGTGCCATCTCCAACAGACAATAACATGTCTGCAGAGGCATGGGTGGCTCAGAAATTGGGCAAAATCATCTCTGGTGCCGTCACAATGGATGACTCACTTGGGGGCTGTATTGGATTCAGGTTTGCAGAAAGTATTTTTACCTCGGAACAAGATATCCAAGGTACAGTCAAAGATTCAGGACTTGTTACACAGTCAGAAGGTATCCATTCACGCAGCTATGCGAATGATGGGGTTGATTGTGTCAACATTCGACATGGTGAAGTATGCACAATTCCACTCTGCAGCATCTAATTCTGGCCAGATGGAATGGAGTACATCAGACAATAAAGAAACAGACAATGGTAATTCCAGTAAAGGTAAGAAAGTCATTAGCCTGGTGGCTACAGACATCCCATCTAGACAAAGGGAGACCCTTTTGGATATCGGATTGGGAGATTCTGACAACAGATGCCAGTCTTCAGGACTGGGGAGCAGTGTCCGGATAATTATGGTTCCAGGGACAATGGACCAGAGAAGAAAGTTGCTTGCCAATAAACCTGTTAGAACTTCGGGCCATATACATGGCACTGATTCAGGCAAAGGACATTCTTCAGGGAAAACCAGTCCAAATCCGCTCGGACAATGCGACGGCAGTAGCGTACCTCAACCATCAGGGAGGAACTCGCAGCCAAAAAGCAATGAAGGAGGTAAGTCACAAACTAAAGTGGGCAGAACTCCATCTTATTTATTATTTATTAACAGTTTCTTATATAGCGCAGCATCTTCCAGCCTTGTCCGCAGTGTTTGTTCCGGGAGTCCTAAACTGGGAAGCGGACTTTCTCAGTCGACACACCATTCAAGCAAGCGAATGGGCTCTACACCTGGAGGTCTTTCAGACTCTAGTAGACAAATGGGAGTTGCCAGAGATGGATCTCATGGTATCCCGTCTGAACAACAAAGTGCCCGCATAAGGGTCAAGAACAAAGGATCACAGAGCGATCTTTGTGGATGCCTCGTCGGTGAAATGGGGCTTTCATCGGGCTTATCTGTTTCCTCCGATCACCCTGTTACCCAGGGTGGTGAGGAAAATAAAGCGAGCAAAGGGTACCGTGATTCTAATAGCTCCGACTTGGCCCAGAAGGCATTGGTACACAGATCTGCAGAGAATGTCGATGGATGGTCCACTTCTGCTTCCTCAACGTCCAGATCTACTGATGCAAGGTCCCTGTTATCACAGACGTCTGGATAGACTGTCTTTGACGGCGTGGCTCTTGAAACCTCTATCCTAAAGTCAAGAGGCTTCTCTAAACAGGTAATTCAAACAATGCTCAGAGCAAGGAAACCCTCCTCAGCACGTATTTATCACCGAATATGGCAAGCCTATATTCATTGGTGCAGTGAAGGAGGTATGGACCCGAAATCTTTTAGAGTTTCCAGGGTCCTAACATTCCTTTAGGCAGGAATGGATAAAGGTTTGAAGGTGGCTTCCTTGAGAGTGCAGGTATCGGCATTAACTGTATGGTTCCAAAAGAAAATTGCCAATATACAGGATGTGCATACTTTTTTTCAGGGAATGCTGTGCATTCAACCTCCCTTTGTTCCGCCTACATTACAGTGGGACTTATGTTTAGTCCTGAAAGCCCTTCCAAGTTGCCCCATTTGAACCACTTAACAAGGTGGATCTTAAATGGTTGACAGCAAAAGTACTCTTTCTACTGACTATGGCATCAGCTAGAAGAGTATCAGATTTAGGAGCGCTGTCATGTCGTTCCCCATTTCTGAATTTTTTTTATCAAGATAAAGCAGTTCTCAGAACTAGGTCTGGGTATCTTCCGAAGGTGGTGTCTAACTTCCCCCTTAATGAAGAAATTTTAGTCCCGGCTTTTCAAGTATCGGGACTTTCTGCGGGAGATGCGTCGCTGGACGTAGTCCGGGCATTAAGGATCTACTTGGATCGTACCAGTGCCATCAGAAAGAGAGATTGTCTTTTTGTTCTCTACAGATTTCACAAGAGAGGATGGCCTGCTACTAAACAGATGCTGGCAAGATGGCTTCGAATGATGATTTCAGAAGCATATTCTCAAGCTGATCTCCCTGTTCCGGCTAATGTCTCTGCTCACTCTACTCGTAAGGTAGGTCCTTCATGGGCAGCACAACATGGTGCTTCTAAAAACAATTCAAAGAACTGAAGAATTAGGTGCTAAAAACCATAAATACTCTTAATATGGTATTCCTTTGAATTGTTTTTAGATTTCTATACAAGAGATTGGTGTTTTCTCTTTTTGGAGTGAAGGAGGCTGCTTTTTATCATTTGATTTGCGCAACCTAAAGTAAAACCAATCTGTCTTAGTTTTACAACATGGTGCTTCAGCAGAACAGATATGTAAGGCAGCCACATGGTCTTCCATTAACACATTTATTAGACATTATGCCTTGGATACTTTTGCCTCTCATGACGCTGAATTCGGGCGTAAGGTTCTCCTGTCCAATCAGGAGTGTCCCCACCACTAAATTGCTTTGGGAAATCCCATTGTTATCCTGTGGATAACCTGTGGACCCTGCCTGAGAAATATACGTTATGGTAAGGACTTACTGTTGATAACGGTATTTCTCCTAAGTCCACGGGGATCACACTTGATTTGAGGATCCTTCTACTCACTAACCTCTTCCTTCTTGTATGGAAGGGTGTGCATGTGTGTTCTACTCGCCTGATTACGGCTCTACATGATGCTCCTGCCTAGTGCTTTGGAATACAGCTGATCTGCCTGAGCCAGTGGGTGGGATTTATGGATGAACCCGTTGCATCCTGGGAGGCCAGAAAGCTTTTGATCGTTTGGTGCCAATCCACTGTCGCTCCATCATATCCCATTGTTATCCTGTGGTCTTAGGAGAAATACCATTATCACTGGTAAGTTCTTATCATAACGTATATTTTGAGCTAATATCTGAAAATCTGAATAAATAATCAGTTTTTTTTTTTTTTTTTTACTTTTTCGTTAACAGAATCACCTTTACTGTGTGAGAATTATGTATGGTTGTTCAAGCGTCTAATTTCCATTACATTAACCCTGATTTTGAGATATTCTGTGATACTGTAATCCAGTGGTTCTCAAACTGTGTGCTGTGGCACCCTGGGGTGCCTCGGGACACTTGCAGGGGTGCATTGGATTGGTGGTCCATGACCAATTCAAATTATTTATGGTCTACAGTATGTAATAGGTAAAACCAGTGCTGGTGACTGTCAGTTATAAAATGTGTGGACAAACAGAAGCAAATCTTGTCTCTCACCACACAACTGAACCTAAGGATGACATATAAACATAACTTACGTCATTTAGTATTTCTTTCTAGGGGTGCTGTAAAAAATATTCTGGTACTCTAGGGCGCCTTGATTCAAAAAAGTTTTGGAACCACTGCTCTAATCAAACAGCTAAATTTTAAGTGCTTTATATT
Source organism: Pseudophryne corroboree (assembly GCF_028390025.1). NCBI lineage: Eukaryota > Metazoa > Chordata > Amphibia > Anura > Myobatrachidae > Pseudophryne > Pseudophryne corroboree. The sequence continues at coordinate 28,576,069 of NC_086455.1, forward strand.
CAAATGAATGAAAGTCGACCCATAACATTGTTTTCATTCAATGAACATTTAAGCGGGGGATTTTTTAAAACATAGGGAGAAGGGCCCCAAACAAGTATGTTATGTGGGGCCCCATATGGTCCTATCAAGCTCTCCTTTAAAGCATAAAATACTAATTAGTTTGTTAATCAAGTATTAACAATCTAAATTCCTTAAAAATAAGTGCTGTAGGGTCAAACTTTTCAGTGCTGGAAACCTGGACACATATGTGATAGTTTTCTACAGTATAGATGCTCACTTTAACCACAAGATGGCAATGCTCTCCTATCCTTACACAAATGTGTCGGAGAGCTAACCTAACTCATTGGCAAGTTTCTCAGTATACAAGACATATAGGGGGTCATTCCGACCCGTTCGCACGCAGTGGTTTTTCGCTGCGGTGCGAATGGGTGCGGAATGCGCGGCGGCCACTGTGCGCTACGTTGCCCGGCGACTGTTACGGTTGCAGGATGGACGGCAAAGAAGATTGACAGGACGGAGGCGTGACTGGGCGGATCCGGACCGTTTGGTGCTGTTTTCGGAGAGTGGTGAGTATAACGCAGGCGTGTCCAGCAGAACGGAGGGCGGAGAAGTGACGTCAAAGCCGAGCCCATCATCGCTGGATCCATCGCACAGGGTAAGTATGTCCAGGCCTAGTCTAGTTTTGCTTTAATTTTTTTTTGCTTAGCAGGGCTGCACAAGCGATCGCAGCCCTGCTAAGCTAAAATACACTCCCCCATAGGCGTGGACTACTGATCGCAGCAGCAGCAAATAGTTGCTGGCTGCGAACAACTTGGAATGACCACCTTAGACACAGTGGAATTTACTAATTATTTTGTATCGCACCAGTATATTTTGTAGGCATTTGTTGAACTGCTTTTGCGCCATTAATTCCTAATATATCAAGTTAATCACACCCTAACTGAATGGATCTGTCCCTGGTACCTCTATGCTTACACATTATGGGGCTGACGCAGACTTGAATGCGATTTGGGCGTTATTGCTCCGACATTGTGCGCACAGAACTATGGGGGTCATTCAGAGTTGTTCGCTCGTTATTTTTTTCCGCTACGGAGCGATTAGTCGCAAACTGCGCATGCCCAATGTTCGCAGTGCGCCTGCGCCAAGTATATTAGTACAAAAGTTTGGTATTTTACTCACGGCCTAATGAGGATTTTTCATCGTTCTGGTGATCGTAGTGTGATTGACAGGAAGTGGGTGTTTCTGGGCGGAATCTCCGTTTTCTGGGAGTGTGCGAAAAAACGCTTGCGTTTCTGGGAAAAACGCGGGAGTGTCTGGAGAAACGGGGGAGTGTCTGTGACGTCAAACCAGGAACGAAACGGACTGAACTGATCGCAGTGTAGGAGTAAGTCTCGAGCTACTCAGAAACTGCTAAGAATTTTCTATTCGCAGTTCTGCTAATCTTTCGTTCGCAATTCTGCTAAGCTAAAATACACTCCCAGTAGGCGGCGGCCTAGCGTGTGCAATGCTGCTAAAATCAGCTAGCGAGCGAACAACTCGGAATGAGGGCCTAAATGCGTATGCTTGTCTGTCTGTAGAGCTGTATGCATTTCTGCGCTTGGACCGCTCATGATTACACTTGGTTTCATAGTAGTCATTATTCTCAGTGCGCTCTTACACCTGCCCTATACCTGGTACCAAAGATATGTCTGGAAACCAGCGCATTTACATGTACACACAACCCCGCATGGCCAAACATACAAAACACTTCTGTGGATACATTATAGGTCAATGTGCCAAGTTACACCCCTACAGCAGTAATAAGAGATGCGACAGAGTTTCTTACATACGGCACAAACAATTTGCTCTCAATCTATTATATTTTATAGAGGGACATTATGGTGGGATTTCATATGGAAATTGCTAATTATAATGGACAAAACAGTATTATGGTGAACAACACTTTGGGGGTATAAGACGTCAAAATTGGGTTCGCGTGCGAGAAAAAAACAGATGCCACAGTTTATGCCCAAAAATCAGGATTCGGTTACTGTAAAAAGACTATTTAATGGAATAGCCATTACCCGCACCACATGGATTTTAGCCTGCGGCTAATTGAATACGCCCCTTTGTGACATAGTGTAAGTTTTAGATAGAGTGGAGGCACTTGAGTGAGAGAATAGCTCTGCACTGTAATGAATAATAATGAAATGGTCCATTGTGCACATGAGGTAGCCATGACTGGGTAATACAGTAGCCCATGGCCAGCCCCAGGTCAACTGGCACCCTGTGGACTTGATTCTGAGTCATCCGCAAAAGCGTACTCCGCAGCGTATATTAGCCGATAACCGCATGCATGTTTATGCAGATGACCACACACCCCTTGCCTTGTGTAAGTACACCCCACTGGTTACTGCATCAACAGGGTAACCCACACCGATTTCCCAGTACCAGAGCGGGCTCAGAAGTCCAGGCTGGTGGCTCTTTGGTGTAGGGGAGGAGGGGGGAGCAACTGCAAATGTTATCCTTAAGTTAGAGTAGCACTTCCCTTACACTAGAATATACCAAAGCCTGCACACATCAGTATGTGAATCTGCAGCAGACTTCTATTTGGCAGCGGAGTTTATCATAAATGGGGCAAACTGACAGAAATCGCACATGCCAGGAACCGTTGAGGAACAAAATAGACACCAAAAGCGCTGCTTAGTAAATGTAAGATTTTGAGCATAAAGAGGCGATGTAGGGTTATTTGGTTTAGTCTCCAAACACAATTCTTAGTAAATTTACCCCTTAGAGTAAATCCATGTAGCCAGGTGCATTTATGATACTGTTAGTGGAAGCCCTGGTTCTAATCCCCATGTAGGTTTCTAGTTAGTATTGTGGATTTTGCACTGGGCATGTTGCTGAGACTGAGTAAAAGACACCGAGCTTACTGCAACCTAAGTGACTAAGGGGGACATGTACTAAGCAGTGATAAAAGTGGAGAAGTGGGCCAGTGGAGAAGTTGCCCATTGCAACCAATCAGCTGGTCTGAATACTTTTACAGTATGCAAATGATAAATGTTACGTCAATGCTGATTGGTTGCCATGGGCAACTTCTCCACTGACTCACTTCCCCACTTTTATCACTGCTTAGAACATCTCGCCCTTGGCGGACTAGAAGCTGCTATTTCCATTGATAGTGATGGTGAGATTCCTCATCCAAGTCTCCAGCTAGGTTTTCTTTTAACAGCAGGATGATAACAGTTTCTGGGAGGCAGTCAATTTACCGGCTGTCGGGATCCCGGCTATCAGGATACCGACACTGGAATCCCGACACCTGGCGAAAAACTGGCGGCCGGAATCCCATCCGCCAGCTGACATCCCCACTTGGGTGGTGGTTCACGGGGAATAAAACAATGTGGTGACTGAAGGTCGCCACCATGCCCAAAGCGCGGCGAGTGCAGCAAAGCCTCTTGCGGGCTCGGCGGCTCGCTGCATTCGCCACAGGTTCTAGTCCCAATCTATGGGGATATTCAGTTTTCGTGGGATTCAGTTTTATAGTCGATATTAAAGTCAGTTTTGCCTTTAGTAAATCTATGATTTGCAAAATTGATTGAAAATCTACTACAAATACACAAACCTAAAATCAACCAAAATCTATCCCTAAATCCAAGTAGCTAGGTGCTTCATTGGGTTGCTCATGGGCAAAATCCCCAGTTAAATTCCCAACCACCTATGAAGTAATCGAGAGGCTGATCAGTAAGTGAATATGCTTACTTGAATCGACCACTCTTATGATGGTAAGGTCTGCCGTCAAGTTGGCATAGTGTGTACCTAGCTAGAGAGAACTATAAATCCTTCTCCAGTGTTAGGGAATTCTGGACTCCACCTTTGAATCTCATAGTGGCTGCTACTGGTACCACAAATTCAGTTTTCGTTAGATTCTATGGTTCATCTCTATAAATTTACAGATCTCTAATTGCTAATGTTATATTTATGAAGCATTGAGACAATGAAAACGCAACTTTGCCTAAAGCTGGGTACATAGGGCGATATATCGGTCGTTCGATCAAACAAAAATTCTTAAAACCATTTAAGATAATGCAACTTTTTTACTCTGTATCAATGAAAAAAATATCCACACTTCGGTAAGGAGCTCTGTGGCAAAACAAGACACATGGGGGGTCATTCCGAGTTGATCGCTCGCTAGCTACTTTTAGCAGCTGTACAAACACATAGTCGCCACCAACGGGGGAGTGTATTTTCGCTTTGCAAGTGTGCGAATTCCTTTGCAGCCGAGCGCAGCAAAAACATTTTGTGCAGTTTCTGAGTAGCTCTGGACTTACTCAGCCCTTGCGATCACTTCAGTCTTTTTGGTGCCGGAATTGACGTCAGACACCCGCCCTGCAAACGCCCGGACACGCCTGCGTTTTCCCAAACACTCCCAGAAAATGGTCAGTTGCCACCCATAAACGCCCTCTTTCTGTCAATCACCTTGCGTTCGGCTGTGCGAATGGATTCTTCGCTAAATCCATCGCCCAGCACCAATCCTCTTTGTACCCGTATGACGCGCCTGCGCATTGTGGTGCATATGCATGCACAGTTTTGAAATTTTTTTCAACCTGACCTCTGCGCTGCGAAAATCGGCAGCGAGCGATCAACTTGGAATGACCCCCCATTACCTTATAACTTTCATCTCATTGTGCAGATAATTTATTCTTATTTTGTCAATGGCTTCACATTTGCCCCATTAACCAATTCTAAGAAAAAGAAAGTTTCACAGCTATTTCACATTTTCTGGGGGCTTTTTTTAATTACATTTAAAGTATACCGGTTTCCAACAGTTAATGGTGGCAGTATTTTGTGGCTGAGCTGATAAAAGAAATTAGACTGTTAATTCCATGGGTAGTAGTGACATTAATGAGGCATATGTGAGTGCCTCAAACCTTCTGACTTCCTGACAAATTGATATGCATTCTCAAATATTAGCTTAGCCCACAAAATGCCTTGCCTCCGCTTTGTGTAGCAAACAAGTACACTTAGGGGGTCATTCCGACCTGATCGCATGCTAGGTTTTTTTGCTGCGCTGCGATCCGGTCAGAACTGCGCATGTGTATGCACTGCAATGTGCATCGTACGGGTGCAAAGCGGATCGTTGCTGTGCGATGGATTTAACAAAGAATCCATTCACACAGCCGATCGCAAGGAGATTGACAGGAAGAGGGCGTTTGTGGGTGGCAACTGACCGTTTTCTGGGAGTGTTTGGGAAAACGCAGGCGTGTCCAAGTGTTCGCAGGGCGGGTGTCTGACGTCAATTCCGGGCTCGGACAGGCTGAAGTGATCACAGCGGCTGAGTTAGTTCTGGGCTACTCAGAAACTAGACAAATCTTTTTTTGCACCGCTCGGCTACACATGCGATCGCACACTTGCAAAGTTAAAATACACTCCCCTATAGGCGGCGACTATCTCTTCACAGTGCTGCAAAAAATAGCTAGTGAGCGATCAGGTTGGAATGACCCCCTTAAACTCAATAAATCCCAATCCAAACCATAAAACATGACATTTCAAAGAACAGAAGAAAATACCTAAATGAAAATGATTGGATTTCTAGTTTAGAAAAGCATCTTACGTATCATAAATGTGTGTATATATTTATAACAATAGTCAAAGTACTTTACTGATAAAGCTGTGCAACTCTAGTTAGGTACAATATCTTACATCATTTACCATATGATACAATTTTAATGTTTACATAAGAAAATGCCCCATCCACCCCCATCGAAAACCCCCCCCAACAAACAGGTATCTCATATCTCATCTGTAATGTATGGCAAAATGCAATTGCTGAAAAAGAGCAACAGAATTGAATTACTATAAAGGATGTAACATATAAATGTATCTGATATTAAAGTTCTCCCACATGCAGAGATTTTAATTACTAATCTAGAAAATGAACTGGCCAATTTCACTAAAGAGGTTTATTGGCTGGCTACAAAAGGATCTCTCACTTATTTTAAGACATAATAGGATTCATTTAGACGAGATACTTAAATTAATATTATTAATATCATTGAAATTTATATTAAATACATCAATGTTCATAAAAAAGGGGCGATTTTGTATCCCTCATTATGGCCATGGGGAGTCAAGGTATTCAATGCGAAATCCAATACATTTCTCTCTGTGACAACATTTTCATTAGGTCATCCCCTCTCGGACCCAATTGGACATGTTCAATGGCCCTAAATGTTAAGGTGTCTAAGTTAGAACCATGATGGGGTAAAAAATGCCTAGAAGATTGAAGGAGTTAAGGAGTAATGAAACTATCATCTTGAGATCGGCGGACAAAGGGGGTGGACTGGTGATCCAGGACTAAGACATCTATGTGAAGGAAGCACAGAGATTGCTCAATGATGAACGGTCCTATAAACCACAACCAAAAGATCCTACGGAGGAATATATTGAGGAACGGAGACATATTCTGGTTCCAGAACTATATGATAATGTCATCTCCAAAGAAGAATATCAATATTTAATGAATAGTAATCCCACCATCCCAATTATGTATCATTTGCCAAAAATTCACAAAAACACAATCCGAACATGCACGGAGCATCCCCAAGCTGGAGATCTGAGCCAGGACATCACTCATCATTGCCAGTAGGGTAGCCCCCCACAGGGTGTGGCATTGAGCTATGCAGTTTTTTCCCCCCAAGTATCTTCAAATTGATTCAAATGATACACACCAGGAGCAGCATAGCAAAATATGACTTCTTTGGGTTTGAACTAGTGACCCCATAACACTAAACTGGTCAATAACATGCCGAGCTACCTCAGCTTTCAATATCATGGTGACATTTCTCTCATTGTTATCAATTAACAAGTGCAGTGGCCAATATATACGGAAAAAAGACATCTTGGGATTCGAACCACCAATTCCAGGATTGCAAATAGTCACCTAGACCATTGTGCCATTGCATATCTAGAGTAAACTGGAGACTTTTCTATTCATAAACCAGGCAAAGCTAATTTAGGATACTGAGAAGACATTCCATTCAACATATAGTTTAAACCAGCTCACGAAACTGATGTCCTGCAAAGGTTGGCTCAGTGTATTTCTGGTCTACTGTGTTGATGACAAGGCTGCTGGGTTTGCTGGTTTGAATCCCTGCTTTTAGTGTATTGACTGTTGCTGTAGTTTGTTTGATGATACTGAGAAAACAGCCTCCAAGCACTGCAACCAGAGTAGTTAAGTGGACTAAAAGGCTCAGTATACTGTACTAATGACAAGACTACTGTGTCTGCTGGTTCGAATCACTGGGTGGTCTGCTTTTAGTGTATAGAATGTTACTCTAGTTTGATTTATGATGAGAAAACAGCACCAAGCACCGCGGCTCAGTCTACTGTGTTGATGATATGACGACTGGGTTTGCTGGTTCAAATCCCTGGGTGAATTGCTTTTAGTATATTGAATGTTGCTGTAGTTTGATGATACTGAGAAAACAGTCTCAAAGGACTAATATTCCTGTTACATTAATGACAATGTTAGTGGGTCCCAGTTCGAATCCCCTGTAGGTTTCCATTTAGTTCTGTGTATTTTGTGCTAGACTAGATTATAACACTGAGAAACAGATTGCCTAGCTTAAGGGCCCTACACATTGAGCGATCCGCCGCCGAGCTGCCCGACGGCGGATACGGCCGACGGGCGACCCGGCGTCGGGGGGGGGGGCAGTGACGGGAGGAGTGAAGTTTCTTCACTCCCCCCGTCACACGGCTCCATAGAAGTGCAGGCAAATATGGACGAATCGTCCATATTGGCCTGCATGCACAAGCGGCGGGGCACCAGCGATGATCGTTCATCGTTGGTGCCTCCACACTGAAAGATATGAACGGTATCTCGTTCATTAATGAACGAGAACGTTCATATCTTTCAGTAATATCACCCAGTGTGTAGGGCCTGTTACTCTAGGCTGTGTAGCTTAGTGGACTAGTAGCTGCTATCTATACTGGCAATGGTGGTGGATTCCCTTTAGCCAAGGCCTGGCCAACCAGTGGCTCTCCAGCTGCTGTGATACTACAAGTCCTAGGATGCTTTGCCAACTGACTGGTGGCAGGGAATGCCGGGACTTGTAGTTTCACAGTATCTGGAGAGACACAGATTGTCCATGCCTGCTTTAGAACCTTGGATGTTGCACCCTGCTGGATAATGAAAATCTCCCTGCTTACAGAATGATGAGTCTGACTCAAGCCCCGCTCTGACAGTGTTGGTGAATCCATGTAACTAGGTGCCGCATGTGGTGGATGCTCCCCAGAGGCCCTGATTGTGTGTAAAACAAAATGAGAACATGCAAGGAGCATCCCCAAGCTGGAGATCTGAGCCAGGACATCCCCCATCATTGCCAGTAGGGTAGCCCGCTACAGGGTGTCGGTACAGTGCTATGCAGTTTTTTTTTTTTCTTCAAAGTACCTTCAAAAGTAATTAAAACAATACATACCAGGAGCAGCATACAGTAGTACAACATGAAGTATTGGGATTCGGACCAGTGACCCCATAACACGAGACTGGTCAATTCATGCTGAGCCATCTCAGCTTTCAATGTACTGGTAAGATTTCTCTCATTGTTATCAATTATCCAGTGCAATGGCCAATAAACTGCAACATGAGAACACCTTGGGATTCCAACCACAGACTCCAACATTACAATCAGTCACCTAGACCATTCATAAACCAGCCAAAGCTGATTGCCGACACTGGGAAAACATTCCATTTGACTTCCAAACCAGCTCACTAGTCTAATGTCCTGCAAAGGATGGCTCCGTATAATACTTGTCTACTGTGTTAATGACAAGGCTTCTGGGTTTTCTGGTTTAAACCCTAAATTGCCTGCTTTTTGGAAACTTTTTTCCCCCCAACAATTCTTGTATTTATTGAGACAATGTTAGACAAGACAGACAATCGTGAACCAAGCAGTCGGAAATGAAAACAAGTACGTGTGTAAACATAAAGTCATATTCTGGATAGATTTGAATTATAGAATCAATAAGAGCAACTGGGAAAATGCAACCAGTATACCAGTAGAAGAAATACAATGAAACCAGGAGTTAATAAAGAATGCAGGCTTGATTCATGGCATTAAAAGCAGAATAAAATAAGAACATTGGTCAAAAGATAGGAGGACGGAGACTTCACACAGACCTCTTGCTGTCCTGATACTATTTGCATTTCTGTAATTGCAGGTCCTTGTGGGACAATCGGGCATTTGGAAACTGAAAGAATTTATTTCAGTCAATACCACCATCATTTTGCTGTTTTGGAGCACCTTGGGTGGAACCTCATCTTAAAAACTATATTGCTGTGTTTTACATATTGTTTCATGGGGTGTAGTACGGCTGACCGCCGGTCAGCTTACCGACGCCGGGATCCCAGCAGCATACCGACGCCGGGATCCCGGCGGGGAGGGGCGAGTGCAGCAAGCCCCTTGCGGGCTCGCTGCGCTCGCCACGCTGCGGGCTCGGTGGCGACCTTTGGTCGCCACGGGTTCTATTCCCACTCTATGGGTGTCGTGGACACCCACGAGTGGAAATAGTCCCTGTTGGTCGGCATGCCGACCATCGGGACAGTGACCCGTCGGGCTGGTGGAGGAGGTCATGTGACTGTCGGTCAGCTGACCGGCGGTCACATGAATACCACCCGTTTCATGTGGCGCCATCCAACAATTTGCAAAGAGGATTTGTGCAATGAATGAAAATGACTTCAGCCCCGTGTCATCTATAAGGGATGCACTTCATCGTTTGTGTGTTATACCTGTGATAGGGCCACAGTGTGCATGGGGGTGTAAGTACCAACATTTATCTTGCTTCTGAGTGACTGAAATTATGTCTCTGGGTAGGACATTTTATTTTGTATAAGAACTTAAGTGAATTGGATGTGGGTGTTCTTGAGAGAGGATTTGGCACCCTAATTTATCAGGGACCATGATCAGCATATTTTAATGAGGACAAACAAGTGCAATCAGTCCCTCCCCCTCGCTGTGGTTTTTCCTTTCTATTCAATTTGGTGAGGTCCAAGATGGCTGCTCCATTTTCCGCCGCTATGGCAACCGACCCGGCATATTGCTGGGTCGGACAGCCAGCGAAAGGGGTAGGAGAGTCTCCAATGCTGGATCCCACTTGGGAAGGACCCATTTCCAATTCCTGGGTGGGATCCGGCGTTGGAGATCTGAAAGGGGTATATGTGAGAGGGAGACACAGAGGAAGGAACAGCAACACCCAAGCTAAGCAGCCCCAGTGATACTGCAAGCTGTTTATCACGGTGTAACACCAGAGTTTTTGTCCTTTTCAGGACACAGATTGTGTACAATAGCGGCTCTCACCCTTTGCTACACCCCTGTACCAGTTTTCCTGTGTACCCTGAGTGTCTGGAGGAGCTGTGTATGCCTGCTGCTGCAGCTGTAAGCACAGGAAGGTGCCAAAATGCCGCTGGTCCCACTCTGCAGGAAGCTCCGCACCGGAGCTATATAGATTTTTTTTTTTTTTTTTAATTAATATTTTTATTAACGAAAAGTCGAGCATGCAGGTACAGAACATACAAGAGATGACAGCTCCAAGCAGATGCTTAATCATATACAAATTAACCCCTACGGGGGGTAACCAAATATTACAGAAACAAGGGTAAATTGTAACAATATCCAGTATATGCATGTCACGACCATCATAATTTTTTATGTTTAAACATAATAAGAAAATAATAAGAAAGGTTCTGAGAAGAGAAGAGAGAGAAAGAATGAGGGGGAAGAGAGGAAAGGGAGGGGGGGAGGGGGGTGGGAGAATGGTGGTTCGTCAGAGAAGCGGTCTAAGCGAATACATGAGATGGGAGGGTAATACTTCCCAGCTACAAATCATACCATCTGTACCCCCAGGGTCTGCACTAAATCTCTTATGTTTATTGGGCCCTATATGGTATAGAAAACTGCCTCACCGTGTGACACATCTCGTCAGGTTCCAGTAGCGGGGGGCGTAGTATAGGTGAACCATGGTTCCCATATCCTCCTGAATTTGTCCGATCTGTCATGTAAGGAGGCTGTGATTTTCTCCATCGTGGAGATATGCCAGATTTTTGCTATTAGCATGCTCCTATGGGGAGCATTGGTGTTTTTCCAATTTTTTGCTACAACACAGCGAGCTGCATGTAGGATTTGGAGCACTAAGCTATTAGCTTGGCTGTCTAGGTTGGGTAAGGGTAGGCCCAGCAGAGCTGACCAGGGACCCAGAGTTATCCTTGTGCAAAAGACAGAGCCTAAGAGCGCCTCCACCTGAGACCAGAACGTATGTATTTTGGGGCATGACCACCAGATGTGTTTAAAGTCTCCAATCTGGCCGCAACCACGCCAGCACAGTGGGGAGGACCCGGGGAAGATCTTATGCATTGTTGCTGGGACCCGATACCATCTGGTGTAGACTTTATAAGAGTTTTCCTTCACAAGAGAGGAAATTGAGGATTGGGCTACTTTTTGTCTAATGGTTTCCCATGAGTCTTCATCAGGTGGAGGGCCTAGGTCCCGCTCCCACCTATGTTCGTGGGGGAGGGTGTTTGTTGCCTTCAGGGATCGTAATAATCCGTAGAGTATAGAGATGATACCCTGCCTCAAAGGGGAGTAAATACATAGACGCTCCAAGGGGGTGAGTTGGCGAATAACCTGGGATTTGGGGAGGGAGTTTAAAAAGGAGCGGAGTTGTAAATATTCGTAGAATACGGGTTGGGAGATATCGTATTTGTCACATAAAGATTGTAGGGAACGCCATGAGGAACCTTCTGTAAAATCAAATACGAGACCCGGGCGTGGGTTCAGATGAAGCCACGAATGGGATTGCAAGGTGGAACCTGGGGGGAAGTCCCTGTTATCCCAGATGGGGGTGATAGGGGATGGGAAAGTGGACAGGCCGTAATGTCGAATGCAGAAAAGCCACAAGTCGCAAGTGAGTTTCGTCGAAGGGACACAGGTTTGTAACGACCGCAGTGGCTTGGTTGGTGAAAGGAGGGGGGACCAGAGAGGAGATCCCAGCCGCCAGACGCTCGATTCGTATCCAGGGCAGATGGGGGGCAGGGGAGAACCATGCCATAGCCTGACTCAGGTGGGTTGCATGATAATATTTACGAATGTCCGGCAGTCCCCTACCCCCCGCCAACGGGTCACGTATCAGAGTGGAGGTCCTAATTCTAGGGGGCTTACCAGACCATATAAATTTTACAAATAATTTCTGCATTCGACATAAGGCCTCAGCGGGGATGCTCACGGGGATTGTTTGGATCAGATATAGGATTCTCGGAAGGATGTTCATTTTAATTGAAACTATCCGTCCAAACCAGGCTATAATCTGTTTGTCCCAAGCTCTAAGGTCAGACTCTATACACTTAAAAAGGGCAGGGAAGTTTTCGGAGTATAAGGAGTCGTAGGAGTTTGTGATGTACACGCCAAGGTACTTGATTTTCTTGGAGCGCCAAGAGAAGTTATAGTTAGCAGCTAGGAGAGACCTGGCATTCTCATCAAGATGCAGTGGGAGGGCTTCCGATTTGGAGTAATTAATGCGATATCCAGAGTAATGAGAGTATAGTGAGAGGGTTTTAAATAGGTTAGGGATGGATATATTGGGAGAGGAGATAGTCAAGAGGACATCATCTGCGAATAATGACAATTTGAATTCCTCCTCACCCACATGGATGCCTTTGATATCGGGGTTGGTCCTAACCATACACGCCAGAGGTTCAATCGTCATGGCAAATATTAGTGGAGACAAGGGACATCCCTGGCGTGTTCCATTGCTAATGTGAAAGAGTTGAGAGTCCTTGCCGTTAACCCGAACTCTAGCGGAGGGGTTGGAGTAAAGTGCCTGAATACCTTGAAGTAGGCTTCCCCCCAGACCAAATCTGCGTAGAGTGGCAAACATGAAAGGCCATAGTATTTTGTCAAAAGCCTTCTCTGCGTCTAGCGAGAGAAGGACGGAGGGCATTTTAGTTTTGTTAATAAGATGGACCAGATTAATAGTTCTTCGTGTATTGTCTCTGGCTTGTCGGCCTGGGATGAAGCCCACCTGATCAGCGTGTATTAAGCGTGGGAGGACAGGGTTTAACCTTAAGGCTATAATTTTTGCGAATAACTTAATATCGTTGTTTAATAGGGAAATGGGGCGGTAGCTGGCACAGGAGTTGGGGTCTTTCCCAGGTTTATGGATTAAGACTATTCGTGCCTCTAAGGTACGGGGTGATAGAGGATTACCATTTAAGAAACCATTGAAGAGCCGGCAGAGATGAGACAGAAGCATCCCTTTAAATTTCTTATAATAAGTAATTGACATCCCATCGGGTCCAGGGGCCTTGCCCGGTTTCTGAGTTTTAAGTGCATTCTCTATTTCTTCGATGGTAATCTCTGAGCCTAATTGGGACACTGTCGCGTCACTCAGTGATGGTAGGTTACATTTGTCTAGAAGGGAGTCAATTCCCTTTTCAAGTCTCGGTGGTGAGGGGGGGGTAGTTTCCGAGTTATACAGTGATTTATAGAATTCTTCGAATTCACCCAAAATGCGGTCAGGATCATGGGTCAGAGCCCCTTGTTTGGTACGAATGGATAAGATATTTTTAGAGGAAATCTTAGCCCTCAATTTCCTGGCTAATAGTTTATCCGCCTTATCCCCTTTTTCGTAGTAAATCTGGTTGAGACGTCTAAGGCACATTTCAGTCTTATGAGACAACAATAAATTAAGTTCGCCTCTGATTTTAAGTACCAACTCCAAATCAGCAGGGTCAAGGGATGACTTATGCACCTCCTCCATTTGGTGGAGCTGCCTAGATAACTCCAGAGTTTTTTGGGAACGCTGCTTGTTGATCCTGGCCGCAGTCAGGACGAAGTGGCCCCGGAGGACCGCCTTGTGTGCCTCCCACAGGGTCATATCGGAAATGCCGGGGGTTTGGTTCTCATTGAAGTAGTCAGTCAATACCTGAGTAGTTTGCTGTAACACTTCAGGTTGTTGGAGGAGGGCGTCGTTGAGTGACCAGGAGGGGGGGGAAGGAGTACGGGACAGTCCAGTCAGGGTCAGAGAAATCGGGGCGTGATCAGACCACGTGATTGGATAAATACAGCAGTTCTGGATTCTAGATGTTAAGTCCCTTCCAACCATAATCATATCAATTCTAGTGTATAGATTGTGGACTGGGGAATAGAACGTGTAATCCTTAATAAGGGGATCGACTACCCTCCAGGAGTCAAATAGGAGGTGATTTTTAAGTAGCGATTGTAGGGCTCTAGAGTTGCGGTTGCTGATATGGGACTGAGACCGTGGGAGGGGATGGGAGCGATCCAGATTATGGTGTAGTATGGCGTTAAAGTCTCCTGCCATTAAGAGGTCACCTTTCCTACACTGGGCGATTTTGGAGTCTAGGGAAGCAAAGAACGAGGCCTGGTTAATATTGGGAGCGTAGACATTAACCATGGTGATAGGGAAATTATTAAGTTTACCTACTATAATAAGAAACCTACCGCGTTTATCCTTAATGATTCGGTCTGATTCCAGATGTAAATGAGCGGGAATTAGAATGGCGACCCCTCTTTTCTTTTGGGTGCGATCACAAGCGTGTATGACAACAGGGTGGCGTCTAGAACGAAGTTCAGGGTGGGAAGTCCCTTTGAAATGCGTCTCCTGAAGGAATACCAGGTCTCCCCTCGCCTGCTTCAGAAAAAGAAATAACTTGGTCCTCTTTTGAGGACTGTTAAGGCCCTTAACATTGTAAGATATTACGTTAACAGACATATTGTTACAAGTGTAAATATAGCATGAATAGACTTAGTGAACCTGAGGTCGTTTCCCAGGGAAACGAGGGGAACAAGGGGACGAGGGAGAGCGGGAGATTGGGGAAGAAAAAGAAGGAGAGGGAAAAGAAAAGGATGAAAAAAAAGAAAAATCAAGAGAGTCACAAAAAGACATTTAAAGAACTGTAAAATAAACAAATAGAATTGACCAAGCCAATGACCCATTGTACACTACGTACGGGTCTGTATGTTTGAGCACCCGTATGGGGAATTAAGGGAGAAAAGAACTCCCTCACGCTCAAAACTGACTATGGAGGCTCGGTGGAGGGCGCGGCTCCGGCCGCCGGGACGCCCACCAATTAAACATATGGGGGGGCGACCGAGGGGGTCGTCGCAACAATCTGCCACAATGGACCACCGTTAAAATTATCTAAGTAAATAAACAGTCTCAGCTCAAGAAGAAATTCCTAAACCTCTAAACTAGTTTGTAAAACATTAACATTTAACAAATAGTGACCCAGCAGCAGCACCTCTGTGCAGAGACTTTCACGGCGGGTCATGGCTTGTAGAGGATTTCTCCGGGACCATCGACCAAAGACGTCTAGGCGCTCGCTGAGGGAGGGGTGAATTTGGGGAGTGTCGGAGATCTGGAGCATCCCGTGGGGAGGAAGATTTGTTGGCCTCCGGGGGGGACAGGTTCAGTCTCAACAGGAGTCTGTGAGCCTCTTCTTTGCATCGTGCCAACAGTCTCTTCCCATCCAGCTGTACAATTAAAGCAAAAGGGAAGCCCCATCTGTAACGGATTTGATTATTCCTGAGGATTTGGGTGTACTCCCTCAAATCGAAGCGTCTCTTGAGAGTAGTAGGGGATAAGTCCTGAAACACCAATAGCTTATGTGATTCAAATAGGCACACATCTTTGTTCCGGGCAGCCGACAGAATTCTCTCTTTAATCTTGAAATAGTGACAGCGTAAAACTACGTCTCGTGGGGGGGACGAAGTTGAGGGCTTTTGACGTAGTGAGCGATGGGCTCTGTCCAAGAGGAACTGCTCCCTAGAAATGTCCGGGAGGAGGTGCTGGAAGAACCTGATGAGAAAGTCCTCCAGTTGAGCTGGTTCTACTGACTCTGGGATATATTTAATGCGCAGGTTGTTACGTCGTGCGCGGTTGTCAGCGTCCTCTTGTTGGTCCTGGAGTAGGTATATATCCTCCTGCATGACTTGAACCGAGCGCTCTATCTCCTGTTGGAAAGTAATGACTTCATCGATTTTCTGTTCCACCTCATTAGTGCGGGCCCCGAGGTCAGATATCTCGGCTTTGAGGCCAGAGATGGCTTTGTGGATCTCCGAGTGGAAAGCCTGCTTCAGCGACTTCATTTCCGTTAGGATTGAGGAGAAGCAATCTTTCATAGAGGGTTCATGGGTTGACGAATCTTCCTCGGATTCCGAGACCAGGTCCGGGGGGGGGGCCACTAGGGTTTTGGCCGCACTTGACTTCATCTTGGATATAAAGGTCGATATTTCTGCCGAAGCTGAGGCTTTCTTTGCCTTGGATTTAGATTTGGGCATGGTGTAAGACAGTCCCTAGAATAGCGAAGGTCGGAGATCAGAGCTGAGGGTCAACGTGAGTAATTAGCGATCCATCATGTAGGCTGCATAGAAATAGCACATGAGACGACCTCCCGGGTCGCACCCGTAGTAAATCAGCAGAACATTCCCCCGCTTGGAGAGATCATGGGGGGCTGGGGTATCATATAGAGATATTCACCGGCAATGGGCCGGGGAGGGTGGCACCCCCGGGCTATAGACTGTAGTATAGAAAGAGTCCAGTGATTTAAGACAGAGACAAATAGCCCCAGTTATATATGGGTATAAGTGATGCTTAGGGGGAGAGTGGGTGAAATGTGGCCCAGTGAATGGAGGCCTCACATAAAGGGCCAGAAGACACCTCCCATGTATATATTTTGTGCAAATGCTGGGAAGAGGGAAGCTGTGCCAGCCTGTGTGGTGTTAATCTGCTCAGGGCCCCCAGGTGTACCTTGTTAGCTCAGTGCAGTGGGTCCAGGAGGGAGGGTTAGCAGGATTCAGCCGTCAGATGAGGCACTACAGCAGAGAGCCCCGGGCCTGATCTTCTTCACCTCGCCGAGAGCAGGGCGCAGGGCCGACAACCCTCAATTTCAGCGTGAGGCCGGCACCCGCCGGGTCCGGGAGCCGGGAGACAGCCCCCAGAGCAGACCCCAGTCAGAACGGCAGAACCGTCGCCGGGCCGTGCGTCACCCGGCGGTCGGCCGTGAGGGGGGGTGACCGCGGTCCCCCGCTGGATGCGGCAGGAGCAGGTAAGCGTTGGTGGGGGAGAGCAGGAGTGTGAAGCTCCGTCGGGTCCCGTCGCCGCAGCCCCTTCGTAGGCCTGGGAGCAAAAGATGGCCGCCGTCCCTGAGGCGCCGGAGCGGCGGAGTCCGCGTACCGGCCGTATCTCCCTGCCAGTGCAGTGGACGGGCGGTCAGTCGGTGGATGGCGTCCAGTCAGCGGAGGTAGGCTAAGGGGTAGACCACTGGGCAGGCAGCAAGACCAGGACCAGCAGTTGTGAATACGGCAGGGGGAGGCCCGAGTCCGGAGCTCCAGACGGCCCACCACAGGCGGGTAGTTGAAATCTAGGCCCCGGCTTCGTAGTGGAGGGTAGGCCGCAACCCGCGGGAGCCAGCAGACCGGCTCCCCGATTCCGCAGCGCTACCCCACCATTCAGCACTGCACCTCCAGATCAGGGAGCAGATTTAGAGGGGTTATTTATGGAGGAAAATTTAGCTTTTTCAGAGTTTTTCCCCCAGGTTCTGAGGAGCTCACAGCACTTGCTGCCTATCAGTTCAGCCTCCAGGCCACGCCCCCGCTATATAGATTTTTATACTGGCAATGTCTCCCACAGATCTTAAAACGAAGTAAAGATACCTGTTTTCACTACCGCTGGCCAGTGTATGCAGGGGGCTATAGCAGATCCCCCTCAGGGAGGGTTCCGTATGCCGCTCCTGCATTTGCGCCGCACCAAGAACTAGGGAAACCCCCTAGCGGGACCCCGGTTTGTACTCACCACTCCTCTCACCTTCAGGCATCTGTTAGGGGTGTGCGGTGTGCTGCGATTGCGACAGCTAAGGCGCAGTGCTCCGCTGCACAACAACCTCTTAAGACGGTGGTCCTGCAGTGGGGAAGATGCTCTGAAGCCTGTAGAATTTAAAGTGCAACGGCTCCTTTGGACCCCGTGTATGGGCCTAATTCAGAGTTGATCGCAGCAGCAAATTTGTTAGCAGTTGGGCAAAACCATGTGCAGTGCAGGGGGGCAGATGTAACATGTGCAGAGAATGTTAGATTTGGGTGGGGTGTGTTCAATCTGCAATCTAAATTGCAGTGTAAAAATAAAGCAGCCAGTATTTACCCTGCACAGAAACAAAATAACCCACCCAAACCTAATTCCCTCTGCAAATGTTATATCTGCCTCCCCTGCAGTGCACATGGTTTTGCCCAACCACTAACAAATTTGCTGCTGCGATCAACTCTGAAATACTCCCTATACCCCATCGTACTAATTCCCCAATATCCCTTATGGATGCTAAAGAAATATCCTTGGTTTTTGACTGCTTGACAAATATATACAAACATAGGAGGATAATTTATTGACAAACACAGTACTCTCATGCTGAATAATTATAACATTTATCACTATATTATAATATAATTAGGGTTATTAAGATCAAGTTTGTTAATATTTGTAATATATCTTGGAGGAGAGAGAGATCATTATTTCAGGATCTATAACAAATCTAATAAAACAAAGCATAACACAGTATATACTAATAACTAGTTTTTGAGACTGTAGTGTCATATTTTGTCCAATAGAGGGCATTGATAGTCTACATACATATTCCTGAGAAGCACATTCAATACAGAGTGGTATTTTGGCGAATACAGACACTTGTATTATAATGGAAATTATTTTGTTTGGGAATAAGACACCAGATACCATATAGAATATTTAATTAAATGAATTGTTACAAGTATATGATAGCAGCAGCGACAACCTAACCGTGTTTTTAGAAAATTATTGACACATATTTACTACTGTTCTTAATATTTTGCAGTATTTTTATTGAAACAAAAATCATATTTTTACTTATTTCTTTTTGAGTGCACCACATTAAACAAAACTCTTTTCTGTTCCATTTTTGTATTTGCACTAGTTTGTATTGGGTAGAACCCTCTAACCAGACAGATATTTTATTACTATTATAATTACACGGGTAGTATTTTTAAATGATGCCTATTTAATACTATTCTCCTGTGCGATTGGTCTCCTCCCATATGCGTACCTTGCAGTCCTATCAGCACCATTTTACAAGAAAGCCTGAAAACACACCCTTAGGGGTAAATGTATGAAGAAGTGATAAAAGTGGAGAAATGAACCAGTGGAGAAGTTGCCCATGCCAACCAATCAGCATTGACGTAACATTTATAATTTGCATACTATAAAATTATACAGAGCAGCCGATTGGTTGCCATGGGCAACTTCTCCATTGGCTTACTTTTCCGCTTTTATCACTGCTTAGTACATCTCCCCCTTAAGTCACACGTCAAGCAGACACAAGTAACCAGACTCAGCTCAGACAGTCCTCATACAGTTTCCCTGGAAGTGCTGGCAACTATGAAGAGGGTGATTGATGAAATGTTACAGCTAGAGCTCCTGGGCTGCCCAAGTGGCACTTATCTCAAAGAAAAGTGAGGGCACTCTGTTTACTGGCTGTTCCCATTGGCGCTAGAGGCCTGTGAGTAGTCTGCATTTATCACCCCATTATCTTCCATGAGCCTGGTGTAAACTCTAACAAAGAAAAAGCATCTTGTCTTGCGATTCAAACCATAAATAATACAATTAGTTATCTATGGAGATGATTTCTACTCATTCATTGAGGGAGATTCAAATGTTTGAAAAGTTGGTTGGGTGTCTATTTTTTCCTGTCTATTGGATACGAAAAAGCAGACACCCAACTGACTTTTCAAACAATTGAATCCCCCCCCCCCCCCCCCCATTGTGTCAGCTCACATTGCGGATATACAGATGTGAACAAATTTGTTGGTACACTTACAGCTCACTGAAACGATTCCTCATTCATCCCTGAAAACGTATGAAATTAAAAGCTAGTGTCTCATGTAGACCTGCATGCTGTTGCTATTTCATAAAATAAAGCAAAGACACTGTGAAAACAGATAAATTATTGCCTATTCTCCAAGATATCCTAAAATGGCCTGGACAGCTTTGTTGATACCCCTTATAAATGATAATAAACAAATGGCTTATACTGATACTACAAAACAAATAGCTTTCTTGAATTAGCATCACACGTCTTCATTCTTCTGATCAGGCATTCAGCCCATTTTTATATAGAAAAATTGTCACTCTGCTTTTTGGCATCATCATGTGCACCACACTGAACATAAGCCAGAGAAAACAGGAATTTGGTACTTACCGATAATTCCCTTTCTACGAGGCCATGGGGGACACTGGAGTCTTCTTTTTATGGGGAAATAGGTGGTGATAGATAGGAGCCGGCACTTTACATTTTTTTTTTAGCTATGACAGACTCCTTCCCCTCCATTTCCCTCCCAGACACCAGCCTTAGAAAGGTGCCCGAGAGGAGTCGGAGACCAGGCAATCTCCCGAGAGGAAGGAAGCAAGAGAAGACAGAACAGGATCAGAAAGGAAGAACACAAGATCCAAGCCACGCAGACATACTTCAACAGGAAGCAGTGCTGGGAGGGCGTCCAGTGTCCCCTATGGCCTCGGAGAAAGGGAATTATCAGTAAGTACCAAATTCCGGTTTTCTCCTCCAGACCAAGGGGACACATGAGTCTTCTTATGATGGGGACGTCCCAAAGCTACCCCCACGGGCGGGGGAGAGCGCTGAGACCCCTGTAACACCATGTGACCAAAGCGAGAAGCAGAAGCCGCTAAAGCATAGAACCGAATAAAAGTGTGCGAGGCAGACCAAGTTGCCAGCCAGCACAGTTGGGTAAGTGAGACCCCACAGGCAGCTGCCCAGGAAGGGCCCACCGAACGAGTAGAATGAGCCGAAATGGACTCAGGAGGCGGTTGCGAAGCTGCTACATATGCCTGACGGATAGCCAGCCTGATCGAACGAGCCAAGGATTGTTTGTAAGCAGGCCAACCACATTTTGATGCATCAAACAAGACAAACAGTACGTCAGTCTTGCGGAGAGATGCCGTCTGTTCCACATAGGTGCGCACCACATCCAAGGAACTAGAGTCTCCTGACAACGCAGGAACCACAATGGCCTGTTTGATGTGGAATGCTGAAACAACCTTCGGTAAAAATTCCGGATGCGTTTGCAGTTCCGCTTTGTCCTCGTGGAATATCAAGTAAGGCTACCTGCAAGACAGGGCGCCGAGGTCCGAAAACAGTCTCGCTGATGCCAATGCTAGTAACAAAACAGTCTTTGAGTAAACGGAGCTCCACAGATTCCAACGGCTCAAATACCTCAGACTGTAGAAAGGAGAGAACCAGGGATTAATCCCATGGTTCCGTTGGTGCAACAAACGGCGGTTGTAGCCGCAGGACACCCTGTAGAAAAGTCTGAACTTCTGGGATAAGAGCCAACCAGTGATGGAAAAAAAACAGACAAGGCTGAAATCTGGACCTTAAGTGAGCCAAGTCGAAGTCCTGCTGACAGACCTGCTTGGAGGAAGCGTAAAAGACGGGACAAACTGAACAACGTAGTAGGTAACCGACAAGTTTCGCACAAGGAGACATATGACTTCCATATGTGATCGTAATGTGCAGAAGTCACCGGTTTCCGGCCTCGTAGCATATTGGGGCTGACCGCCCGCGGGATGCCCCATCTCCTTAAAAGCACGCCGTTAAACGAAGCTGTCCTAAGTTTTGGAAGATGAATGGTCCTTGCTGGAGAATATCTTCCCGAAGCGAGTCGCCACAATTTGTCCGCCTGAAGCATTCTCAGATCTGAGTACCATGCTCTGTGAGGCCAGTCCGGAGCAATGAGAATCACGAGACGTCCTCTCTCTCTTGATGCGTTTGAGGACCCTCGGCAGAAGTGGCAGAGATGGAAATAGATACACCTTCTGGAAATCCCAGGGAATCGACACCGCGTCCACCGCTGTCGCCTCTGCGTCTCTTGACTTGGAGCAATACGTTGGAAGTTTCTTGTTAAGCCTGGACGCCATCAAGTTGATCTCGGGCAGGCCCCACTTCTGTGTGAGCTGGTGGAAAACAGATGGGTGAAGCGCCCACTCCCCCAGATGGAGGTCTTGACGACTGAGGTAATCTGCTTCCCAGTTGTTGACGATGGGGATGAAGACCGCCAATAGTCCTATCGCATATTTCTCCGGCCAATGTAGAACGTGGCGGACCTCGCGCATGGCATTGCAGCTTCTTGTCCTTCCTTACCGATTTATGTATGCCACAGCCGTGGCGTTGTCCAATTGAACGCAGATCGCCCGCTTGTCGTAAGGCATTTGCAACCGCTCAAAGTTCCAGGACATTGATTGAGCACTGTGCCTCCTGGCGTGTCCATTGCCCTTGAAACGGATGGTCCAGGATTACTGCCCCCCAGCCTCTGAGACAGGCATCAATTGTCAGCAGCATCCAGTCCATGATCCCGCATTGACGGCCCTGCTGCAGATGGCTAGTCTGTAGCCACCATAGGAGAGACAATCCTGTCTCGGCCAACAGGCGTACCAGTCGATGCATGTGTAGGTGAGAGCCTATCCACTGGGACAACAGGTCCAATTGGAACGTTCTGGCGTGGAACCAGCCAAATGGCAGGGGCTCGAAGGAGGCCATCATCTTCCCCAAGAGGTGTATACACAGGTGAACAGACACCTTGCGAGGGCTGAGTACCTATGTTACCAGTTGTTGAATGGATTATATCCTGTCTTGAGGTAGATACACCTTCTGCTGAGTAGTGTCCAGGATCAGGCCCAGGAACAAGAGGCGCTGTGATGGTACCAATTGTGACTTCTTGAAGTTTATAATCCGTCCGTGATGCCATACAAAAACGTAGGCCTGATAAACATTGCGGAGAAGCTGCTCCTGAGAAGGAGCTTTTAGGAGGAGGTCGTCCAAGTAGGGGATGACCGTAATTCCCTGTACCCGAAGTTCTCCCAACATGGTCTTGGTGAAGACTCTGGGTGCACAAGATAGGCCAAATGGAAAAGCCCTGAATTGGTATTGGTGTTCGCGCACTGCAAACCGCAGAACAGCCCGATGTGGCAGCCAGATCGGGACATGCACGTATGCATCTTTTATATCCAGCGACACCAGGAATTCCCGCGGTTCCAAGCCGGCAATGACCGACTGGATGGACTCCATGTTGAATTTGTTGTAACTGAGATACTGGTTGAAGGACTTTAAGTTGAGGATGGGACGTACGGATCTATCCGGCTTGGGGACAACATAGAGATTGGAAAAATATCCTTGGCCGTGCGCAAAATGGGTACGGGTTGGATAACCATGGAGGTCAGCAGTTTTTCTATAGCCGCCTGCAAGACCAATCTTCTTTCCGGTAGTTGCGGAAGTCCTGTTGTGAAGAACCGAGCCGGAGGGTGATAAGCAAAATCTATTTTGTAACCCCGGGTCACAATGTTCTGGACCCAGTTCTCAACCAACTGTCCTGGAAATCCAAAAGACGTGCACCCACCACAGGATCACACAGGTGGGCTGGGAGTCCATTATGACACTGGCTTGTCAGCCGGTTTAGGCTCCTGAGAATGGGAGGCGGAAGCTGACGCCCCTCTGCCTCTCTGACCCCTAGAGGTAGCGAAAGCTCCTCTTGGCTTACCTCTGAACTTTGAGGAACCCCGAAAGGGCGGTCCCACAAAGGCTTTGCGAGGAGCCGGAGCTGCCGAGGGTAAGAAAGTGGATTTACCACCGGTTTCCTGCAAAATCCATTTGTCAATTTCGGGTCCGAAGAGTATGTCTCTCGAGAACGGTAAGGACTCCGCTGCTTTTTTGGACTTCGCATCTGCGTGCCATGATCGAAGCCAAAGAGTACGGCGCGCAGCCACAGCTGATGCAGAAATTCTTGAACAGAGTAGACTTAAGTCACTGGAGGCATCACCCAAGTAAACCGCCGATTCTCTATGTTCGGCGAGAGTTCTAAGTTCCGAACGAGGACGGTTGTCTTCCAAACCCCGACCGAGTTCTTCAGCCCAGCTTTCTATGGCTTCAGCCCAGCTTTGTATGATCCTACCAGGGCTGGATGAAGATAAATGGACTTCAGGGTAGTCTCCAAGCGACAGTCAGGCGTCTCCTTTAAGGATGTAGCACCTGGGATGGGAAGCGTTGTCTTCTTTGACAGACATGAAACCGAAGCGTGGACAGGGGGTGGATTTTCCCATTTTGGCCCTGGACTCTTCCGGGAAAGGATATAAAACTTTAAGGCATCTGAAATTTCCTGTCAGGTGTCTTCCAGGATGCTGCCAGAGGCTGCTCCAGTTCCTGGTCCACTGGAAAGGAAACAGAGTTTTTAGGAGACTTACCAAACAATGATGTTGTCATAGGTGCCTCCGGATCTTTAATATCCGAGGTCTGTCTGAACGCCCTTATGAGGGCGCTGACTCCTTGTGAGTCCTCATCAGGAGATTCCCCTGATGGGGGATCGGTATCAGATCCGTAGTGGAATTCTCCTTCTAGGTCTGAGTCAGGGTATTCCAAGGCCTCAGATTGCAGAATTGCAGACACAAATCTCCTCTTAGAAGGAGGAGGTGCCGGCATAGCAGATGAACCAACTACCTGGACCAATGTGTCTGCAGACCGAGCCAAAGCCTGGGCCCATGCCGGCTCAGCTGTGTTGACCTGTCTGCACAACATTTCCCTGTCTCCATGGGAATGTGCCAGCTCAGATGAAATATCGTCCATGACAGTTGTAAGAGAGTGCATCCATGTTGGAGAAGGTTCCTGTACTTGCTCAGGAGTCTGCTCCCCAGCCTGAAGCTTACATGCGTCACAGATTAAAGCACCCTCCCTGTGAATTTCTCTTTACACTGTCTGCAGGCAAAAAGTTTGTGAGAGCCCTTAGAAACTGCTGTAGTTGCCATTTGTACACCAAACACTCACACACAGAGTATCCCGGGGGGGGGGAAGCATTGCCAATTAGGCCCCAAATTGCCTAAATCACCCTCCCTTAGAACAGCCCTCTCTTTCCCCGCAAAGAAAGCTCAATACAAGGCAACACAGTACAATATCAGCAGCACAATACCTGACAAGAACCCCCTGTGCAGTGTATCAGCACAAACAGGGAATTCAAGCGGTATATGGTGACTAGAAATCACAGAGAAAAATACACACTGAGTATATCCTGTGAAACACCTATATTAAATGATAAACCTGACGCACTTAGCCCCCTCAGGTTATAGAATATAGGGATAGCAATCTGAGTGAGATACACAAAATGGAGGTCACACAGCAGCTATATGCACACACACAGTCACATTGTACAATGTAGAAAATATGACATGCAATAAAACTGCACTGGACTAGCAATACAGAGTAGTACTATGATACACTATACACTCAGATATAACAATGCACAGTCAAGACTGGATGTATATCACAGGGTACTTGTACTATATAACCCTGACTAAATGCACTCTTTCTTAACTAACACTGTCAGCAGACATGTAAAATACTTAAGTGTCCTGTAAAATGCACAGCGCTGACATGCAGGCGGCTTTACAGAGGAGGATTTGCTCAAACAGTCCCACGATCAGCTCAGCTTGTCCTAATGGCGCCCAAACGCTGACAGGGAGTGAGGGAGAGAGAGAGATGCAGCTCCAGGGCGGGAACATTTACGCTAAATGGCGCCCTGGGGGAGGGGCTACAGGTCAAAGCCTTATCCCCCTGCTGGACTTCACCACCGGGTACTGTGGGCTTATAGAAATGGTTTATGAGAGAAAACCGACCTGTGCCCTTGCCCTGATGGTCTAGTGGGGTCCCTGTACTACCACAGTGTCCACGCCAGTGTGCGCGATCGCGGTTTACAGCGGGTCCCGCCGGGGGGACGCACTAACCTTCTCCCTGAGTGTGGCCACGCGATCCAGGAGAACAGCGCTCGTGTGTGTGACTAACTGGAAGAAAACCGGAGCCTCCACTGTAGGTACCCGGCAACAAGGGCGCGGGAGTGTACAGTGCCGCTGGGGGAGGTGATGTAGCTGCAGCAGGAGATGTCCCTTGAAGTCTTCATTTTTCTTAAAAAGCTTCTTCTCAGGGCTGCTGGAGCAGCCCGCCCCCGTTGTATGCCTGCTTACTGCATGGCACCAACTACAAAACTGAGCTCCTGTGCACGGAGGCGGGGTTACAGAGGAGGCGGCGCTATGCATTCTGGGAACAGTCAAAGCTTTGAGCCTGTTGGTGCCTCGGATCAAGATCCTACTCTACACCCCAATGCCATTCCCTGTGGAGCCCAGTGTACCCCCCAGCAGAAAGTCCCTTTAGAGAGACTAAGCCAGGGGGGCAGACTCCCTCGGGCACATTCTAAGACTGGTGTCTGGAAGGGAAATGGAGGGGGAGGAGCCTGTCATAGCTAAAAAAATTTTATGTGCCGGCTCCTATCTGTCACCACCTATTTCCCCATCGTAAGAAGACTCCAGTGCCCCCTATGGTCTGGAGGAGAAAGCAAAGGATAGAGTTGTCTGAGGAGATCAGAAATAAAATTATAGACAAGCATGTTAAAGGTAATAGCTAAGAACATGTCCCAGCAGCTTGACGTTCCTGTGATTACAGTTGAAAATATTATTAGGATGTTTAAAGTCCACAGGATTGTAGTCAACCTTTCTGGACACTGCTGCTAGAGGTAAATCGACCCCAGATTATACAGAAGGATCATGAGAGCCAAGGAATACTTATAAGAAATACAGCTGAACTCCAATGCAAGGTATGTCCCTATCTGACTGCACCATCCAACAGTGACAGTAGGCTACATAGAAGCAGAACCATGAGGATTCCACTTTTGAAAAAACAAAAAACAAAAACAACACATTAAAAAAAACCCAAACCGGAAATTTCTAAATTCCACAGTGACACAATGCTTCTGGGAGAATTTCCTTTGGACAGAGGAGTGAAAACTTAAGCTTTTTGGCAAGTCACAGTAACAATGTGTTCACAGATTAAAAAAAGCTGTAGAAGAAAAGATCATCATACCTGCTGTGTAGCATGGATAAGACTCTTGGTTATGTTTTGGTGCTGCTTTGCTGGAATCTGGCATAGGGTACCTAAAATCTGTTCAGTGCACAACGAACGATCAAGACTAAGAAGGCATTTTGGAGTGAAACATAATTGACCTATGTCAGTTACCTCTGTCTCAGTGGCAGCTCATGGATCCTCCAACAGGATAATAACCCAAAACACACAGCTACTGTAAAAGCACCCACGAATGGTTAAGAACAGAACACTGGACTATTCTGAAGTGGCCTTCTCTACCGGTCGACAGGTAACGGGCACTTTAAAAAAAAAGTTCCATTGGAACATCTGGTCGCAACTCTACACGGTCCACACTATCTGTAGGATAGATAAACTAAAGCAAAATGTAATGTAGAGTATAAGATGGTGTTATGTAAATCATGTAGTAGATATGGACCATTCCCTGGAGGACCATAGCAGCACAAGGGACACTCAGACCATAAAAGACCCAACGACCATGTTTACCTTGCTTATCCTTCCCCTTCATAATACTGCGCATTTCTCCAGTACGAGAATCGTCACCTCTCTTACTGCTGCCAAACCCACTTCCAGCCACAAATCATTTCTTTTGAAGGACAATAATGCTTCCGGGTTGGTTTCATATTTCACGTACACATTTCCTACCATAACATGATGTCCCTCCTGTATGGTAACTTTCCTTAGTTCTTCTGTTCCCCAGAAACCATTCACTCCTTGTGACCAGCCCGCCTCACTCTGTGAATGCACACCTGCTCCATTACCCAAGCTGGTTCTACACCTCTGCTAAATACTCACCTTTCCTATAATCCGCAAATCTGACCTCTGCTCTCAAGACCACATCTGTGAACAAGGAAGAAATAGCATGTACTTCATAAATGGGGTTGTGATACTAATTCAGCCTTCTTCCGCTGCCAGTCTGTACACCGAGGTTGAACAATGTGACTTCACACTGAGTAAAAACCAGGTCACGTTTGTTGGTGTTAATTAAATAGTATAAAGCATAAAAAACAATCAAATGTAGTCCCATTACTTTATAGCACATTATAGAAAATAAAACCTAAAAAAAAAATCTCATCAGCAGGAGTGCGAATAAAAGACGGAAAACTCTTTTAAAAACAGTTTTATTGTCATGATTTTACAAGTCTTCTCTGCAACCTCAGATACAATAACTTTGTTGCAAAATTATAATAAATAGCCCGCCTCAAGCACCTCCCTTTCCAAAGAGGAGAAATCAAAACAAGATTTCCAAACAATCGAGAGGTTAGCAAAAAATTCAATTTACAAGTTACATCAGGCATTATTATATAAATCTCCTTCATACAGTCTTTAAAAAAAAAAAAAAATAAGGACACTCAAAACACTTAGATCGCCATTATAAAATTTCACCAAAAGACTTTGGCAGGGTAAATAATTAAACTGCAAGTTTCTTGTCATGTGGGTGAAATATATTTCTGTACAAGCCTTTTTAAACTACTAAACACAAAAGATGAAGCAAAAATAGCAAATTTTTAAACATTGCAAAAGAAAAATGCTTCAATGTGTCACAAACATTACTAATGAAGCGTTGCAAGCAATACTTTTTCCAGAGAACAAATTACATTTCCTTACAAAATATAAATCTCTCTGCCTAGATAGAATCTGGTAGCAAATATAGGGTTTGGTTTAAAAATTTTGATATAACTGTTCATTTTGAGAATATGTATATTTTATTGTGAAGCACGGCACATAAAACTGTGGTTGCTGGGTGGAATATGGAACAGTTTTTTTCCATCCTTACAATATATATTGCTGAAATATTTAGGCCAAAATGACTTTTTTTTTTTCCTCTCTCTCTCTTTTTTCTCATTTCTTTAGTACCATAGAACCCAATATGGCTATTGCCGGTTCCATAGCAACACATTCTTAAAATACAGCTTAAACTATGCATCTATATGCAACTGGGAATACTTTATACAAGCTTACTGCACACAGAATCCCAAACTGTGTTTTGTGTTCTACAAATGCTGTGTTGTGTGCTTCTAACTAGCTTAAAATTTAAAAACTTGTCAAAATACGCAAACACGTTAGTGCGCTTCTAACTTCCTTAAAAACCAAAAACTGTTTTGCTTTACATTTTTTATATGAACATCAGAGAAAGCAGAATTTAATTCACTGAGGGTCTTTCAAGGTCAGAAATAATTTTACAGAAACATCTTGTCTGATGATTAAACAGGCTGTGATTAAGTTGTGCAGGGCATGGAAT
This sequence comes from Pseudophryne corroboree, assembly GCF_028390025.1. NCBI lineage: Eukaryota > Metazoa > Chordata > Amphibia > Anura > Myobatrachidae > Pseudophryne > Pseudophryne corroboree. The sequence goes on from NC_086455.1 coordinate 28,605,306, forward strand.
GTTATAGAGATCACTGACATACCAGAAACAGCAATCAAGCTAGTCCTCCCCCACATACTGAAACAAAGTGCAAGAAACTAGCACAGGACCTTATGCAATGCAAACTGGGATGTGTGTTATGTATATAACAATGAACAATATGGAAGCGATTAATCAACATTTACGCTTCTGTACCTATGTGTTATCAGTGAACTGGTGGATTATTGCTGTATCAAAAAAAAACTAATTATCTCTAATAGTCAGGGATAGGAAAGCACAAAATGAGCCTTCTGATGATAAATGACTGTAGTGTACACAAACTACAGAAGAACCACTGATTCCATTGTTTACTGGTTACCAAGCAACACATTATAGAAGCTGTACCTTGCAGCTTACAGTACATGTTAGTGAATGGCTTACAGTACATTGATTTTATTATACACGTTTGCAAATGAAACAGAACCTATTCAATAAAATTGGTAAATATGTTTTATGGCAATAATAATAATAATAATACGTTTCTTGTTCAGGGATTATTGCCCAAAAAGTGACCAGGTTTGGCAAACTTTTTGCTTCCAAAACTGTACATTTACTAATGAAATACTCACATTTCAGTTGTTACATGTATTATTTTGTGTTATCCCTGGAACGTAGGCAGTGATTACAGTGATACTTTGCTCAGAACATGCAAGCAGGTAAAAAAAAATAAAAAATGGGGAGATTGAGAACAATGTGACTTGTTTATTTGTACATATGGATCCTGGTGCAGTCATACCCCAAAAGTCTACGGTACACACCTGACTGGACACACAAAGTCTTATATTCTGTTCTGTACAGCCTATATCATCACCTAATTCATGTCTATAGTGTTGAACACCCATTCGGTGAACTTCTTCAACTTGGCTGAGGCACTCTGGGATTCCTCTTGCAACCGCATGTTGTCTTCTCGTAAGAGCTGGATTTCTGCCTGAAGATTTGCTTTGTCTTCCTTTTCCTACAAGAGCAGGTACAAATGATGGTGAGGAAATCCTCTCAGCTGGAGAATACCAATGTTAGACAATAATCAATGCATTGCTGTTTCTTCAAACCACTGCAAAGCTTGTTTGTAAGTTAGCCTAGCAATGACATATAAAACAAAACATATATAGGATCTACGATAACATTCAAAGGTTTATCTTCCATAACATAAATATAAGATGTATGGCTGCTATACAACATATCAGAATATACACAGCTATAAGTGGTGAAATGCTGAAAAGCTGTCCAGAAAACATCCTCTTTGCCTACTGCTCATGGATCAACCAAGGTGGACGTCCAAGGCAGGAAACCGGCCAACACAGCTCTGGATACTCCTACGCACCCTGATGCAAATCTCTGATTAGGAGCATTACAATAAAAGTTTTAGGCAGGTGTGGAAAAAATGGTGCAAAATAAGAATGCTTTCAAAAGTAGAATTGTTAATAGTTTATTTTCAGCAATTAACAAAATGCAAAGTGAGTGAAGAGAAGAGAAATCTAAATCAAATCAATATTTGGTGTGACCACATTTGCCTTCAAAACAACATCAATGCTTCTAGGTACACTTTGTAAGAACTCATCAGGGAGGTTGTTCCAAACATCTTGAAGAACTAACCACTGTTCTTCTGTGGATGTAGGTTTGCTCAAATCCTTCTGTCTCTTCATGTAATTAGACAGACTCGATGATGTTGAGATCAGGGCTCTGTGGGGACCATAGCATCACTTCAAGACTCCTTGTTCTTCTTTACGCTGAAGGCAGTTCTTAGTGACATTGGTTGTATGTTTGGAGTTGTTGTCCTGTTGCAGAATAAATTTGGAGCCAATCGGGTGCCTCCCTGATGATATTGCAAGATGGATAAGTAACTGCCTGTATTTCTCAGCATTGAGGGCAGCACAGATCCTGACCAAGGGGGCCATTCCGAGTTGATCGTAGCTGTGCTAAATTTAGTACAGCTACGATCATGTTCCCAGACATGCGGGTGGACACCCAGCACTTGGCTAGTCCGCCCCGCATGTCTGTCGTCCCCCCCCAAAACCACCCAGAGTAACTCCAGGCCAGCGCAGCTCCTGCGGCTAGCCGAGAGTTGATCGTCGCTGCCCCTGGTCGCAGCGGCTGCGTGTGATGTCACGCAGCTGCTGCAGCTCGCCCCCCAAAACGGTGACCAAACGCCACCGTGCCGCCCCCTCCCGCCTCTGTCTGTCAATCAGGCAGAGGCGATCGCTAGGGAACGATCGCCTTCGGCCATCAGGCATGCGCCGGCGCATGCGCAGTTCCGACCCGATCGCTGCGCTGCGAAAAACTGCAGCGAGCGATCGGATCGGAATGACCCCCCCCCAAATCCCCAACTCTATTTGCTGAAATGCAGCCCCAAACTTGCAAGGAACCTCCACCATGCTTCACTGTTGCCTGCACACACTCATTGTATCGATCTCCAGCCCTTCGGTGAACAAACTGCCTTCTGTTACAGTCAAATATTTAACATTTTGACTCATCAGTACAGAAATCATGCTGCCATGCCTATGTTTTCGTGCATAATTGAGTCGCTTGGCCTTGTTTCTACATCGAAGGTATGGCTTGTTGGCTGCAATTATTCCATGAAGACAACTTCTGGACAGGCTTCTCAAACAGATGGGTGTACCTGGGTCCCACTGGTTTCTGCCAGTTCTGAGCTGATGGCACTGCTGGCCATCTGTCAATTTCGAAGGGAAGCATGATGCGTCTTTCATCTGATGCACTAAGTTTCCATGGCCTGAGTCTACGGTCCTCAACGTTGCCCGTTTCTTTGTGCTTTAATGCTGAGAAAAACAGGCAGTTACATATCCATTATGCAATGCCATCAGGGAGGTGTTTGATTGGCTCCAAATTTATTCTGCAGTAGAACAAAGACCCTAAAAATACAGCCAATGTTATTAAAAAACTTATCTTCAGCGTAAAGAAGAATAAGGAGTCCTGGAAGTGATGATATGGCCCCCACAAAGCCCTATTAACAACATCAAGTCTGTCAGGGACTACATGAAGATACAGAAGTATATGAGCAAGCCTACATCCACAGAAGGTCTGTGGTTAGTTCTCCAAGATGTTTGGATCATCATCCCTGCTGGGTTCCTTTCAAATACTGGGGCAGATATATTAAGCCTGGAGAAGGCATAAGGAAGTGATAAACCAGTGATAAGTACAAGGTAATAAACGCATTAGCCAATCAGCTCCTAACTGTTAATTTACATATTGGAGCTTATTGGCAGGTGTGTTTATCACCTTGCACTTATCAGTGGTTTATCACTTCCTTATGCCTTCTCCAGGTTAATACATCTGCCCCACTGTGTGCAAGTGTACCTAGAAGAATTGGTGCAGTTTTGAAGGCAAATGGTGGTCACACCAAATATTTATTGATAAAAATAAACTATAAACATGTCTATTTTTGAAAGCAGTCTTGAATTGCAGCTTCCACGCCTGCCTAAAACTTTTGCACAGTACTGGATATATAATATAAAACCAAGTATTAGTGAGTTTAATAAATCTAAAGTAAGTGACGCTTTACTCCATTTTTCTGGAGTGCTGCATATTTTGCATATTTATTCTTTAAAAGCAGTGAAAGACAAGCTTAGGAGATCAGCAGGCAAGTCTCCATATATCAGATATTCTACGTACAAGTCAGCAGGACAAAACAAGGCTAGGTAAGAGCATTCGTTTTGTGCTTTGCCCTGTATCAAATCTCACGTATACAGTGGATTAAAGGTGGAGGCTGTGGCTTCAACATTCTAATAGAGGGGAGAAAGGTGGTATTAATCCAACTTTACTTGCAATCAAATGATGTTTATCTTCTTGTCTCGTATGAATTTCTACTTTGGCATTTAGATCAAAGCAAAGTGAAGCGAAGTACAAAACATGTATGTCGTCACATCAAATGAATTGGTATAATTTATAAAAATCGTTATACAACCAGAATTTATACACGTCAGTACTTTAGTGTTTTCATGCTTGCTATACCTTTTTAAGGTCATACTGCAGCATTTTCAACATGCTCTCCAGCTGTTCCACTTTTGATGCAAGTGAGGTGGGAGACTCTTTCCTGTAATAAAAAATAAAGAATGTCCAAGATTCCCAGGGTGCTTAAAATAAAGGAAGCATAAAAGTGTGCTACAGATAGATCCACGGTTGTTGCCTTCTTTGTTGCGCCTAGACAAACCATGGTTTATTTACATAAACCCTTCATCTATTGTTTTCAGCTGCAATACAATACAGAGAACAATACATCAGGGGATTAAGTCATCACAGCAGGGGATTAAGTCCGACTGCCCGGTCTCAATTAATCCTATTAAAGGCCAAGATAAACATGGACCCATCTGTATAAGCAAAAAAACCATCTGCTTGATGCACATTACATTTTCAGCATTTGAGGGTTAGGAAAACAAGTGGTTCCACAGGTTTTCTTTGACTGTCAGAAGATGCTGGCATTTGTAGTTCCACTGAAGAGCTACAGGTGGTCTAGAACTATTTTTATTTTTTATTATAAGACTTTTTTTTTTTAAAAATGTGTAATTAATAATTTACACAGCAGTGCCAAGAACGTGGTTACGGGAGGAAGAGACTCATCGGAAAACAGCATTCCAACATGCAGACTGATCCGAATGAGCACAGGGGAAAACAGCCTAAAAACACTGGTGCTTGTCATGGTTATCTTATGCTCAAAGAACATCTGTTTGGTAATCAGCAAGTAACTCTGATAGGGACTAACGTGTTACATGCATATAGCGCAGCTGCTTTTGCTGTTCAGAGCAAATTTTCAATAATTTTAAGCACAGTGACTGCACTCGTACAAATAAAATAATAATAATAATCCAAACTTTGTGTTCACATACATTTAGCCTCCCTGCATGTTAAACAGCCCTTCTAGCTATGCGGTGGCGTGACTCTTTACGTGCGACTTTTTCCATTAAATGCATTTTATTTGCAAAATGATGCGAATAGGATGCGCAAGCAGCTTATGCTTATATGCAGCATGGCTAAATTCTGTGTGCATCTGCGGCTGTATCTGCATACGAAGTGCTACACTGCAGTGATTTCCCAAAAAATACTGTAATGTACCATTTCTTATGCAGATACAGCACAGACGCACACAGAATACAAGCATGCAGCAAATCCTTTTAACCAGCGTAAGCGGCTTGTGCGTCCAATTCACATAGTGATGCGAATAAGACACATTTTAGAAAAATAAATAAATAAGACGCCAGATGCTAACGGAGTTGCAGGGGACCTGTCAGCTCACTCATGCCAGGCATCTCCCGCTGCATGGCATATTGAGGCAAGATGTATGAGAACACATCTGTACAGATGTGTCCTACTTCACCTTTGCTCTAATTGTGCTAAATAGCCCTATATGGCATGCCACAGACTTTGTGACTCAGCTGAGCCAAGCACCTTTATTCTTAAAATGTGCTTGTTATTCGCATCACTAAACAGACAAAACTACATTGCAAGCGTAAACTAACCAATGGAGCTGGCAGTACTTGTACTTCTCTGTTACTAAGTCGCAGATCTGTGATAAGAAAAGGTCCCAATACCAGCTGCCATTACTGTCACCAAGTTCCAGTCTGCTTAATTTACCCCTTTAACACACTTATGTTTTACCAATTCATCTGCAGCTAAAGCAGTAACAAAGCAGTGACAAAGCAGTAAAGCAATTCCTCTGCAGCTAAAGCAGTAACAAAGCAGTGACAAAGCAGTAAGCAATTCCTCTGCATCTAAAGCAGTAACAAAGCAGTAAGCAGATACCTCTGCAGTCCCCATAGGTTTCTATTTCGGAGCTTGTCCCGCATTCCGGAGCTTTGCTCCGATAGGACAACGCTGTATCAAGATGACATTAGCCAATGGGCAAGTAAATTCACCATTTTTATTCAGAGAGGTAGCCTCCGCTCCATCAGCCCCGAGCGACACATACGACTGGCATAAGCATTTTAATAAACTCGCTTGGAAATATAAATTTTCTCTTTGTAAATAAGGAGAAAAAATATTTATCAAATCCCATTTAAAAATGTGGATTGTGATAAATATGCGCCTAAGAGTTAACTCCACCACTAAAGCTGATCGGATTGACATATTGGGTACATTGTCTAGTGTGTACCCATGGTATGTGCTCTCCCGCGGGTTGCTAGCAACATCTCCTGTTGGTCCTGCAGCAGGGCCAGGGAGGGATGTGCTAGCAATGTCACCTGTCTCCTCCCCATTGGACCCGGCATCGGCAAGTTTGTATGCACTTGCCGCTTGCTGGGTCCCGTCGGCGGAGATGTTGGGCTGGGTACACCTTGTTAAGTGTGTAGCCAACTTTAATCTGTCCACATATTTTACATTTTCTCCTTATGGGGCAACATTGTTTTCCCAAGGTGCACCATCCAGCTGGGTTTACTACTAATACTCAATGGGGTCCATATTAACTCCAATATAAAGGTAAAGGTTACTGATAGCTTGTAGGCCAAGTCCAGGTGGACATCTTACTTTGTTTCTCTTTTTATAAATGTCATAGGCATTTCCCTTCACCATGTTTTCAGAAACACAGACAGGTGTTTAAATGAACCACTAAGGATTCCAGAAGTCATACCCGTAGTAAGTACTGGATTGAGAAGTGGCTTGGCCTTCTAACTGGTCACCGACTGAAGCTGAACTTCCAGGTCTATGCTCGTCATCCGTAGAGGTAAAGAAGGAAGCTCTCTGGTCTAGGAGGGACATGTACATAGTCAACTCTACAGATTCACATCTTAAAAAATAAAAAGATATCATATAACACAAATGGATATAAATGTTACAATAATTAACTCTATGGGGGGAATTCAAATGTTTGAAAAGTCAGTTGGATGTCTTTTTTTTCTGTCTATTAGATAGGAAAAAAACAGACACCCAACTGACTTTTCAAACATTTGAATTCCCCCCTTTGTATGCACAACCACTTGTGTCCTAAGGCCAAAAAAACTGACTGATAGGACGATTATTAACTGAAGGTCATTATAGGGCTATTCAATTACAGCCCTTATTTTTTCGGAAGAAAAAAGTTCAGTTTTCGTACGATAACACTAGGAATCCGGGATAAATATCTGGACCCATGTGTTATTGCTGCTCTGCGGGCTCCATATTGGGGATTACGCTTCTGGTGCCTGAGGAACCCAAAGCATAATTCCTGATAAGTACCAGTTATCGGGAATAATTGAATAGCCTGCAGTTAATTGAATTACCCTCCCCAAATCTTTATTCAGGAACCAATTAATCAATAGGGTATTTCATTTAATCCCTTTTCTCCTGTTGGCAAACGACACATACTATTATTAGAATCCAATTAGTAAGTTAGGCACAAGAACACAATTATGTAACATGATCATTAATATTTAGTGTAACAGTTGCCACAACTGAACAGTTTGGTAAAAGCATAAATACCTATTTGTGAAGTGCTAGAACACAGTGTGTGAAGGCCACTTCTGTGATGTAGGTCCACTGTAAGGGAAAAGCATTTATACAATCTCTAAAACAAGGCTGTGAACGTGTTCATGGCACAAGGAACAATATACCCGAGGGGGAATTTGCTTTTCTGAAACTTGGAAACATTGCAATGTACATGTAACGGAGCGGACAGGTGCTTGTGTTGTGTGGGTGGCAAAGCTTGTGTCTCTCTAACAATAAAACAGCTAGCTGCGTTCCGAGAGTGAGGCCCTGAGAGAGAGAGAGAGAGAGAGAGAGAACGCCGCCTGTGCCGCTGAGACAGGCAACCTTGACGCTGGTTAGAAGGTACTTAGTTTAACCCTTTCAGTGCAGAAAACTGCTGTTTTATACATTTTAGGATACACAGATACAAATAGCAGTACTTCATATCAAAGAGTGTAAGCCGCGTATGTTTAATTAAACGGGGTGGGTGATTGAATGTAAATATAAATTAAGCTCATTCTTTTCTGGTTATAAGGTAGAGCTAGTGTCTAATCTCACAATGCAATGTCCACGGTAATCTGGATAAGTATTTTAAACAGCTGAAACATATAGAGACATTTCTCCTTGGTCCATGCAACACCTTACCCTCAAATGCTTTGGCAGCATCCACCAAGTTTGACCACTCTAGATCAGAGGCAGCATCTGGTAGGGGCATAAGACCAGGATCAGACATAGGCTGCCTTCTTTGATCATGGATGTCTGTGAGGGAGGTGTCCGAGGCAGAAAACTCACCTAGATTATGCAAAAAAACAACAAATATTTTTTTTAAAATAATCATTGAAATGGGATTTAAACCCAGTGCAGGCTAAGCCCAAGGAGCCAGGTAGCAACATCAATTGCTGGCGATCAACATTTGGGAGACCGCTTTCCAAGTTTCAGTGGCTACAGTGTGCATCTCCCTGGCGTGATACAAAGTTCAGCTACCTGCTAGACTTGACTGGATATCACGCGCTGCTTTAATCAGTCGTCGCCCGTTCATGTATTAATCTGCATTATACAACTACAGAAGCGAAAATGTTTTACCCACTGCTTGTCTTCCTTTGAACACCGTACCTAATCCAATGTTGAGGCAACTAAAGCCTCTTCCCTTCTCCTGGGTACAGGGCACAATTCCTACCAGCCAGGGAACCACAGCCCTGAGCACATCAGAGCTATTCTGCTATAGATAATGGAGTCAAACATGTCCAAATAGTAACACTGCTCATTACAAGCAATCTAACACTGTAATTGTTGATGTTTTAAAAGTCTTGATGCCTGGAAAATGTTCTTTACTGTGCGGTGAATGCAGTTCCTGAGCAGTAAGTGGGGGACTGAATAAGCACAGAAACTGCCATGTTCTAGAAGTAATTATAAATAACTTGCTCTACTAAAAAATAAGATTTTACTCACCGGTAAATCTATTTCTCGTAGTCCGTAGTGGATGCTGGGAACGCCGTAAGGACCATGGGGAATAGACGGGCTCCGCAGGAGACTGGGCACTCTAAAAGAAAGATTAGGTACTATCTGGTGTGCACTGGCTCCTCCCACTATGACCCTCCTCCAGACCTCAGTTAGGATACTGTGCCCGGAAGAGCTGACACAATAAGGAAGGATTTTGAATCCCGGGTAAGACTTATACCAGCCACACCAATCACACCGTATAACTCGTGATACTATACCCAGTTAACAGTATGAAATATAACTGAGCCTCTCAACAGATGGCTCAACAATAACCCTTAGTTAGGCAATAACTACATACAAGTATTGCAGACAATCCGCACTTGGGATGGGCGCCCAGCATCCACTACAGACTACGAGAAATAGATTTACCGGTGAGTAAAATCTTATTTTCTCTGACGTCCTAGTGGATGCTGGGAACTCTGTAAGGACCATGGGGATTATATCAAAGCTCCCAAACGGGCGGGAGAGTGCGGATGACTCTGCAGCACCAAATGAGAGAACTCAAGGTCCTCCTCAGCCAGGGTATCAAATTTGTAGAATTTTGCAAACGTGTTTGCCCCTGACCAAGTTGCAGCTCGGCAAAGTTGTAAAGCCGAGACCCCTCGGGCAGCCGCCCAAGATGAGCCCACCTTCCTCGTGGAATGGGCTTTTACTGATTTAGGATGCGGCAATCCAGCCGCAGAATGCTCCAGCTGAATTGTGCTACAAATTCAGCGAGCAATAGTCTGCTTAGAAGCAGGAGCACCTATTTTGTTGGGTGCCTACAGGATAAAAAGCGAGTCAGTTTTCCTGACTCCAGCCGTCCTGGAAATATAAATTTTTAAGGCCCGGACTACGTCCAGTAACTTGGAATCTTCCAAGTCCCTAGTAGCCGCAGGCACTACAATAGGTTGGTTCAAGTGAAAAGCTGATACCACCTTAGGGAGAAACTGGGGACGAGTCCTCAATTCTGCCCTATCCATATGGAAAATCAGATAAGGACTTTTACATGACAAAGCCGCCAATTCTGACACACGCCCGGCCGAAGCCAAGGCCAATAACATGACCACTTTCCACGTGAGATATTTCAAATCCACAGTTTTAAGTGGCTCAAACCAATGTGATTTTAGGAAACTCAACACCACGTTGAGATCCCAAGGTGCCACAGGAGGCACAAAAGGGGGCTGAATATGTAGCACTCCCTTTACAAATGTCTGAACTCCAGGCAGTGAAGCCAGTTCTTTCTGGAAGAAAATCGACAGAGCCGAAATCTGGACCTTAATGGAACCCAAGTTTAGGCCCATAGTCACTCCTGACTGTAGGAAGTGCAGAAAACGACCCAGCTGAAATTCCTCTGTTGGGGCCTTCCTGGCCTCACACCACGCAACATATTTTCGCCAAATACGGTGATAATGGTTTGCGGTTACTTCTTTCCTGGCTTTTATCAGCGTAGGAATGACTTCCTCCGGAATGCCCTTTTCCTTTAGGATCCGGAATTCAACCGCCATGCCGTCAAACGCAGCCGCGGTAAGTCTTGGAACAGACAGGGCCCCTGCTGTAGCAGATCCTGTCTGAGCGGTAGAGGCCATGGGTCCTCTGATATAATTTCTTGAAGTTCTGGGTACCAAGCTCTTCTTGGCCCATCCGGAACCACGAGTATCGTTCTTACTCCTCGTTTTCTTATTATTCTCAGTACCTTTGGTATGAGAGGCAGAGGAGGGAATACATAAACCGACTGGTACACCCACGGTGTCACTAGAGCGTCCACAGCTATTGCCTGAGGGTCCCTTGACCTGGCGCAATATCTAGTTTTTTGTTTAGGCGGGACGCCATCATGTCCACCTGTGGCCTTTCCCAATGGTTTACCAACAGTTGGAAGACTTCTGGATGAAGTCCCCACTCTCACGGGTGTAGGTCGTGTCTGCTGAGGAAGTCTGCTTCCCAGTTGTCCACTCCCGGAATGAACACTGCTGACAGTGCTAAGACGTGATTTTCCGCCCATCGGAGAATCCTTGTGGCTTCTGCCATCGCCATCCTGCTTCTTGTGCCGCCCTGTCGGTTTACATGGGCGACTGCCGTGATGTTGTCTGATTGGATCAGTACCGGCTGGTTTTGAAGCAGAGGCCTTGCCAGACTAAGGGCATTGTAAATGGCCCTCAGTTCCAGAACATTTATGTGTAGGGACGACTCCTGACTTGACCAAAGTCCTTGGAAATTTCTTCCCTGTGTGACTGCCCACCAGCCTCGAAGGCTGGCATCCGTGGTTACCAGGACCCAGTCCTGTATGCAGAATCTGCGGCCCTCTTGAAGATGAGCACTCTGCAGCCACCACAGTAGAGATACCCTGGTCCTTGGAGACAGGGTTATCAGCCGATGCATCTGAAGATGCGATCCCGACCACTTGTCCAAGAGATCCAACTGAAAGGTTCTTGTATGGAACCTGCCGAATGGAATTCTGCTTCGTAAGAAGCTACCATTTTCCCCAGGACTCGTATGCAGTGATGCACCGATACCTGTTTTGGTTTCAGGAGGTCTCTCACTAGAGATGACAGCTCCTTGGCTTTCTCCTGCGGGAGAAACACTTTTTTTCTGTTCTGTGTCCAGAACCATCCCCAGGAACAGTAGGCGTGTGGTAGGAACCAGCTGTGACTTTGGAATGTATAGAATCCATCCGTGCTGTTGTAGCACTTCCCGAGATAGTGCAACTCCGACCAACAACTGCTCCTTGGACCTCGCCTTTATAAGGAGATCGTCCAAGTACGGGATAATTAAAACTCCCTTTTTTCGAAGGAGTATCATCATTTCTGCCATTACCTTGGTAAAGACCCTCGGTGCCTTGGACAGTCCAAACGGCAGTGTTTGGAATTGGTAATGGCAATCCTGTACCACAAATCTGAGGTACTCCTGGTGAGGATGGTAAATGGGGACATGTAGGTAAGCATCCTTGATGTCCAGGGATACCATGTAATCCCCCTCCTCCAGGCTTGCAATAACCGCCCTGAACGATTCCATCTTGAACTTGAATTTTTTTATGTATGTGTTCAAGGATTTCAAATTTAAAATGGGTCTCACCGAACCGTCTGGTTTCGGTACCACAAACAGTGTGGAATAGTAACCCCGTCCTTGTTGAAGTAGGGGCACCTTGACTATCACCTGCTGGGAATACAGCTTGTGAATTGCCTCTAGCACAGCCTCCCTGCCTGAGGGAGTTGTTGGCAAGGCAGATTTGAGGAAACGGCAGGGGGGAGACGCCTCGAATTCCAGCTTGTACCCCTGAGATACTACTTGAAGGATCCAGGGATCCACCTGTGAGCGAGCCCACTGATCGCTGAAATTTTTGAGGCGGCCCCCCACCGTAACTGGCTACGCCTGTGGAGCCCCCGCGTCATGCGGTGGACTCAGAGGAAGCGGGGGAAGAATTTTGATTCTGGGAACTGGCTGACTGGTGCAGCTTTTTCCCTCTTCCCTCGTCTCTGTGTAGAAAGGAAGCGCCTTTGACCCGCTTGCTTTTCTGAAGCCGAAAGGACTGTACCTGATAATACAGTGCTTTCTTAGGCTGTGAGGAAACCTGAGGTAAAAATTTTTCTTCCCAGCTGTTGCTGTGGATACGAGGTCCCAGAGACCATCCCCAAACAATTCCTCACCCTTATAAGGCTCTATGTGCCTTTTAAAGTCAGCATCACCTGTCCAGTGTCGGGTCTCTAATACCCTCCTGACAGAATGGACATTGCATTAATTCTGGATGCCAGCCGGCAAAATATCCCTCTGTGCATCCCTCATATATAAGACGACGTCTTTAATATGCTCTTATGTTCGCAAAATAGTATCCCTGTTCTACAGGGTCACAGACCACGCTGCAGCAGCACTATCTGCAGGTCTCAGTCTAGTACCTGAGTGTGTAAATACAGACTTCAGGATAGCCTCCTGCTTTTTATCAGCAGGTACCTTCAAAGTGGCCGTATCCTAAGACTGCAGTGCCACCTTTTTTGACAAACGTGTGAGCGCCTTATCCACCCTAGGGGATATCTCCCAGCGTAACTTATCCTCTGGCGGGAAAGGGTACGCCATCAGTAACTTTTTAGAAATTACCAGTTTCTTATCGGGGGAACCCACGCTTTTTCACACTTCATTCACTCATTTGATGGGGGAACAAAACACTGCCTGCTTTTTCTCCCCAAACATAAAACCCTTTTTTAGTGGTACTTGGGTTAATGTCAGAAATGTGTAACACATTTTTTATTGCCGGGATCATGTAACGGATGTTCCTAGTGGATTGTGTATATGTCTCAACCTCGTCGACACTGGAGTCAGACTCCGTGTCGACATCTGTGTCTGCCATCTGAGGGAGCGGGCGTTTTTGAGCCCCTGATGGCCTTTGAGACGCCTGAGCAGGCGCGGGCTGAGAAGCCGGCTGTCCCACAGCTGTTACGTCATCCAGCCTTTTATGTAAGGAGTTGACACTGTCGGTTTATACTTTTCACCTATCCATCCACTCTGGTGTCGGCCCCACAGGGGGCGACATCACATTTATCGGCATCTGCTCTACCACCACATAAGCCTCCTCATCAAACGTGTCGACACAGCCGTACCGACACACCGCACACACACAGGGAATGCTCTGACTGAGGACAGGACCCCACACAGCCCTTTTGGGGAGACAGAGAGAGAGTATGCCAGCACACACCAGAGCGCTATATAATTTAGGGATTAACACTATATTGAGTGAATTTTCCACAATAGCTGCTTGTATATACAATATTGCGCCTAAATTTAGTGCCCCCCCTCTCCTTTTAACCCTTTGAGCCTGCAAACTACAGGGGAGAGCCTGGGGAGCTGTCTTCCAGCTGCACTGTGAAGAGAAAATGGCGCCAGTGTGCTGAGGGAGATAGCTCCGCCCCCTTTTCGCTGACTTTTCTCCCGCTTTTTTATGGATTCTGGCAGGGGTATTTATCACATATATAGCCTCTGGGGCTATATATTGTGATATATTTGCCAGCCAAGGTGTTTTTATTGCTGCTCAGGGCGCCCCCCCCCCAGCGCCCTGCACCCTCAGTGACCGGAGTGTGAAGTGTGTATGAGGAGCAATGGCGCACAGCTGCAGTGCTGTGCGCTACCTTGGTGAAGACTGAAGTCTTCTGCCGCCGATTTTCCGGACCATCTTCATGCTTCTGGCTCTGTAAGGGGGACGGCGGCGCGGCTCCGGGAACGAACACCAAGGACGGGTCCTGCGGTCGATCCCTCTGGAGCTAATGGTGTCCAGTAGCCTAAGAAGCCCAAAGCTAGCTGCAAGCAGGTAGGTTCGCTTCTTCTCCCCTTAGTCCCTCGATGCAGTGAGCCTGTTGCCAGCAGGTCTCACTGTAAAATAAAAAACCTAAAATAAACTTTCTTTCTAGGAGCTCAGGAGAGCCCCTAGTGTGCATCCAGCTCGGCCGGGCACAGAAATCTAACTGAGGTCTGGAGGAGGGTCATAGTGGGAGGAGCCAGTGCACACCAGATAGTACCTAATCTTTCTTTTAGAGTGCCCAGTCTCCTGCGGAGCCCGTCTATTCACCATGGTCCTTACGGAGTTCCCAGCATCCACTAGGACGTCAGAGAAATGAGGTTTAATAAAATGTGGACATTTTTAACATGTAAACACATTATAAGGCAATGACATGCAGTTAGGGAGTGTGGTATGAGTTGCAGGCGGCCGGGTCCCCGGCAGCCACATACCGATGCCGGGATCCCGACCGCTTGCTTGCTGACAGTGGGGCGAGTACAAATGAGCCCCTTTGCGGGCTCGCTGCGCTCTCCACACTGCGGGCACGGTGGCGCGCCACGCTATCTATTCTCCCTCCAGGGGTGTCGTGGACCACCAAGAGAGACAAAAGGTGTCGGTATGCCGATTGTCGGGATTCCGGCGCCGGTATACTGTGCGCCGGGATCCCAACAGCCGGTATACTGAATACCACCCCGGTTAGGAAGTGTTTCTACATGCGTTTGGAATAAATAAGAGAACTGACTTGAACATCAGAGTTGTACCTGGCAGCAATAAAATCAGCGGGTTGGGGCTGAAATGCCAGTGGTCAGAATACCGGCCGCGCCATCCCACTGTTTAGAATCCCGACAAGGGTTGGAAAAGCATGCTAAGCCTCACCCTCTAACCTTCCTTTACTGCAACCTAACCCTTCCCCTCCCGCAGCCTAACCTTAGCACTCCCTGGTGGTGCCTAAGCCTAACTCCCTATTCCCGCAGATAAAACCTAACAACCCCTACCCTCCCAACGGCTTACCTTGCCGGCATCCCGGCAGTCACTCCATCGGGATCCAGGCTGTTGGGATGCCGGCGCTGGTATTCTGATCAGTTTCGGTATTTCGACAGCCGGGATCCCGACCGGATCCGAAATCAGCAATCAGTGAAGATCCAGGGTTTGGGGTGTGTCTCCTAAACAGCGCGTAACCGCCGCAGTCCTTTGTCATTGGACACAAGCGGACGTGATGCTTGGAGGGGGTTTTCTATTACAATATATGTTTGGATAGACATCTTTTCATTAATGTACATAAAGAAATCCCATTCAGTCATTGCTCACCGTGTACTGACGTCATTCCCAGGGTGTATGATGGTCTGCGCATTTGCAAGGACTTATTCAGGGATGGGTAGGTGCTACTGAAGAGGACGTCATTGGGAAGAGCCTGGTCCAGGAGTGAAGCGCGTGCATTGATAAACACCATCTCCCGCTGACTGCTGTATATACTCTCATCAGAAAGTGTCCTGTGCAAAGACCGCTTGCTCGTTGGCGTGGTGGGGAAAGACGACTTGAAGAAATAGACAAAACAGCAGTTATGAAGTATGACTTTACTGCTTACATGGTTTTCTCACGCTGGTGGCTGTAAGCTCTATGTACTTCTTGTAACACCATTTCATTCATTAATAATCAAAGGGTTGGAGATTTGGTGAACAGTTTAATGACAAAAGAAAGGTAAAGTGTACCAGCTGCCCCACATACTGTCAGGGGAACCCTCACTCAGCATGTGCCAATCACTGAGACACGGATTACACTGCTCTAGCACTTATCTCACTGGAAATGTTCTCTGCTTTAGGAAGATTCTAAAGGCCAATACTCACTGCCCAATCTAGCACCAGCGATAGCGCTGCGCGGGGCTGCGCATCGCTATCGCTGTGGTGGTACACACGGAGCGATCAGGCTTAAAATCTAAGCAATCTAGTGAGATTGCTTAGATTTTAAGCAGCGATCGCTCCCTGAGTACCCCCCTTTACTCTTGGGACCAATCCTATGTTATACAGAAAGAACACTACACTTGGCCCCCTCAGGTATAGCAATATAGGAGCAGCCTACTGAGTGAAATACCCATTAATAAGGCAATCACGCAGCAGCTACATGCACACACACGTATACAGTCACAAGCGTACCATGCAGAAATGATGCACCATAAAACTGCACTGGACTAGCAATACAAAGTAATACTCAGTATGGCTATATGTGTTAACAATAGCTATAACAAAGCACAGTAGATACTGAATGTATATCACAGGGTGTTTGTACCACACAACCCTGAATGTATGCACTCTTTCTTATCTAACACTGTCCCAGTGACAGGTAGAATACTTAAGTGTCCTGTATGAAGCACAGCGCTGGCGATCAGGCGGTTCTACAGAGGAGGATTTGCCCCAGCAGTCCCAGGAAAAGCTCAGCTCAATCTGTGATGGCTGCTGGTCGCGAGTGAAGGAGAGAAATGCAGCTCCAGGGCGGGAACATTTGCAGAAATGGCGCCCTGGGGCTGGGGGGGGAGGGGCCACAGGTCAGACCTGCTCCCCCTGCTGGCATCCCCACCGGGTGCTGCGGGCAGTGAAAAGCGGGGTTATGTACATTAAAAAAAACCCAGACCTGTGCCCTGTGATTGTCCCTGGTGGCTAGTGGAGCAGCTGCCCAATAACAGTGTCCACGCCAGCGCGTGCGCGGCCCGCCTCTCACGGCCGCGCTGGATCGCGGTAAAGTGCGGTTAAAGATACCCCTTACCTCCCCCGTACCTGCAGCCTCACAATCCGGGAGGACGGCGGCGTGTGTGTGACTGATGTTTAGAAGGAACCGGAGCCTCCGCTGCAGTGACCCGGCAACCAGGGCGCGGGAGTATACAGCGCCGCTGGGGGTGATGGAGCTGCAGTCAGAAAAGTCTATGAGACTTTGCCTGCTGCAGCCCTGTAGTCTGTCAGAAGAATCTTCAGTGTTTTCTTCCAAATAAAGCGATCAATAGGCTGCCTAAGGCAGCCCCCGTTACGTGCCTGCTTACTGCATGGCACCAACTTACAAACTGAGCTCCTGTGCACGGAGGCGGGGTTATAGAGGAGGCGGCGCTGTGCTTCTTGGGAACAGTCAAAAGCTTTGAGCCTGTTGGTGCCTTGGATCAAGATCCTACTCTACACCCTGATGTTAATCCTTGTGGAGCCCAGTGTACCCCGCAGCAGAAAAATTATTACCACATGAGGTGTTGTGTCTTTATGTTAAGATTTTCTTTACAGGCGGACTACAGGTGGCAGGGTCGGGTGTTGCAAACTCATTTTATTATTTGGGTCCCTCAATTTCCAAGGAAATCAATCCCTGGGCTGACCAGATTTGGTGCTGGTTAATTTGATGGCAGGGGGACTACACAATGAGTGTCCCCCTGTTATGGCATTATCCCTCTGGCTAGTACAACCTGGTGCTGGTTTTCAAAAAAAATAGGGGTCACCCGACAATGGTTTTCCCCCTAATTTCCATTACCAGATCAGGCTGAGGGGTCCAGGGCTAGTTATTGCATTTTTTGGGGAGACCCCATTATTTTTTTTTAGTTTTTCAATATGGGAAACATCATTCACCTCAGTTAATATTCTCAGTCACCTCCTTCCTTTCACCATGGTTATTAATACATTTCTCCCCTTCCCCCACCACGTTATCATTAATAAATCCCCCTTCCCCCACAGCTTAATTTATTTTTTTCAGCAGATACAGATTGGAGGTCTCCTGAAAAATTGGACAACAGTGTAGGTATGGATTGGATACCTGAGCTGCATGTCTGGGAATGAGCTGCATGTCTGGGAATGCCGGCGGTGAAGATACTGAACGTCACCGTTGAACGATAACATTCAGTGTTTACGCACTGTATCGATGAATGTTATATTGTTCAACGATATAGTCGCCAATCGCCGGCAATTCACTGACGCCTAGTGTGTACCTGCCTTTAGCCTCTGCATTATTTTTGGGAGGATTGCTGATGTATGGGGGCCTTTAGCTGACCAAACGGCTTTTCCACTTTCATGTGATTTTGCCTTATTTGCTTATACAAGAATTCCTGCAATTTTCACAAATGCATTGTGCAGTCCAATCACAAAACTATTATACGTGCAACAAAGAATTCACCCACACAGGAAACTGCAGTACCGCTTATATTTCATACTGCTATATGTAACAAGTTTTTGTATCGCATGCTTCACAACAATAAATTGACATTTCTTATCTTTTTTTTAAACAAAGGTTGCTGGAGAAAGGGGTCTTAGTTTACGATTTTTTTTTTTTAAATATATATATTTAGAAATAGCAGTAAAGTATCTGCTCAGTGGCACATTACACTGTTGCTCTGACATATAAAAGGGCCCAATGTGTAAAGAAAGGGACTACAAAATAGCACGCTATCTGAGGGACATGGCCAGTCCACAAGAAGGGGGCACAATCACTAAAGCCCATCCTTCAGCCACGATCCTTCTTTTCTAACCTACTCAAAATGTCTAGTGTACAGGACAGGGCCTTCAGGAAGTGGGACCCATCAAAGATTTACCCAGAATCCTGTTGGGCTGGATCTATTTAGGAACTGCTTCAGCATAAAATGTACATATGAAATTAGCCAAGAATGTATCCAACAAGCTTTTTTCAGACAATAGTATCACAACCATTATATAGGTAGGGACGAAAGTAAATAAAAATGAAGAAGTGAGGGCGCAAAGCTCTACCGTAACAATGGCACCGTGTTTAGACAGTTCTGTATTGCTAAGCATAAAATGTTAGCACAACAAGAAAAGGAATCTTGACATCTTGACATAACCTGCAATTTTCCAGCGTTTTATTTTGTTGGTTGTTTACTTTAAGCACAGACGGGAGAACACAGTGCAATGTTGTCATGGGAACTGTATGCCCTAAATGAACCATTATAATGTGCTTAGAGCTCTATGGGGGAATGCGTTTTATTTTCCAAGGCGCTGCACACTTGGGCATTACAGATGGTGTAATGGTTAGCATTACTGCCTAACAGCACTGAGGTCATGGGTTCGATTCCCACCATGGCCCTAACTGTGTGGAGTTTGTATATTCTCCCCGTACTTGCCTGGGTTTCCTCCGGGTACTCCGGTTTCCTCCCACAATCCAAAAATATACTAGTAGGTTAACTGGATCCCAACAAAATGAACCCTAGCATGAATGTGTCTGTGTGTACATGTGATAGGGAATATAGATTGCAAGCTCCACTGGGGCAGGGACTGATGTGAATGGGCAAATATTCTCTGTTACGCGCTGCGGAATATGTGTGCGCTATATAAATAACTGGTAATAATAACAACTTAGGCTGGGATTCAATTATCCGCAGTAGATTACAGCTGGGTAACTGATCCCCTGAGGCTATCCAATTAGCCCCAAAGCCAAGAGTGGTCGGAGATTTTCTTTCACCTGCCTCAATCCCCGATAACTAGCGGGTTAACAGGTGTTGCGATCTGTGAAAAGTTCACAGATTCTGTGTGTTAATGATCGTTAACACGCTACTTTAATGGGCTTTAACAAGGCTATCAGGAGAAAATGGGAGTGCAACTGAATGACCGTGGGCGTTAAAGCCCGAGTCTTCCTGCCTTTTTCACCCGCGGTAATTTAACACAGATAACTGAATCCCAACCTTAGTGTGAAAATTAAATGTGTTGTGAGTTTATACTGGGACATCATCATGTAATTCACATACAAAAGGCGAGTAAACTAAGTCAAACATTTGTGAGGGGGCCTTACAGACACATCTTTACACTAAATAAATCTTGGGATTCGTACCAAAAACAAAACTAAACAGTGTTTCCATATTTACATGGTGCTGACTAAAGATCTAAGACTTTACCAAGCAGGCAACCGCCAGCTAAGCTATCACACCATTACTGTTTGGAGTACCGCCTCCTTCCCTGGCAGGATGTAACTGGCCACTAGTTGGGACAACCTATTGCAACTCAGAAAGGAGAGTGCAGTATGGATGGGCTTTTAAATAGTGGAATAATTTTGTACAGTATTAAAGGAAGTAAGTGCTAAAGGATACATCCACAAACATGGTGTTACCATATTATGCTGTGTATGATAATTTACTGACCTATGTAATAGATGGGATGTAATATCTGACCTTCCTTAGCAACATCTGTAAATAAGAATGGAACCAGCAACTGTAAAGATTGATTCCTGGCTACAAATGTTGCTGAGGAAAGTCGGGTTATCAGAACATACCAGATGTTAATTCAGGAAGAATCCTATCACATCAGTTCAACCAAAAATCTGAATTCATATATTAGGAGTTACTGCAGTAAGCTGTAGTGATCGCCATAAGGATTTTAACAAGTCAAACTTATGGGTGCAGTTGTTTCCAGCAGCAGCTCCTACCTGCCTGGGGTAGGGGGACTGTTGATGCCCAGAAAGGAGAAGAGGAGACAGAGTCCCTGTCAGCCGGGTCCTGGCACCTGCGCAATAGATCCTACAGGTGCTGGAACAGCCTCATGCGCACACACGGCGACCCGACGGTGCATTCGCAATCGCCGGCTTCTATGGACTGCATCGGCAGCAGCCCATAGAAGCCGGATTGAGCCGCATGAAAGGAAGGGAGTGGCTTCCCACTGGATGCCCACTCTCTGCAAATTGCAGCCCGGTCTGGCAGTCCTAGAGAGAGGAAACACCTCCCAACAGGACTGTCTGTAGTGTGAATGACAGGTGTGACTTCCAATAGGAAGTTACTGCCAGTCACAGTGAATCCAGTGCAGTCACAGACTACAGCTGGCTCACTGACACGGAGGTGAGGTGGCGGATTTTACTGGAGGGGGCTGCAGTCCATAGGTAAAATATGCCACTGGATATTACCTGTAATAAGCAGGAAAAAACGAACTGTGAAAAATATAAATAGCCATGTAGATACACAGCACATTTTCAGCTAGATTTTCTTATATTTGTCAGCCAGTGAATCCTGTGTGTTTAGCATCAATCCCTGACTTAAATAAGTGCAACATGCTTTTTCCACACATATGAATATTAAAAATGATAGCCTTCTACTTGCATTTCTAATTAGATATATTACGCCCTCTTTACTAGCCAGTCTGGCTGACTAACGTTCTTAGGATGGGGGGAGATGTATCAAACCTGCGTGAGAGAAAAAAAGTGGAGAAATTGCCCATAGCAACCCTCCGGTGTTTACAGACCGTGCTAGATAAATGACAGCTAGGAGCTGATCTGTCTCGCAGGTTGGATACATCTTCCCTTTAGTGAGAAGCCAAGCAGCTTAATCCCCTAATACTCATTAGCCCTTTATTGGTCATTATGGGAATGCTGCTAAACAGGTAAATGAATGATTTAGACAAGGAGAATCTCCTCCTTTAGGTTCTCCTTTTAGGTAAAGTAATAAAGAACAACCAGTTTCCTTGCAGCATTTATACACAATGTATTCTTACACTTTGAAGGCTTCTTAGGTCTATGACAGCGGATATCGAGAAGTAGAATGACTAACACGTTTGCATGTACCTTTAAAGGCTTTTCTAATCCAGCAGGCTGGCTGTCCACATCAATGAGTTTCTGAAGCTCGTCCTGAACTGTAGATACCCTCTTCGGAGATGCCTGAAGATCCCTAATTGACGCCCGCAACCTTGTCGGTGGCATTTCTGTACAATCAATCTGGTGCAGTCTTTCATAAAGTAAGAAAACAACAAACAGGTCAGGAAGTGTTCAGAACAAAAAGCATTGCCATCGCCGTAAGCTTGCGTAACTTGAGAAATGAATAAAGATATGGAAGAAAGAAGGGAGAGGAGATGAAAATCTATTTTTGGTATGACACCCAGAAACTCATGCATGTATACCTGTTAAAGGAAGAAACCTGGACTCAAATTTGCCTTTCCGTGACACTGTGTGTGTGTGTGTTCTTGCAACGTAACTTGTTAGATACACTAGAGACTACAAACATGCAAAAACATCCCCTAAAATGTCATGTACATAGCAGCACAACATTTTCTACTGGCGTTCTCCAATGCCGCGTAGTACACAAAAGCGCAGAAGATTTTTCAAGCGACTACAGCAATTACTTTTATCATCTAAGAGCAGAACAGAAAGGGCTCTTACTTTCTTGAATCCATAAAGCCCACAGAGTTTATAGTCCCTTCAGGTTTTTTCCATCCAATCAGGTACTTGCTGGTAGCACCCTGGCGAGGGTAGAAAGTCCTAGGACCAGAAGGGGAGGAGGAAGAAGAGGAGAAAGAAGGTACGAGCTGCGGGGAAGTGGCAGAGTGAGACTCTTCTTTGGGTGAACTTCTGGCACTAGTGAAAACAATGGGACTTGCCGAGTGCCGAGAGCTCATGGTGCTGGGGGAGAATGAGAGAAAGCTAAGCTTAATTGCTGGATTGTCATCCACTTTATAAATAACCTACACCATGGTCAAAGTATCAGCACTTTTAGGAGAACAAAAATGCCTTGCAAAAGGAATTAATGACTAAGTTAGAATTGATTTGGCTAAATCTTTTGGGGAGGAGCTCATCCAAACCTTAAATAGGTTATCAAAATTTAAGGACTAAAATATTGTGTAAAAGTTAGGTGAAAAAGAAAACAAAATAAAACCCATAGGCTTGTTGGCTTCTTTGTTTGCCAAAATTTAGTTTGGCTAGGGCTCTCTAAAATGTAAAGAGTACACCAGTATTGAACATGGTGTTTGATATCATCAGTACTCAATGCTGACCAGTATGGGGTCACCTAGGAACAGAATACCGCTTACCGACAGCCCAAAAAGCATATTTTTTCGTCTTGGGCTGGTTTATGACTTCGAAGCGACGGGTTTACTTTTGTTTGGCATGCAATATCCTATAATGAGCCACATCCCTGTAAATAGTTATACAAAACAGCTGCTCAGATACCTTTCCTAATGTGGAAATCTCAGGAGCACCTGCTAACCTGCCTCACAGCCAAACAGGAGCATCTGTGTAATGACTATGCCAACTATGTCATGAACAATCTCTCTGTCGATGTAACGTCAGCCGCTTTCATGGATGCAGCAATTTATGGTCCCTCTTAATTGTATAAAGAGAAAATGTTTTGGCATTTTCAAATATGCAAACACCTCACACAAACACGAAAGATGTGCCACATCCATGTTTGTTAATTTCATGGCATCAAAACGGTATGTATTGGTAGAATTTCTCCGCACAGCGGCCCCTCTCACCCGATGACAACTCGGTTTGCCTAGTTTTCCCATTGCCTCAGCGGCTTTCTCATATACTTACATATTATATGAAAGGCATAAACATTTATGTATATGTGTAACGCAAAGAGAGACCATCTGCGGCCAAATTCGGTTCAACGGTGCATCATGATCTTTGTGGCTGTATGGAAATTCCATTTAATTTGTTAAAAAAAAACAAAAATAAATAAATAAAAAAATTGGCACAGGCGAGGAACTAGCTGCTGTGCAATGCCCTACTAGCAAAACCTACGGAATTTGCAGAAATTACAAAGCAATGCAGCAGACAGAAATTGTTTTGTAGCTTTTTTTTTCTTCCCTACAGAACTCATTAAGAAACCATCTTTCCTATCAATTAGTGTACTTTTAAAAATAAATGGAAATAATAATCTATGCTGATAATAGGTGTTCCTTCAGTGAATGCAAATGTTTGACGTAGATTTGTTTTTAGAAGATTTAATGGATGCCTATTTATACTATTCGACTGCAGTGAGCCAGTTTAATGAACAATCTAAACCATTTGTTATATGGGAAGGGAATGAAATGTTTTTCTGTGTAAGGTTATGGGGGAAAGGCGTGGCAGAAATGATAATAAAAAACAATAAAAAATAAAATAAAAAAAAGAAGATGTAGTAATAAAACATGACCCCCATCTTCCTTTACTATCAGGTTGAAAAGATTCCTTAGCTGAAGAACCCACCACCAACAGCACTGCAGAGCCACAAATCCGATGAAGAGGCATTGTAACACTAAGCTATTACCTGGTATGAGATGTGCTGTCACTTAGGCTGTATGCGCTATTTTCTCTCGTCAATGGCTTAGAACCTATAGGGACTTTCGTGTGATTCTCCATAGCGACAGGAGATTCCCTTTTCCCATCCAACACGTGAGACTCCCTGTCACAAGTCCTGTCAGATATTAGCCCCACATCGCTGACGCTGTGCCACAGAGGAGCCACTTTTTCTCTAGGAGGGCCGGAGCGGGGAGAGGTGGCTGAAGCGCCAGGACCGGCGGAGATGACATGGTTGGCGCTGTATGAAGTGGTGTCGATGCCGCTGTCAGAGGACGTTCCTTGTATGTAGGTGTAGCTGTTCATCTCGGAGTCCAGCCGTTCCCCACTATCATACCACTTTTCCTCGCTGTGAGCGCTGGATGCGTTACTGGAGAGAGTGTTGGTGCTGGAGTGGCTGGAATAATGGTTGTCAGTCTGTAGAAAAGAAAGGTATTAGTAGTCTAACATTACAGTAGCTGTAAAGCAATCACTGGATGAGAAAATCTGTGAAGATTCAGCAACTGTTATACATTCAGAACGTTGACATTATTTTATTTATAAAGCGCACACACATTCTGCAGCGCTTTTCAAATAATAGGCCGGGATGTAATGAAGTCCGAGTTCGGGGGCTGTGCAGGATGCTGGGCGAAGTCAGACGTGTTTTTTTTTTAAAGAGGCAGTCATGTAGAAGGCTATACCGTGCCATGGTACATGATTGCCCCTTTAAAAAAACGTCAGAGATTGGCCGGCATCCCTCATGGCCACAAACTCATACTTAGTACATCTCGCCCATTATTTAGAAGTTTATATCAGCCCCTGCTCCAGTGGAGCTTACAGTCTGTGTTCCCTCTCACATGTACATAAACACACATACACACTAGTGAGAATTTTTGTCAGGCGCCAATTAACCTACCAGTATATTTTTGGAGTGTGGGAAGAAACCGGAGAACCCAGAGGAAACCCACGCAAAATCGGGGAACAATCAACTCCACACAGGTAGGGTCGTGGTGGTAGTTGAATCCAAGACCTCAGAGCTGTGAGGCAGTAATGCTAACCATTACACTATAGCATAGGGAATGTCTATAGATTATTTTTTTTACTATTTTATTGTTAGGCAGCCATAAGTGTTCTAGATACTTTCCTCGGCAATGGTAAACCACATGGCTGACATTCTGCATGTGAACCCCAATAATCATGGACTAATTCTTAAGGGTAGCAATAGAAACAGTGGAGCAAGAACCAGCAGCAATCTTTAATACTTTTACAAAATAAAAAACATTATAAACAAAGTAATATTTAATTATGTTTAAGTACTCCCATCTGTAATTAGCTGTAATTTGAGCATTTAGTCACAGTCTTAACATCTTCATTAACAGCAATTACAACCTGCAGGATCTAAAAAGCGGATAAACACAAATATTAAGGGGAAGGGGGAAGCAACAATACATACAACAAACAGTATACAATTGGATTTTAATTCCCAGTGTCTACCCCCCGAGTGAAGATTGCGGACAACGCCATAGCATGTCTTTCTGCCCAGAGGAGAATCCCTGTTACCTCTGACATTGCTGCACTGCTATTCGTTCCGCCTTGTATGTTACCTTCGTCACATTGTCCGACTGAACTTGAATGGCTCGATCTTGAAGAAGAGGTGATGCCTGTAGAAGGGCGTTGTATATGGCCCTTAGTTCCAGAATGTTGATCGGAAGAATGGCTTCCTGACTTGACCATTTTCCTTGGAACTGTTCCCCTGGTTGACTGCTCCCCAACCTTTGAGGCTTGCGTCTGTGGTTAGCAGAATCCAATTCTGAATCCTGAACCTCCGTCCCTTGGTCAGGTGAGAAGTCTGAAGGCACCAGAGAAGAGAAATCCTGGCTTTTGGCGACAGACGGATCCTCTGGTGCATGTGAAGATGCGTTCCGGACCATTTGTCCAACAGATCCAGCTGGAAGGGCCTTGCGTGAAACTTTCCGTACTGCAGCGGCGACCATCTTTCCCAGAAGGCGAATGAATAGATGCACCGATATCCAGGTTTGTCCTAGAAAATCCTGCACCATCAACCGGATCACCAATGCCTTTTCCAACGGAAGGAACAGTTTCTGTGCCTCCGTATCCAGTATCATCCCCAGGAACGGAAGCCTCCGCGATGGTTCCAGATTAGATTTTGGTAGGTTCAGAATCCATCCGTGATTCTGGAGTAGTCGGGTTGAGAGGGCAATGTTGACTAACAACCTCTCCCTGGATGGTGATTTTATCAGCAGATCGTCCAGGTACGGTATTATGTTTACTCCTTGTTTGATGGAGAAAACATAATTTCTGCCATTACCTTGGTGAACACCCTCGGTGCCGTAGAGAGGCCAAATGGCAGGGCCTGGAACCAGTAGTGACAGTCCTGTAAGGCAAACCATAGGTAAGCATGATGAGGCGGCCAAATCAGAATATGAAGGTACGCCTCCTTGATATCCAGAGACACCAAGAATTCCCCCTACTCCAGACCTGAGCTCACCTCTCTCAGAGACTCCATGTTGAACACCCGTAAGTACAGGTTGAACAACTTGAGATTTAAAATGGGTCTTACTGAACCTTCTGGATTCGGAACTACGAACAGGTTGGAATAATAACCCTGGTTTTGCAGCTGAAGTGGAACTGGAACAATGACCTGAGTTTGTACCAGTTTTTGAATTGCTTCCTGTAAAGTCATACTTGCTTCTCGAGAAGCTGGTAAGCCTGATTTGAAGAATCTGTGAGGTAGGAGTTCCTGAAACTCCAGTCTGTAACCCTGGGCTATAAGATCTTTGACCCAGGGATCCTGGCATGACGTTGCCCATATGTGACTGAAGAATTGCAAACGGGCTCCTATCTGCCTGTTTTCCAGGCAGTGCAGTCCACTGTCATACTGAAGGCTTAGAGGAAGCAGAACCGGGGTTCTGTTCCTGTGAACCTGCAGTTGATGGTTTTCTGGGTTTACTTCTATTGCCTTTGAAGGCCGTAGAAGAACCTTTGGTTTTGTTTTTAAAATTCGCTGTCCAAAGGACTGCAGAGTTGGAGCAGTGTAGGATTTTCTAGCCGGGGGAGCTGCGGAAGAAAGGTATGTAGACTTACCCGCCGAAGCCTTGGATATCCACGTATCCAGTTTATCTCCAAAAAGGGCTTCGCCTGTGAAAGGTAGACTTTCCACACCTTTCCTGGAATCCGCTTCCGCAGACCACTGGCTTAGCCAAAAGCCCTGAGTGCTGACACTGCCATGTCAGTGGTGCGTGCACTGAGTAAACCAATTTACTTTATGGCCTCCACCAAAAAGTTAGCAGAATCCTGTATATGCTGTAGGAGTAAAATTATCTCCCCCCTGGATAAGGAATCTAACCCGTCAATTAGATTACGTGACCATTTTGCAATGGCCCGAGAGATCCATGCACAAGCTATAGTGGGTCTCTGGGCCACCACCGCAACAGTGTACAGAGATTTGAGAGGTCTCAATCTTGCGGTCTGCAGCATCCTTCAAGGAAGCTGCCCCAGGAACAGGTAAAACTATCTTACGAGACAGCCTAGAAACCGATGCGTCAACTATCGGTGGGTTCAAGGAATTCATGGAGCAATTCAAGTGTTGCTCTGTTTGGGCGCACACAGTCATTACTGTTATGTTGTTCCATCATTTTGACAATCTGGTAACTAGTATAATACACTGCAATCTGCTAAAATGTTTAAAAAAAATGTTGCCAGTTTTTGTGAACAACCCAACTATAGAAAACATTCACAGGACAATCATTACGAGTCGGTGGAGTACGTATAGCATAAAGCAGTTGCTCCCATACTGGGTGCAGTGACTCCCTGTGGTGCTGTGGGGCACTTGTAGGGGTACACGGGTTGATGATCCAAGACCAAATCAATGGTGGGAGGTAATGGAGTCAGAGATCGTTGGAGGTGTGGGAAGCCGTCCGATCTTGGACACCTTTTTAAAGGGGCAATCGCTTACAAGGCATGGTTTTGCCTTGTAAATGATTGCCCCTTTAAAAGACTCCTGAGTTCGTCCTGCACTCTGCACCTCCGGTGATCTCGGACTCCATTACATCCAGACTCAAATTTTTTATGGTAAAATGATAAACAAAACCAGTGCGGGCGGCTGCCAATCATAACATATGTAGACAAACAGAAAAGCAACCCTGTCCACCATCACAAAGCTGACGCTAAGTATGTCCGTTTAGTACAATTTACTTCATTTAATAATTTGTTCTGAACTTCTCAATAAGAAACTTTTGGTATAAGGGTGCCGTAAAAAAATGCTGGAACTCCAGGATGCTGGAACCACTGGGGTAAAGCATATTAGGTCACAACAACTTACATAATGGTAGGTATAGTTCCTTAGCAGTAGTAGACATTACGTCACACATGTACAGGGCTGAAACTAGGTTTTTTGCCACCTGGGGCAAGGCAGTAATTTGCCTCTGGTGTAAGTAAAAGTCTGGGTGTCCAGCAGCTGAAATAAGGGCCAGAGCCAATAGTAAGTGTGTGTTCTGTCCATGTGCTTCTAATTCTCTCACATATGAATTCATGTTTCCTGCTAGGGTACACAAATCTCTCCTGACTCACTGTGTCACTAACAAGATTCTAGTATCTGCAGTAGAGGACAGTAGATGCCATCCAAGCTCTCGCTATGTATGCTATACCCTCACCTCACTCTGCTCCCCCTCTGTGAGTCTTTCACCATCTCTGTATTGGCCTCTCTGTCTCTGACCTGCATGTGCACCAAACTCTCTCTGTAGGTGTATCTCTGTCCCACCACGTGGGCCTCTCTTTCTCTTCTTTTATGTGTATGTTTCCCATTGTAGTCCCTTCTATTTCCCATCCTTGCTTCCACAACCCTCTGTCCACCTGCACCAAATTCTCTACCTCTACATCTTCCATTTCTCCCTTCATGAAAAACGTACCTGCTCTTCTGTGATAGGCAAAACCAGTGCTGGTGGCTGCCAATCAGAAGCTCCGTGCCATACTGTGTCCACCACAACATAACTGAACCGAATAGTCATTTCTGCTGAATATCTCAATAGGAAACTTCTGGCCTTGGGATGCCATAAAAAATTTTCTAGGCTGTGGTGACTCGAGAAAGTTTGGGAATCACAGGGTTACGGCAATTTATTTCAGTGGGAGCTGCTTACATTTGTCCCAAAACTTCCATCTTCTGGTTTCCATGTAGATAAAGCACTATGCCTTCTTCAATATGATCACCTGGACTCATGGCAAGATCTGGGCCCTGTATGTGAAGCCACATTATGTATGTACTTGTCATAAGGACTAGTGATGGCGAATACGAGATCTTTGGAAGATCGGCTAAAGTCTCTGTTCATATAATTTACTGAAAAAGGGCAAAGTAACCATACTTATTCAGCATGAACTATTTTCTTTTGATTTTCAGTTTGTTACTTTCCTATAACAACTTGCAGAATAATTGGGCTCCCATGCTACTCCGCATATTTCCTGAAATTCACAAATTGACCTAACAAATGTCTCGGATAAACAGAGTGAACACGCAGAGTTAAATGGTCTCCAGCCACTTCTGTGTTCTCAGTATAATTTTCTGGAAGCCAGCAGGAGGCTTTTTCCATTCTGGAGAAATAGACGAGAGGCTACGTGTGAGTCATAAGTATTCTGGACACCTGCAAATGGTGATAATATGCAAGTTTGACCGTATTCTCTTGTATGCAATGATTTCATGTATTCATTTACTTCAAAGTGTAAACGCTGCCAGATAGACAATGGTAACAGTACAGCAGGAATATCTGTACACCTACTCATCGATTCCATTATCTAAATCAGCCAATCATGGGGCATAAAAGCACGCAGATATATAATAATAATTTTATTTATATAGCGCTCTTTCTCCAATAGGACTCAAGGCGCTTAACAGATACATAGCATAATATAGTACAGAAAATAATGAAGTACAGAAAAGCTTTTCATAAAATACAGAAGCATGAAGATACTAAAGGGACATTATGGAAATGCTTGAGTAAACAGAAAAGTCTTGAGTCTACTTTTGAAGGATTCTATAGTTGGGGCCTCTCGCATTGTGCGGGGAAGCGAGTTCCATAGAGTCGGAGCCGCATGACTAAAAGCTCGACCCCCAGATGAATTACGGTAGATTCTAGGTACTGCTAAAAGTCCTTCATCTACAGATCGCAGTAATCGAGTGGGGCAGTATGGGGTCAGAAGCTGCTTCAGGTACCTTGGGCCTTGGTCATGTAGTGCTTTGAAACTCAGTAAGCCAATCTTGAAGATGATTCGCCATCTTACAGGCAGCCAGTGAAGGGAGTAGAGGATGGGTGTTATGTGGCTAGAACGGGGCTGGTTGGTTAACAGCCTGGCAGCTGTGTTTTGCACCAGCTGTAAGCGTTGCAATTCTTTTGCTGGTAGACCAAGGTAGAGGGCATTACAGTAGTCTAAACGAGATGATACAAATGCATGTATGAATTTTGGCATATCATCTGAGGGAATTAAGTGCTTGATTCTGGCTATGTTCCTCAGGTGAAAGAATGAGGATTTGATTGTGGCTGATATCTGATGTTTAAGTGTCAAGCCACCATCCAGGACAACGCCAAGATTCCGCACACGATCACTGGTCTGTAATTCTGAATCCCCGAGTGTAAGTCCAGTTGGTTGGCTATGCTGCAGTCTTGTCCTTTGATGTTGCGGTCGTATCATAAGGACCTATGTTTTATCCGGGTTCAGTCGCAGCCAACTGGCGCTCATCCACTCCTGGAGTTCAGCTAGACAGCCATTTAGGGTTGCTATTGGGTTATCAGTGCCCGGAGCAAAGGACAAGTACAGTTGTGTATCATCTGCATAGCAGTGGTAGACTAGGCCATGGCGCCTGATTATTTCGCCCAATGGGAGCATGTATACTGCAAAAAGCATGGGTGATAGTATAGAACCTTGTGGGACACCACATGGCAATGGCACTGGTGGTGATGAGTATAATCCAGATGATACTCTCTGTGACCTGCCTGTGAGAAATGATTTGAACCAGCTTAGGACTGTGCCATCCATACCACAGAAGTGTATCAGTCGCTCAATCAGAAGCCCATGGTCCACGGTATCAAATGCTGCCGAGAGATCCAGAAGGATTAATATTGAACAGTCACCTCTGTCTTTTGCCATCAGAAGATCATTTAACACACACACCAGGGCTGTTTCAGTGCTATGTCTTCTCCTGAATCCTGATTGAAATGGATCATAAATATCATGGGTTGTCAGGCGGGTTTCCAGTTGATTTGCAACGACTTTCTCAATAACCTTTCCTAGGAAAGGAAGGTTTGATACCGGTCTGTAGTTGGTCATGCAGTCAGGATCTAAATTAGGTTTTTTAAGAAGCGATCTAACAATTGCTTCCTTTAGAGGTCCAGGAAAAATGCCTGTCTGCAAAGACCATTGAACCATTTTTGTAAAGACAGGACCAATTATATCCATACAACCTATTAGAAGCTTGGTTGAGGCTGGGTCCAGATCACAGGTGGTGGGACGCAAAATCCGAGCAATTTCAGCAGTGTCCTTTACATCCACTGGGTCAAAGCTGGTCCATGAAGGCAGGTAGCTTATATTGGCAGGCTTTGTAGTTTGGCACTCCTTTGATGGCACTGTGGAGATTCCAGCCCGGATGGTGGATATTTTATCTGCAAAGAAGTTTGCAAACTCGTTGCATCTTGCCTGGGAGAGGGTCTAATCAGTCTGCAGGCATGCTGGCTTGCAAAGCATCTCCACTGTGCGGAAAAGTTGAGCTGGCCTATTGTTTGCTGCTGTGATCTCATTTGACAGGAACTGTGCTTTCATACGAGTGATTGTCGATTGATATTCTTCGTTATGCTTTATTAGTTTTATTTTGTCATCCACTAGGTTAGTCTTCCTCCATCATCTTTCCAGTCTACGCCCCCTTTTCTTGAGCTCACTAACACTGTTGTCGATCCATTGAGCTTGACGTTGTGGTTTACGAGGTCTTAAACGCACAGGGGCGATAATATCAATTGCAGCCATAACATCCCTATTATAATAACGGACTAGGGAACAGGGATCTTCACAGGCACCCAGTATAGCAGAGAGATCCAGATTTGCTGCAAGAGCCTGGGGAGTCATACCCCTCCTTGGACGATACCTGGTCAACTCCATGGGCAGAGATCCTATTTGAGGGGTTGCAACTGAGAACCAGAGGGAGTAGTGGTCTGACCAGATGACTGGGTTTATTTTTAGGTCAGTGACTTCTAATCCAATCTGAAAGACAAGGTCGAGAGTGTGACCACTTTTATGTGTGGCAGAGGGAATGACCTGTGTGAAGCCCAGACCATTCATTGTGCACAGGAGGTCTTGGCCAAGGCGTGAGAGCTCATCATCCACCCATGCATTGAAATCCCCGAGGATGAGCCATCTTTGATATTCCAGAACCAGGCCAGCAACAGTGTCTGCAATTTCTTGTAGAAATATCTTTCCATCTCCAGGTGGCCGGTAAATGAGAAGTACTCTGAAACCTAATCCTGTCGAACTCCGGGCAGCAATGCACTCGAATGAGCGAGTAGTTTCAATAGGATGGACCCTAAGTTTAAGTTCTTTTTTGGATATGGTCAAGAAGTCAGCTGCGGTGCAGACAAAACCCCAGATGGGTTTACCATCACAGAAACATGTGCAAAACTCTCTAGAGATCAAAAGTCTCTAGGGATTATAGTGAAGGGCGCGCTAAAACATAAAAGCGAAAAAAAAAAGTCTTGTTAATAAGAGAGGTCAGAGCAGTGGCAGCACCAAGGATGTTACCTCGCGGAGAGGCCTCGTTTGCTAAACTGCAGAGTAGCCAGCAATTAGGTGTCACCTCTTGGAATGGTGACACCCGGGTGCAATCTGCACCCCCCCCTTGTAATGCCTTTGGGTCAAAGGAGAATAGCAAAACTGGTGCACTCTGAAAAGAAGGTGAAAGTAACGCCAATAGCCATGTGTTATGATAATAATATGCAGAAGAGCATCTCGGAATGAACAGCTCATCAAATGATGAAGTGGATGACCAGGTAGCATTCTATGGCATCTGAGGCTACAGTGGGCACAGGCTCACCAACAGTGGACAGTTGACGTTTGGAAAAATGCTGCCTGTTCTGACAAATCTCGAATTTCTGCTGCAAAACGCAAATCGTAGAGTCAGAATTTGGCGTAATTAACATGAATGTATCTTGCCTTATACCAACAATTCAGAATGATGGTGATGGTGCCGTCATTGTGAGGGGAATGTTTTCTTGCCACATTTTAGGCCCCTTAACAGCGAATGATTAACCCCTTCACTTCTGAACCTATACTGGCTGGTCACATTCCAACATCAATATCCCACTCAGATTATAACGTTTTTATTTTATTTTTAGAAACTTGTAATTCCCAGAAAATACAGTAGTAGTAGATTGCTTATTTCTGATCACAGTAAAGACACTCTACCAAAAAGCGGCAAAACACTTCAAGACCGTAAACAAAAACAAATGTGTATAATTTTCTCGGCAACCACCACCAACTAATACTTTGTGGTTCTTGCTACGGAATTAATCCACACTCCAAAAAAGCAAAAAGCCAGATACTACACATACGTTATTATAATAAAATATTGACTTGAAAATAATATTTTTTGAGACAGAGAGCTTGAATTATATGCATAAAATGTGCATAAATAATTTGGTAGCGCAACAGGGCACATCATTTTTTAAAAATGGACAACCAGTGTTCTGAGAGCTGGGGCCATGCTTCTGATTTCCTGCTACAGCTGGTGGGCACTAGGACCCGGAGCTGCTGTTACCGGAGGAACTGCTATCAAAAGTGTAGCCAGTTAAGTCCTGGGAATCCTGCCCACTCCCATCCAGCAGCCAGACGGCTCACGCTGGTCATTTACTGCAGCCAGTGGCGGTGCACGAGACCACTGTAGCTGCAGAGCGACCATCAGAGCTTCCCCTCTGCGTCTTTCCTTCTCCTCCATCTGCAGCATCGGAGGGGGGGGGGGGGGGCTTGGGGGCGGGGAAGGGGGGCTTGGAATTTTGGTGGCAGGGGCCCCCGGAACCTTTTTGCCCCAGGGTCCACTACGAGCCTGAATCTTGCCCTGCATATAGGCCACTGCCTTCAGTCTTCGATTGGTGTTTGGACTTGCTACCGGAGATCCGCTCACCCTAGAGAGGCCCTCAGATTCGGCGACATAACACGATCTGTAGCGATGGTACAGATGTATCAGCAGTTGTATGCCGTAGGACGGAAACAATGCAATAGCAGCCGGCGTCCCTATGCTCAGGTCAGCTTCTGCCCATATTCGCATTCAATCGCGATTGTGAACGCTAAAAGATAGCAACAGCAATTTCAAGAACAACCACATATGAATCAGGCCTTTTATATGCCGATCTGCCGCTACAGCATCAGTCCTGTTCAATAATACTAGCTATGCTTGCCCTGTTTATATGCTATTTGTAGGTTTCTTTTGATCTTTTCATTAAAAATACTGTCCCAAAAGCAACAAAAACACACG
This sequence comes from Pseudophryne corroboree, assembly GCF_028390025.1. Taxonomy (NCBI): domain Eukaryota; kingdom Metazoa; phylum Chordata; class Amphibia; order Anura; family Myobatrachidae; genus Pseudophryne; species Pseudophryne corroboree. Next base: position 28,639,952 of record NC_086455.1, read on the forward strand.
CATCACTTGTGCATTGTAAGTCTATTGTATTTCTATCCAGGATGCGGTTATGTGACCGGTGGTCGAGAGATCACCAGTCACTATACCGACACCAGAATCCCGACCGGTGGAAAGCCCAAAAGTCGGCATGCCGACTGACAGGGACTATTTCCACTCATGGGTGTCTACGACACCCACAGAGTGGGAATAGAACCTCTGGAGAGCGCAGCGAGCCTGCAAGGGGCTTCGTTGCGTTAGGTCCCATCCCCCCCCCCCTCCCTCCCCCATTTGCTGGCAATCTAAACACCGGGATCCCGGCGTTGTCATGGTGACCGGCAGTATCCCAACTGCCGGTCACCCTTATCCAACCCTTTTATCCAATGCATTTGGCATTCCCCCCAGAACTCTCTTACAAGACAGAAATGATTGAATGTGGGCTGTTCAGAAAAGAGAGAAGAACGTACCTGTCCCTGTTTGTGGGGGGAGAGATGAAGCACGGGGTCCTGTCGGATGAGTCTTCCTGTGGGGCTGTCTCTGTATGATGGATGGACCTTAGACACAGCAGGTAGATGACACGTCGGCTCTGGAAAACATATAGACCCGTTTAAAGGCTTTTGTTTAAATATTACAACAGCATGTAACGATACCTGTGGTGATTCATTTTATTCATGAACATCAACCCAAATTAGCATTTAAATGAATTTTAAACACACGGCAGAACAACCTTAAAATGCAGGGTACATAACAGCTGAAAAGAGGAACATGGCAGAGGTGTTCCATCCTTTGTTAAATATCCCCTTAAAATGACAATTTGCATGAGAATTATAAAGAATTTAAAATAAAAATATTGCACCAGTGAGTATGGATATGGCGGTGCTCATTCACCTAAGGAACACTCTCCCTCATTCTATCAGACTCTGCTATAACGTGCAATGCTCCAAATGCATGGGAAAGACTCAGCTGCTGCCTTCCACTATGCAGGCACATAATCTATAGTGGAATCGCTATATATCTACATAACACACCACCAGGGGAACTACTGCTGTGAAACACGTGGCTGGAATTACCTATGTGATCTGTACATATACTGTATATTTTGTTGCATAAAATAAAGGTGCTTTTGTCTCATGTTCCATAAGGCTCAGTGGGAACAGCGGGATGCAGTTGAAAAAAAAAAAACGGCTGTCGGGATCCCGGCGTTCAGGAGAAAAAAAAAAAAAAACATCCCAACCCCACCTGACCTTTCTGCCCCAATCTATACAGACTGTTGGCAAACCTATGCAAATAGTGGGAATACAGCTGTTTAAATGGCTAAAGTATATACATGCAGGGCTAAGTGAGTGTGTTGCTTCTTCTTGATCAGAGGCTACACAAGAACATGTAATACCAGAGAATCTAGATACAGATGTGTCCTCATACATCCAGCCTCAATACGCCATGCAGCGCGAGATGCCTGGCATCAGTGAGCCACCAGGTCCTGTGCAACTCTGCTAACATTGGGCACCTGTTTTTGCCAAAATTGCAATGTGATGCGACTAGGATGCACGGGGAGACTGTGCTGATTAATGTGATATGTGACACTTGTATATTGTGTGAGACTGAGTCAGTATATGGAGCAGAACAAGTTGTATTGGAAAAAAAAAGCTGTGGCTGCTACATTGTATAGCACTTCGTATACAGATTCAGAGACTTGGTCGCACAAAGATAAACAAGTACGACCGGCACAACCCGCTCAATAAAGGGATGCAAAGAAGGGAGTCGCCAGGCTGGTGAGGGGTGACACCATAGTGCCGGCTCCTGCTCAGTGACACGAGCCGGGTGCTGCACTGTAACATTTCGTGCGGCAACCCGGCTCCTGTCACGTGTAGGAGCCGGCACTGCAGACACGCTAGTCTCCAAGGGCAGCCTGCAACTCCCGGAGCCCCAAAGTGACAATAACGTGGGTCAGGGTGCTTAGCAGCGCCCCCTCTCACGAAACCACGCCCTTCAAGCGAAGCCACACCCCATTTGCGCCCGCACCGGGTGCATAAGAGGTGCGTGACGCCTCTGCATATAATTAAAATGTTCGGCGCTACTACATTTAAAAGCAATATATGTGCTATGAAGAAGAATAGAATGAATTGTACATAGTTATCACATAATACAATTTATGCAAAATGTGAAATTGGCACCCAAACTGTAGTCCACATGTTTTTCTCTCCAAAAGATACAGGGATAGAAAGTAGTAGTAGTTTTTTCTTAACAAAATCCTACTGTGATGCATTGGGTTCCGGTATGAATGGTCGACCATGCTATGGTCGACAGTCATTAGGTCGACCACTATTGGTCGACATTGACATGGTCGACATTGACACATGGTCGACACATGAAAATGGTCGACACATGAAAGGTCGACATATGAAAAGGTCGACAAGAGTTTTTTAACTTTTTTTGGTGTCGTTTTTTGCGTAAAGTGACTGGGAACCCCAATTAGTGCACCGCGTCCCCTCGCATGGCTCGCCATGCTTCGGGCATGGTGCCTTCGCTCCACTACCGCTTCGCTCGGCACACTTTACCGTTCCAATCGTAGTCCATGTGGATCGTAAAGTATGGAAAAGTTCCCCAAAAGAAAAAAAAAGTTAAAAAACTCATGTCGACCTTTTCATGTCGACCATGTGTCCATGTCGATTATGTCAATGTCGACCAATAGTGGTCGACCTAATGACTGTCGACCATAACATGGTCGACCATGTGAACGGATACCGATGCATTGGGCCGGAGATACTCAGGACACTGCTTTCCCTATGTGGCAGATTCGGAGTCAGGCGTAACGTGGCTGCGGATGCGGACCCTAGACCTACTACCTTATGCTAATGCAATAATTCATAAGGCTAATGGTGGAATCTGACTCATTAACTGCATGTCCTACCCAAACATCACAGAAAATGTATCAAGTACAACTTAACGTCACAGCAAGTTACCCTGGAGAAGAACTAGGGATGTAGAGCATCTATATGGCTACAAATCTGGGTATTTTGGTAATATCCACTGCGACTGCACCATTCTGTTAGAGCACACAATCAATCACATTTACATTACAAGAAATGACTATGGCTTATAAATGAATCCACTCATCAGCTACAGAAACAAAACATCTGCGCAGGAAAAAAACACATTCTGTCCCTCTACGAAATTACGAAGCAGTTTAATTGCTGGTTTGCCATGGTGAGACATACACTAACGGAACAGATGGCTTCACAATCCAGGAATGGCCAGAGCCGAATCTGCTGTTACTAAGCAACTCCTCATTTCACAGAATGAATCTCACTTCTTCAAGGTAGCTGTATATGTATTATTTTTCTAAGCAACAAAAGATTCTGTCTTGTTCTGCATTAGCTTTATTTTTACAAATTAGGTGATTGTTTATTTGTTTTTCCATCCTTATATCTATAGTACTATGTTGCTTTTTCTTTACAATTCGGACAATGATGGCTCTTATGGGGTATATGCAATTGCGGTCGAATTCCCGAAATTGTCGAAAAACGGGACTTTTTCGAAAATAAGACTCTCCTCTAGTCTCCAAACCTTCAAGCGTTCCCTCAAAACTCACCTCTTTAGGCAAGCGTATCAAATTCCTGAACCGCCCACATAACTTTCATAAACCTTCCTATCAAATTACATCCACTCTGTACAGTCCACACATATCCTCACATGTCTTCTCATTCTATGCAATAGATAGCACCTTTCCTTGTGTACATATGCCTATTTCCCTATAGATTGTAAGCTTGCGAGCAGGGCCTTCCTACCTCTATGACTGTTATCACCCAGTTTGTTATTGTTATTTCAAATTGTAAAGCGCAACGGAATTTGCTGCGCTATATAAGAAACTGTTAATAAATAAATAATAATAAAAAAAAAATCGACAATGCAATACAGTACTTTACGTCAAAAAAGCGGACTTTCCAAATTCGACTTTTTAAAATTCGACTTTTGTCAAATTCGACTTTTCTGCAATGGTACAAATGCGGCAATTCGACAAAAGTACATTCAATTGAAGTTTGGAAATTCGACAACAGTGCTTTTAGACAGTAAATTCGTCATTTTCAATCCGCCACACTTTGGTGGGTGAAACTAATAGCAGTCACGTGGTGTCCCGGCATTCGGGGAAAGGGGTCTGATGTGTAAACATGGGACCCCTTTCAGTGCATGGTCCGGGTAAATACGGTTTGTTTTTTTGCCAAGTACGTGGATTTATATCTGGACACTGGATTGAGGTGAGTATAATTTGATTCACAGGTACCCCGGATCGTCGGATCAGGAGACGTGGCAGTCGGCGGGTCAACATAGGTAAGTATGTGTGTGTCGACAGGTGTGTAATAAAGTTTTACTCTCAAGGTGTGTGTCTCCTGTTTTTATTTGGGTATTTTTTTTCCAGTAGTACTACAGGCACCAGCGGGCCCGTTTTTCTCCCGCATGCTGGTACTTGTGGTTCTCCAAGTACCAGCTTGCGGGGGAGGCTTGCTGGGACTTGTAGTACTACAGAAAAAAAAACAATATTCTTTACATTTTCTCAAGGCTATCAGCCTCCCATCCGCAGCCCTTGGATGGGGGGGGGACAGCCTCGGGCTTCACCCCTGGCCCTTGGGTGGCTGGGGGGGGGACCCCTTGGTTGAAGGGGTCCCCACTCCCCCAGGGTACCCCGGCCAGGGGTGACTAGTTGGATATTTAATGCCACGGCCGCAGGGCGCTGTATAAAAGTGACCCCCGGCTGTGGCATTATCTGTCCAGCTAGTGGAGCCCGATGCTGGTGTAAAAAATACGGGGGACCCCTACTCTTTTTGTCCCCCGTAGTTTTTGCACCAGCACCAGGCGCAGAGCCCGGTGCTGGTTTTAAAAATACGGGGGATCCCCTGTCCATTTTCCCCCCGGATTTTTAGAACCAGGACCAGCTCGAAGAGCCCGAGGCTGATTATGCTTTGGAGGGGGGACCCCACGCCATTTTTTTCCGAGTTTTTTCCCGTTTTTAAAAAAACGGAACAAATCCGTCAAATCGGCCGTTTTTCGGCAGCGGGACTGTCGAATCCGTTTTTTATTGCATGTGGTCAATTTTGGCACCCACTTGCCGAAATTAGCCTGTCGAATTGTGTCGAATTGAAAAACGGACGATAATTTGCCGCGATTCGCCGCTAATTGCATATACCCCTATACCTATTAAGCAAAAACAGCCAGGGCCGGCTCTATCAGAAGGCAGCTGCCTAGGGGCGCCAATTAATTCATCTAGAAAAAACACTGAAGGATGTCTCTGTATGCGTTCTACTCCTTCTATACTGCGCTGGCTGCTGCTGCGGGTCAATCAGGTGCAGCCGCCGCCATCAGGCTGTACCACATAGTGTCTCAGCGCTTCCTCTGTGCAGACATGTTTAACATCAAGTCATGTGAAAGCACATAGGAGGCAGATGTAACTATGGCTTCCGAGGGTGTCCCCATGGCCGTTCCTCCACCTCCACCAGGCCCCTGTATCCCGGCTCTCCAGCAGCAAGCGGCACCTGACTACATGTCTGCACCCGCAGCGTCGCTGTCATGCTGCTGCCACCTATAAGAGGAACCCTGGCAATTATGGGGGAAAACAAGGAAACAAACTTTTAGGTACGTAACCATGGGGTTCTGCGGGACCACAGACAGTACAGATCTTACAGCCCAATGGGTAGTTTGCACAAACAGCATAATAGGGAAAACATGGGCACTAGAACACAATACGGAATATGGAAGGGGGGAAGGGGTCCAGTAATGAACTTGCATATGGGGGGGATGGAACACAATAAGGAACATACAAATATATAAATATTAGACAAAGCGGTGCTGCGGCCCCAAAACGTTGGTGTCTGTTATGATGTTTAATACACCTTGACTTTGACTAAAGGACTCTGAGTGCCGCTGTGTTTATATCTACAACGTGTCCATCATTCTTCAGAGGGTACCGGAGCATAATTATCTTTACAAGGGAGTGCCAAGTCCATCCACGTATACATGTATACACATGGTTAAACATTCCCTCCAGACCCCATATGCAGATGCAGGATGTATAGATAGATCTCTGCACTCAGCAAAAATGTGAAATCGCTCTTGGTGTCCTATATAGTTCCTAACATGCCAGCTGGCGTGTATACATGGGCAGAACAAATGGTCATCGCTCAAGGACTTAAACGTGAAAGTATATTATGAGCAATGTCACAGAATATTTGTTGTGCTGTAGTGTGAAACCATCTTATGAGCAGCAACTGTATCAGCCATTTCGTTAAATATATTATGAATAATGACTGGTATCGCTGATCTCCATATTGTTTAAAATGCAACAATACTGTAGAGAGTTCCCAGCTGGCAATGGTGCTTGCCATATTGCTGATTTATTGTTCAACAGGGTGATGTCATTGCGTCAGTGTCATTAATGCCCCTCCCCTCGCCCCCCCATCCAAAGGGTCCAACTGCTATTGTATTTGTGTATTCCTAAGACTGTGACTATTCATTCAGGTGTTCCAACAACTGTATTTCAAGCCACTGAGAAATCAGTGTGGGATTAATAATAAACCACAGTCATTAAATGAAACCCCCTGATTTCTCCCTACTCTTATCTACACATTACAGCCTGAACTCGCGGTATACGCACCTGCCCCTGTATTAGGGTGGGACAGCACCTTTTGACTTTTATTTGGCCACAGTATGAATAAAGACACATAGGGTTCAATACAAACAAACACCTAGGGATCAATTCAATTAGATGTGATAGGATATGAGTTGCCACTGGAAATGCCAACTTGTCCTGATCTCGCACTGGACTTGTGAACTTTTGTACCCAGCCCCCAAAATCTGCAAGTCCAGCAGTACTGTATGTGTGACATATAGCTGCACTTACTCGCCCACGCCAAAAAGTCACATCCAACTGAATCAACCCCATAGTCACAACACTGGGAGAACTTTTCTCTAAATGTGTCACCCCAATTTTATACTTCACAAAGAAACACCACAAAGTGACATTTATAAAAACAGAAATGTATACAGTACTCCTATACTTTTACAATGTTTCTGTGAGTAATGTGCTTATATTATATGTGCTAATCTTATATTCATCACCGCTCCAATGAGCATCAGTATTGAGAGACTGAGATTTATGCTTTATTGAGCTGAATACTGCAGTTATTACTCAGCACTTTACAGTGTCTCGTTCAATACTGCGTGCCAGGGAAAATGCAGGCATGGCTGGGCGAACGCTGGGCGGGTGTGTGATGTAAAATCTGGAACTGAATAATCTGAAGTGATCGCAAGCGCCGAGTAGGTTTTGAGCTACTCAAACTACACAAAAAATTTTTGCAAGCGCTCTGCGATAAAAACGTTTGCACTTCTGCTAAGCTAAAATACACTCCCAGTGGAAGGCGGCATAGCGTTTGCACAGCTGCTAAAAACTGCTAGCGAGCGATCAACTCGGAATGACCCCCACTTAGAATTAGTGTTTTCATGTGGCTAAGGGGGGCATTTACTAAGCAGTGATAACTGCGGAGAAGTGAGCCAGTGGAGAAGTTGCCCATGGCAACCAATCAGCACTGAAGTAACATCTATAATTTGCATACTATAAAATGATACAGAGCTGCTGATTGGTTGATGGGGAAATTTCTCCACTGGCTCACTTCTCCGCTCTTAACACTGCTTAGTAAATGTCCCCCTAAGTCACAAAGTCCACTGTGCGCTAAATGGGGCTACTTGGCGCAATATGAACATAGTTGAATGTGGACACATCTATATATTATACAATGACAAAAACCAGGTTCAAATGAATCCCAAGCCCACTCTGCAATGCGGTTACATTTTCCTACCAGTCCACGACAAATGCATCTGACAGACAGGACACTGATCAGGAAGACTCAGGACAGTGCTGCGGGTACAGGTGCTAGTAATATGCAGTTCTTTAGTGGATGAAGAGAGAAGACATGATGCTAAACAACATGTTACCATCTACCAAACTCATATCTCTCACCACAGGTGGGACTGCTTTCATATAGCACAAGCATGTCTAATAAAAAGGAACAGGAATATATGCACGAAACACAGTTCCAGACCTCCTGCTGATTCATTATACAGCGAGTAATTCACATCAGCTGACAGATTCATTGTGTAATGTAATGGAAATGCAAATTCTATAGAAAGGCATCTGACAGAGGTGGTTTATATGTTTGATTGGTATAGTCTAACAGTATTTACATGTATACAAATGATTAAAGCATAACGTGATCTTACAGCAGAGAGAAGGATTGCCATGGAGGCGATTCCACCTTATCTTTCAATAGAACATACAGTGCATCTTCACAAATTCCGTGTGCTTATACACCACAAATGTTCTAATGAAACAATAAGTCTTCTGCTTTTGCTGTATTGAACAGGGTCTCCGCTCTCTCCTGGCTTTGCCTGTCTGACAAACAGAAGTGTACTCCTCCTACGCTGCTGCAGTAACGTTAAACAGCCATTCTAGTCGCACTTAGGGGGTAATTCAGATCTGATCGCAGCAGCAAATCCATGTGCACTGCAGAAGGGGGCAGATGTAACATGTGCAGAGAGAGTTAGATTTGGGTGGGTTATTTTGTTTCTGTGCAGGGTAAATACTGGCTGCTTTATTGTTACACTGCAATTTAGATTTCAGTTTGAACGCACCCCACCCAAATCTAACTCTCTCAGCACATGTTACATCTGACCCCCCTGCAGTGCACATGGTTTTGCTCAACTGCCAACAAATTTGCTGCTGCGATCAACTCTGAATTAGGCCCATAGTCGTGAGCAGGTTTGCTAACGCCAGGTTTCTTTTGTGCATTTTTCCTCCCAGAAAATGCGTCTTATTTGCATCACTATGCGGTTAAGACGCACGATATGCGGCACGCCTAAATTCTGTGTGCGACTGCGGCTGTATCTGCATATGAAATGCTACGTTACAGTGTTTTCCCACAAAAGATTTTAAATCAGCTTGTGCGTCTTATTTACAGAGCGATGGGAATAAAATACATTTTCGGCAACAAAAAAAAGACGCACTACGTTAGCAGAGCTTCATGGGAACTTCCGGCTCACACACGCCAGGAATCTTGCGGTGCATGGCGTACTGAGGCCTCATGCATGAGGACACATTTGGAAATGATATCATTTTATTGCTACTTAAAAATGGAAATTCCCCTTGGGGGGAGTTATCACATTATGATGAATTGAGGTTATGGGAACTTTGATCCCTTTTCTGTTGCAAAAACGCTTTAGTGAGTAAGGTAGAACGGCCACTATGAAGTGTCATTTGTGGTGTACAGTAACGTTGTGGTGGAAAGTGTAATTCTAGTGCACATAACAAACATGCTAGGATATCTCTTTCACTAGCTATAATTACCTATTTGATCAGTAACATTATCATCGCTCCTCTGCCAGCTGGGCGTGGATTTCCCACCGGCCAACATGTCCGGTTGGGTGTTTTGTCTGTCGATAGAAGCCGGTGATCTGCGGCCAACTCCGAACCTGTTTAAAAGGAAACAAGGTTATGAAGATAAATATATACCTAGTCAGGTCCATAGCGAGACACAAAAGCTAACAAGGGGGCATATGTATTAACCTGGAGAAGGCATAAGGAAGTGATAAACCAGTGATAAATGCAAGGTGATAAACGCACCAGCCAATCACCTCCTAACTGTTAATGCACCAGCCAATCAGCTCCAATATGTAAATGATCACCTTGCATTTATCCCTGGTTTATCACTTCCTTATGCCTTCTCCAGGTTAATACATCTGCCCCAATGTGCTCTTTGGAGCCATGGGTCACACAGGTTCCTACACGGAGGATGTCTTTCCAAGCAAAAATAAAAGAAAATAGTAGGTGTGCTTAGTTTTAACATATCATTGTGGGGGAGATGTATCAAGGCTTGACACAGAATGGAGAGAAATAAAGTGCCAACCAATCAGCTCACAGCTGTCATTTTTTCGAACACTCTGGTAGATTCACGAAGCAGTGAAAAGAGAAGAGAAGTGAGTCAGAGGAGAAGTTGCCCATGGCAACCTTTATCAAGCCCATTCTATAAATTATAAAGAGCAGCTGATTGGTTGCCATGGGCAACTTCTCCACTCTTTTCACTGCTTCATGAATCTACTCCACAACCTGCTCCAAACTTTGATAAACCTTCCCCTTGTTGAAGAAAGCAACTGCTGATTTTTTTGGCGATATTATTTTATGTTTAACCTGTACTTGAAGAACGTGTACTTCATTAGGTGCTACATGGAATCATTCTCATATAAATTGTATGTGTATTTGTACTTACATGTCTTATTATGATTAACTTTTAATGATTGGAATGGATGGCACTTTCAAAGTATAGGCTGGCAACATAGGGGGTAATTCAGACCTGATCACTGGGCAGCGATTTTTGCAGCCCTGCGATCAGATAGTCTCCGCCCACCGGGGAGTGTATTTTAGCTGTGCAAGTGTGCGATCGCATGTGTAGCAGAGCTGCACAAACTGATATTGTGCAGTCTCTGCACAGCCCAGGACTTACTCAGACGCTGCGATCACATCAGGCTGTTCGGGACCGGATTTGATGTCAGACACCCGCCCTGCAAACGCTTGGACACGCCTGCGTTTTTCCAAACACTCCCTGAAAACGATCAGTTGCCACCCACAAACGCCCTCTTCCTGTCAATCTCCTTGCGATCGCCCGTGCAAATGGTTCCTTCACACAAACCCGTCGCTGGCCGGCGATTCGCTTTGCAGCCATCCGTCGCGCCTGCGCATTGCGGTGTATACGCAGTTTGCGCCTCTAATCGCCCGCTGTGCGAAAATGCACTGCAGCGGTAAGGTCTGAATTACACCCATAGATTTTAGCTAACATTGTTTCTCAACGCCTTCTTTCTCTATATATATTATATATACAGTATACACACATATATATATATATATATATATATATATATATACATACTGTGTATATATAAATATACACACATACTTTTATATACACACATATATACATATATACACACACAGACACACACACACACACACACACACACACACACATATACATATACACACACACACGTAGCCTAACAGAGATAATATAGAAAGTATTTCATTAGTTTATGCTTAGTACAATTTTATTTTTAAGTGTGTTCCTTTTCTCTGCAGACTGACATACTAACTCTGTGATAGAATATATAAATGTCTGCACTGTGCAACGTCAACCACCAAGGCAATCAACAGCAAAGCAGGAGTATAACACCAAGTCGCTTGCAGGAAATAAACAAGTCATTATCAACAGGAGCACAAGACATTTCATAGTCGCATCTGCCTGGTCTCTGGGTGACTGACACTGCTCACAGTCACTAAGAAGATAAAAGGGAATACTGCTGTGATCTCGTATCTCTAGGCGTCCAAACGGTAACATTCTGCGAGTCTCCTCTTTTCTTAAATGACTATGCATTTAATTAAAGATGGAGCTCCAGTATTATCATGTTAATATGATTTAACCCATGACCGCATATGCACATACATGTCCGCTGCTTATTATACGGGATAGCAGTAAAGTCACTGGTGTTTATTCACATTAGTTACAGAAAAGCAAAAGGTCATATTATTATGTGAGAAAACACAATATATACAAAGTTCTCCAAAATTCTGGAGGATTTATAGAAGACAATTATCTAACCAAGCCATCTACCAATTATACATACAAACTGGAAATTTTCAAAGGGTATATTTGTTGGATTTTTTTGTCACAGGATGTATAGCAGAAATATTTGTAAGGCAATGTGCGCCAATATATGGCCCTTAAGAAAATTACTGCATTAAAACCTACAATAAAACCGCCGAATACTGAGTACAGTATACCTAGGGTTGCCACCTCATCCCTTTAATTCTAAACACATATTAATTACACAGGTTCTGTGGCTGATAAAAACCAGGTGAAATGGAGTCTTGAAGTCAGCCAGCCACAGAACCTGCCACGATATTGGAGATTTTATAGGCACACTTGTGAATTTTACCACCTCTTTTCATTTTGGATCAACTTCTTCTATTAAACCACCTTAAAATATAGAATTAGAATGCTTAAACGGTATTGATTTTTCTAGTTAAAAAATCAGCACCATGTTGCGTGTTATTTCTATCTGTGCCACTCAACACCAATGGTCCCTCTCTTCAATGTAGGGATGGCCATCGACCATCAATGATTCAATATAATAAATGGTCTGTGTCCGATGTCAAATGCTTTTGCCATCGATGGGGGAGAACCAAATGGTTTCCCATTATCAACGGTATAGAAGCATTTAATTTTTTTTCCTTACAAGTGCTGGGACATGCCCCGCACCCAAGTCCTGATTTGCCTGTGGGTCAATCAGTGAACGAACCGGGATGACCATCAGTGGGTGAAACCATCGCTGGTCTTCCATAGCATAGTTTGTTACCATCAATGGCCACTCACAGCTTTGCCATTGATGGTCATCCTTACTTCAATGCCTAGTTATACTTTCAGGTTATTCTAGACGGTAACACTACAGACGTACAGAACAGGTCAGAGCAGAGAGAACCGTAATTATCAAACTACTGTCAAGTCTGAAGACAACATTTTGTCTATGAAATGTATAAAAACAGTCTAGCTCCAAAATGAACCAATTTATTAAGAATGTATAAAGGACTGAAATAATTAGCATCTTAAAATGAAGCTCATTCTACTGAAATTAAAATATGGGACATGGGGCAAATCAATTTTGCTTATCCACTCACTGTATGTCTTGACAGTAGGTTATTTTGCGGTCATGTACCTTGTATATCTCCTTTACTATGAATCAGCTGGGTTTCAATACATCCATTTTTAAAGCAATATAACCAAACCGATTTAAAATAAAACCAAAAATAACCACCACCTGTCAACTGCGCTGATATGGGCACAAAACAAGGACCATCAGCCAAAAACAGTCAAACTGGCACAGGTGCTATGGCACTTGGCGGGTAACAGTCTAACAGCTCTGACACTGGATGGCAGCTGAAAGTACCAGTGAGAGGCACACAGTGGCAGAATGCAGAGTTACCAAGTAATGGGTAAGAACAATCCAGATCTCCCACTCATTACAATGTTCACTGCAGAAAAACCCATTGTTTAAACAATTAACAATTAATGCACACCAAAACTGTACTTATTAAAATAAATGAATCCAATAAAACCCACACTCGGGAAAATGCTGTGAGAATGGAAACCTTGAAGTTTACCAACACTATAGCCACACATTGCAAGTCAACCAATCAGCAAGCCAAAAGTGCTTGAGCTTCTCAATGAAAGCATGGAGGAATGACATACCCTTCAGGCATAGATTGCTGCCTGCGGTGGGAGCCTCCTCTCGAGATGGTATCACTGGAGGCGGAAATATTGCTAGGAGAGTTACGGCATTGCGGAGATCGGCCCATAGCGACAGACGAAACAGAGACATACATCTCTGAACCTGGAGACAGCCTTATTAAAACCAGATAAAATATATTTATTGCACATAGTATGTCATTTCTTCCCCAACTATAAAGAACTGGCAGCACTTTGCTAAATAAGAAAAAAAAAAGGATTAATGAAGTAAAAAGGTGGTCAAGTGGAAGTTGATCCAAAATAAAAATAAAATGACAGTAGTAAAATTCACAAACACAACCCGGTGAGGACACGGGGGATTAGCTGCTTCACAAAACTTTGTCTAAGTTGTTACCAAATCAGACAGCACAGGAAAACTGCACCTTAACTTTAATAGGAACCTTTGCAGCAAAATATGGCGTGGAGTAAGGACATTAAAGAGACAGCATCTTTCATATTCAATCAATTTGTGCCATTCCCCACTTTCCATGCGTCAACATGAATAACTAAGTCTAGTCCTAGAATCTCTTCATTAAAGACCTCATCTCACCTCTTGCTCTCCAGGGGACGCCCATCACTGGAAATACTCCTTGGAATGTTTGCGGTACGTTCTGGTGTCTGTATTTTTCCATCTCCTTTAACAGAAGAGACTCTCGATGAGGCCGGACTCTGGAGCTGAGAGGGAACTTGTCTCAATTGCGCAGTATCCCCCTTGGCCGCGTTCCTTTGCCATTTGTTGTTATTCCTGAATGGGAATTTCAGCTCATACGGGATGCCCTCATTCATTTTATACTCTACTGTAGGCATGCGATATATCTCTGAGCAACCTCTAAAAGAGAAGACTTTTAGTTAGAGGCTGACACCTAGCAATTGTAAGATAAAACCTTATCACTTATCAAAGTCCTTGTTAGTCATACTTGGCAACATTTTATGACAGCCCTCCAGGAGATACCAAAGGGCAGATGTTGGTGGAAGACGCAGGGGGCGTGACACAGACCCGCCTCCCTCACTACTGCAATTTGCAGCATTGGTCAGTGGCTCTATGGTTGTGTGATTCCCCACAAATCACGTCATCAAGCCCCTGGACCGCTCACTTTACTGTGGATAGGGAAGGCCGCTCTAATCTCTTGGGAATTTAGCAAAGCCCCCTATAGATTGTAAACTTGCGAGCAGGGCCCTCTTACCTCTGCCTGTCTGTTATAAACTAGTCTCTACTTTTTTTTTTACTTTATTTGTTCCCAAATAAATGTTGGTGACATTGTAGGTAACTACACTATTAAAGTCTTCAGCATGACCCCATAGTAAGTGTTCTAAATCCACTCGGATAAGATTGGGAGCGGGGGGGGGGGGGGGGGGAAGAAGTGTTTTTATGCTCTGCTAAGAATTATACCGTATATATTACAACTATCTAAGCACAATAGGGGTTGATGCACAGTCTAGAATACCATTAGTTGAAGGAAAGGAAAGAGAAGAAGGGGATACCTTTTTTGTAGACACATTCAATACCAACACATTTTTAATGCTTCGCTTTTATTGTACTATAGTTATAATTGCGTATCCCTTGATATTCAGTAGAGAACAGCAAAACATACAAAACAACAACTTATTCACATGAAGAAAAATGTCAACTCACAACAGAGAAACAAATACATAATAGACTTTACATAAAGCTCTGCCTAATCACGTAATTTCCAAGATAACGCTGCTTATGATACACTGGAGAAAACATCTGCAATAACGTAAACTTTCACACATCAATGGAGTCAGGTTATTGTAAAAAAATAAAATAAAAAAATAGTTTTGTGATGAGAGAAAAGTCACATGACCGATATTAAATGTTTCCTATATCTCTATATCTTATAAAAGGAACCAGTTACTTATACAATTGCACGATACTTTAACTTGTAAGTATACTGTATACAGACACTAATAGGTTACATCCTCCATATGTCATCCAGAGTATACTATCACGTCTTTACAGCATAATAACTGTGGTGAAAGGTGGTTTTGGTGGGGTGCGGTTTAATTTATCGGCTGACGGGATGCCGGTGGTCAGGATACAGATGCCAGAATCCCGACAGCCGGGGAAATGCCAGCGATCGGAATCCTGAAAGAAGCCCAGATTTCTCACTCGGGTGGTGGCACGCGCCACCACCTGAGGAGGACTATAATACTGTGGCGGGCAAATCTCGCCACCGGGCCCGAAGTGCGGCGAGTGCATCAAGACCGTGAGTGGACCCTCTGCGGGATTCCTGCTGTCGGTATTCTGGCGTTGGTCTCCTGACCGACGGGATTTCATACCGAATCCAGTTTGGTCACAGTTACTGCTGATGGCACATTAAGCACAGACTAAATGAAAGTGATTATATTTTTGTAGCCAAGTTATAATAAGAATTTACTTACCGATAATTCTATTTCTCATAGTCCGTAGTGGATGCTGGGGACTCCGTAAGGACCATGGGGAATAGCGGCTCTGCAGGAGACTGGGCACATCTAAAGAAAGCTTTAGGACTATCTGGTGTGCACTGGCTCCTCCCCCTATGACCCTCCTCCAAGCCTCAGTTAGGATACTGTGCCCGGACGAGCGTACACAATAAGGAAGGATTTTGAATCCCGGGTAAGACTCATACCAGCCACACCAATCACACCGTACAACTTGTGATCTGAACCCAGTTAACAGCATGATAACAGAGGAGCCTCTAGAAAAGATGGCTCACTACAGCAATAACCCGATTTTTTGGTAACAATAACTATGTACCAGTATTGCAGACAATCCGCACTTGGGATGGGCGCCCAGCATCCACTACGGACTATGAGAAATAGAATTATCGGTAAGTAAATTCTTATTTTCTCTAACGTCCTAAGTGGATGCTGGGGACTCCGTAAGGACCATGGGGATTATACCAAAGCTCCCAAACGGGCGGGAGAGTGCGGATGACTCTGCAGCACCAAATGAGAGAACTCCAGGTCCTCCTCAGCCAGGATATCAATTTTGTAGAATTTTACAAACGTATTTGCTCCTGACCAAGTAGCTGCTCGGCAAAGTTGTAAAGCCGAGACCCCTCGGGCAGCCGCCCAAGATGAGCCCACCTTCCTTGTGGAGTGGGCATTTACAGATTTTTGGCTGTGGCAGGCCTGCCACAGAATGTGCAAGCTGAATTGTACTACAAATCCAACGAGCAATAGTCTGCTTAGAAGCAGGAGCACCCAGCTTGTTGGGTGTATACAGGATAAACAGCGAGTCAGATTTCCTGACTCCAGCCGTCCTGGAAACATATATTTTCAGGGCCCTGACAACGTCTAGCAACTTGGAGTCCTCCAAGTCCCTAGTAGCCGCAGGCACCACAAATAGGTTGGTTCAGGTGAAACGCTGAAACCACCTTAGGGAGAAACTGAGGACGAGTCCTCAATTCCGCCCTGTCCGAATGGAACATCAGATAAGGGCTTTTTCAGGATAAAGCCGCCAATTCTGACACGCGCCTGGCCCAGGCCAGGGCCAACAGCATGACCACTTTCCATGTGAGATATTTTAACTCCACAGATTTAAGTGGTTCAAACCAATGTGACTTTTGGAACCCAAAACTACATTGAGATCCCAAAGTGCCACTGGAGGCACAAAAGGAGGCTGTATATGCAGTACCCCTTTTACAAACGTCTGAACTTCAGGGACTGAAGCTAGTTCTTTTTGGAAGAAAATTGACAGGGCCGAAATTTGAACCTTAATGGACCCCAATTTCAGGCCCATAGACACTCCTGTTTGCAGGAAATGTAGGAATCGACCCAGTTGAATTTCCTCCATCGGGCCTTACTGGCCTCGCACCACGCAACATATTTTCGCCAATTTCGGTGATAATGTTTTTGCGGTTACATCCTTCCTGGCTTTGATCAGGATAGGGATGACTTCATCCGGAATGCCTTTTTTCCTTCAGGATCCGGCGTTCAACCGCCATGCCGTCAAACGCAGCCGCGGTAAGTCTTGGAACAGACAGGGTCCTTGCTGGAGCAGGTCCCTTCTTAGAGGTAGAGGCCACGGATCCTCCGTGAGCATCTCTTGAAGTTCCGGTTACCAAGTCCTTCTTGGCCAATCCGGAGCCACGAATATAGTGCTTACTCCTCTCCATCTTATCAATCTCAGTACCTTGGGTATGAGAGGCAGAGGAGGGAACACATACCCTGACTGGTACACCCACGGTGTTACCAGAGCGTCTACAGCTATTGCCTGAGGGTCCCTGGACCTGGCGCAATACCTGTCGAGTTTTTCCCAATGGTTTATAATCATGTGGAAGACTTCTGGGTGAAGTCCCCACTCTCCCGGGTGGAGGTCGTGCTGAGGAAGTCTGCTTCCCAGTTGTCCACTCCCGGAATGAATACTGCCGACAGTGCTATCACATGATTTTCCGCCCAGCGAAGAATCCTTGCAGCTTCTGCCATTGCCCTCCTGCTTCTTGTGCCACCCTGTCTGTTTACGTGGGTGACTGCCGTGATGTTGTCCGACTGGATCAACACCGGCTGACCTTGAAGCAGAGGTCTTGCTAAGCTTAGAGCATTGTAAATGTCCCTTAGCTTCAGGATATTTATGTGAAGTGATGTCTCCAGGCTTGACCATAAGCCCTGGATATTCCTTCCCTGTGTGACTGCTCCCCAGCCTCGCAGGCTGGCATCCGTGGTCACCAGGACCCAGTCCTGAATGCCGAATCTGCGGCCCTCTAGAAGATGAGCACTCTGCAACCACCACAGGAGGGACACCCTTGTCCATGGTGACAGGGTTATCCGCTGATGCATCTGAAGATGCGACCCGGACCATTTGTCCAGCAGGTCCCACTGGAAAGTTCTTGCGTGGAATCTGCCGAATGGGATTGCTTCGTAGGAAGCCACCATTTTACCCAGAACCCTTGTGCATTGATGCACTGAGACTTGGCTCGGTTTTAGGAGGTTCCTGACTAGCTCGGATAACTCCCTGGCCTTCTCCTCCGGGAGAAACACCTTTTTCTAGACTGTGTCCAGGATCATCCCTAGGAACAGAAGACAAGTCGTCGGAACCAGCTGCGATTTTGGAATATTGAGAATCCAATCGTGCTGCCGCAACACTACCTGAGATAGTGCTACACCGACCTCCAACTGTTCCCTGGATCTTACCCTTATCAGGGAATTGTCCAAGTAAGGGATAACTAAAATTCCCTTCCTTCGAAGGAATATCATCATTTCGGCCATTACCTTGGTAAAGACCCGGGGTGCCGTGGACCATCCATACGGCAGCGTCTGAACTGATAGTGACAGTTCTGTACCATAAACCTGAGGTACCCTTGGTGAGAAGGGTAAATTTTGACATGAAGGTAAGCATCCTTGATGTCCCGAGACATCATGTAGTCCCCTTCTTCCAGGTTCGCAATCACTGCTCTGAGTGACTCAATCTTGAATTTGAACCTCTGTATGTAAGTGTTCAAAGATTTTTGATTTAGAATCGGTCTCACCGAGCCGTCCGGCTTCGGTACCACAACAGTGTGGAATAATACCCCGTTGCCTGTTGCAGGAGGGGTATCTTGATTATCACCTGCTGGGAATACAGCTTGTGAATGGCTTCCAAAACTGTCTCCCTGTCAGAAGGAGACATCGGTAAAGCCGACTTTAGGAAACGGCGAGGGGGAGACGTCTCGAATTCTAATTTGTACCCCTGAGATATCACCTGAAGGATCCAGGGGTCTACTTGCGAGTGAGCCCACTGCGCGCTGAAATTCATTGAGACGGGCCCCCCACCGTGCCTGATTCTGCTTGTAAAGCCCCAGCGTATACTGAGGGCTTGGCTGAGGCGGGAGAGGGTTTCTGTTCCTGGGAACTGGCTGATTTCTGCAGCCTTTTTCCTCTCCCTCTGTCACGGGGCAGAAATGAGGAACCTTTTGCCCGCTTGTCCACGAAAAGACTGCGCCTGATAATACGGCGTCTTCTCATGTTGAGAGGCGACCTGGGGTACAAACGTGGATTTCCCAGCTGTTGCCGTGGCCACCAGGTCTGAAAGACCGACCCTAAATAACTCCTCCCCTTAATAAGGCAATACTTCCAAATGCCGTTTGGAATACGCATCACCTGACCACTGACGTGTCCATAACCCTCTACTGGTAGAAATGGACAACGCACTTGACTTGATGCCAGTCGGCAAATATTCCGCTGTGCATCACGCATATATAGAAATGCATCTTTTAAATGCTCTATAGGCAAAAATATACTGTCCCTATCTAGGGTATCAATATTTTCAGTCAGGGAATCCGACCACGCCAACCCAGCACTGCACATCCAGGCTGAGGCGATTGCTGGTCGCAGTATAACACCAGTATGTGTGTAAATACATTTTAGGATACCCTCCTGCTTTCTATCAGCAGGATCCTTAAGGGCAGCCATCTCAGGAGAGGGTAGAGCCCTTACAAGCGTGTGAGCGCTTTATCCACCCTAGGGGGTGTTTCCCAACGCACCCTAACCTCTGGCGGGAAAGGATATAATGCCAATAACATTTTAGAAATTATCAGTTGTTATCGGGGGAAACCCACGCATCATCACACACCTCATTTAATATTTCTCAGATTCAGGAAAACTACAGGTAGTTTTTCCTCACCGAACATAATACCCCTTTTTGGTGGTACTCGTATTATCAGAAATGTGTAAAACATTTTTCATTGCCTCAATCATGTAACGTGTGGCCCTACTGGAAGTCACATATGTCTCTTCACCGTCGACACTGGAGTCAGTATCCGTGTCGGCGTCTATATCTGCCATCTGAGGTAATGGGCGCTTTAGAGCCCCTGACGGCCTATGAGACGTCTGGACAGGCACAAGCTGAGTAGCCGGCTGTCTCATGTCAACACTGTCTTTTATACAGAGCTGACACTGTCACGTAATTTCTTCCAACAGTTCATCCACTCAGGTGTCGACCCCCTAGGGGGTGACATCACTATTACAGGCAATCTTCTCCGTCTCCACATCATTTTTCTCCTCATACATGTCGACACAAAAGTACCGACATACAGCACACACACAGGGAATGCTCTGATAGAGGACAGGACCCCACTAGCCCTTTGGGGAGACAGAGGGAGAGTTTGCCAGCACACACCAGAGCGCTATATATATATACAGGGATAACCTTATATAAGTGTTTTTCCCCTTATAGCTGCTGTATAGTTAATACTGCGCCTAATTAGTGCCCCCCTCTCTTTTTTAACCCTTTCTGTAGTGTAGTGACTGCAGGGGAGAGCCAGGGAGCTTCCCTCCAACGGAGCTGTGAGGGAAAATGGCGCCAGTGTGCTGAGGAGATAGGCTCCGCCCCCTTATCGGCGGCCTTATCTCCCGTTTTTCTATGTATTCTGGCAGGGGTTAAATGCATCCATATAGCCCAGGAGCTATATGTGATGCATTTTTTTGCCATCCAAGGTGTTTTTATTGCGTCTCAGGGCGCCCCCCCCCCAGCGCCCTGCACCCTCAGTGACCGGAGTGTGAAGTGTGCTGAGAGCAATGGCGCACAGCTGCAGTGCTGTGCGCTACCTTGTTGAAGACAGGACGTCTTCTGCCGCCGATTTTCCGGACCTCTTCTGCCTTCTGGCTCTGTAAGGGGGCCGGCGGCGCGGCTCTGGGACCCATCTCTGCACCCTTCTCGTTCGGGCACAGAGATCTAACTGAGGCTTGGAGGAGGGTCATAGGGGGAGGAGCCAGTGCACACCAGATAGTCCTAAAGCTTTCTTTAGATGTGCCCAGTCTCCTGCGGAGCCGCTATTCCCCATGGTCCTTACGGAGTCCCCAGCATCCACTTAGGACGTTAGAGAAATGAAGGTGATACTACACTGATAGCTCAGTAAATGAGGTGTGGTCAGCGTCTCAGAGTTTCGGAATCCCGACAAGGATTACAATGTTGGCGCTGGTACCCTAAATGATGGTATTCAGAATGAGGACATGGGGGAGGGGAGGGGGGGGGGGGGGGGACATTAGGTTCAGGCTGTAGATGGGCTAGGGTTAGGCTGCAGGGGTGGGGTTTGAAACTAATCAACTTTCTTTGGATTTTTTAAGCCCTCAATGGGACGCTCTTTTACTCATTAATGAGGTAAACTCTTGACACAATCCACCTCCTTAAGAGCCTTTATTATAGTGTTTGATTATTAATATAGGTTATACAAACTGAACATTTAAAATATTTAATAGTAATTTTAATAAAGTATTGTACATACTATTTGACAACCGGTTGCTATTTTGTAATAGGAATAAATGGAATTATTTAATGTAATTATTACATGTGTCGTGACTCCTTCCATTGCAGACTTCATTAGCGCAGAATCGCATTTGATCAATTTAAAATAGGGTCACCACCAGTAACAGACTCTGGGGGTCATTCCGAGTTGTTCGTTCATTATATTTTTCTCGCAACGGAGCGATTAGTCGCTAATGCGCATGCGCAATGTCCACAGTACGACTGCGCCAAGTAAATTTGCTATGCAGTTAGGTATTTTACTCACGGCATTACGAGGTTTTTTCTTCGTTCTGGTGATCGTAATGTGATTGACAGGAAGTGGGTGTTTCTGGGCGGAAACTGGCCTTTTTATGGGTGTGTGCGGAAAAATGCGGGAGTGGCTGGAGAAACGGAGGAGTGTCTGGCCGAACGCTGGGAGTGTTTGTGACGTCAAACCAGGAACGAAACTGACTGAACTGATCGCAGTTGCCGAGTAAGTGTGGAGCTACTCAGAAACTGCTAAGAAGTGTCTATTCACAATTCTGCTAATCTTTCGATCGCAATTTTGATAAGCTAAGATTCACTCCCAGTAGGCGGCGGCTTAGCGTGTGCAAAGCTGCTAAAAGCAGCTTGCGAGCGAACAACTCGGAATGAGGGCCTCTGTCTTTTGTATATCTGTCAGAGAGACAAGACTTCAGTATGCCATCTTATGTCAAACTACAACTTCCATGATGCTACAAAATAGCTCATAGAATTCAGGTGAAGTCTGGACATTCACGACTAATATAAAGAGCATTTTTTTCTATGCAGATGTATCCCCGTACACCTCTCCTCACATCACACAGCCTCATACAGGGCACCACAGAATGCGGGAATGTTGCGCGGTTTGGTACCAAATGTGCAGCTTATATGCAGATGTACAATGCATAAGTGGAAATGACAAGTGACTCAGACACAAACCTGCGGAAATAGACAAAAGACTGAGTAATGATATGCATGAGCTGCACCCTGCAGTGTTGTTCTTTATCACGAAAATCCTAAATGCCCATTGCTCTAGGAGTGACTTTGGATACAGCTACAATGTGAATAAGAAAATTAAGAAATGGGCACGAAAGTCTGGGAATCGGTACACACGGCGCAGAAAAAGTCACAGCATGGGCGGAGTTCAAATGTTGTTGTTTTTGTTTGTCCGGAACTAACTAGATGGCGTCGAACGGAGCAATTCTAATGTACTGTAGTTCCGGCGTCTACATTTCAGCTCACACCCGCCGGAGGTGGCAAGTTGAAATGTACGAAAAGTGATCCGTGCCCAAACAGCACTTTTCCTGATTGCGCCCATTAGTTTAATTGGGTTTAGCCGTTTTACGCGGTCAACGCCATCAGTAATGGGTTTAGACGGGACATCGGGGGCGATAACATTAGAATTCCCTTACATGTGTCTGGAGCCATATTGCGTGTAAGTGATGGATAAATAAGGATACATTTGGATTTGTAGAATATTGAGGTTGGTGATTATTTTTTTTTGTTCTGCGTCAACAGGGGTTCAGTATACCGACCTCTTGAAATCCAGACAGTCGGCATGCAGACTAACAGGAACGATTCCCACTCGTGGGTGTCCACGCCACCAATAGAGTGGAAATAGAACATGTGGCGAGCGCAGTGAGCCACCGAGCCCGCTGCGCGGTGAGTACTATGGTGTGTATACAGTATACAGTACTATGCTGGGCACTGAGCTGTACATAGGTGGTATAAAACAGCACTGTGTTAGGCTTGAGAATGTTATGATGTGAAATGGGCAGCTCTAAGAGTGGGCACGGGGCATATTGGAAGCAGTCATAGTACTCTGAAGACTGGCATAAACGTGTTTCATATGCTTACACATAGGTCACTGGGCTGTTTATCATGTGCCCATAGTATGTGGTATATGCTGGCACTGGGATGTGTAAGCAGTGCAGAAACCTTTGCTGTTAGAAGGTTGTAAATTATGGGCAGCGCACGATGCAGTAGACATGGGCTGAACTGCTGTCCTACGGACTATGGGGCCTATTTACTAAACCTTGAATGATGATAAAGTGGACGCAGATAAAGTACCAGCCAATCAGCTCCTAATTGCCATGTCACAGGCTGGGTTTGAAAAATGACAGCTAGGAGCTGATTGGCTGGTCCTTTATCTCCGTCCACTTTAGTAAATAGATCCCTATATGTGACGGGCAAGGCAATTTTATACTTTCCATTGGATTGCTCTGCACAAGTCAACATTTTTGTCACACTAAGCTCAATTAATAGTTACGTACATATTTTGCACCATGACATGCACACTAACGTAACACAATACCACTCATATCAATTGGGGAAATCCCCCTCCCTCAGTTGATACAGTTTAACAAACACGTAAAGGCCAACTCCACCCTAATTGATTTTCCCCACTTTAAAATCACTACACAATACACTGATAGGACTTCTAATACTTGAAGCACAACTCTTGCCTGGAAATCTCAGTTGAAAACTCACAAAACACAATGTCGCTACCATATGACCAGTAGGTTGCATATAAATGACCTTAGCACCATCAGAAACCATGGAAAAAAACCACTACAGACCAGCTTATTGCCATGGATACAGTTGTTGTTAAGAAGGTAAAATCATCATTAAGTGAAGTTACTGAAAAAGCTATATCCCTGTATACTGGATAATGTATATTTATTACAACAGTACAGTAGACACTAACTAGTCTTAGGCTTTTTAAACATTAAACGAGATGACCCATAGCCAATAATTCGGTTTGCCGATGTTTAGAAAATCTGAACATAAATGCATACACTTTTCAATCAAGTTGGGATAATGTAATGGACAAATAACAGAATGAATACCTGCGTGGAATGCCCTCGTCATGGGGTGGGATGATGACAACTTTAACTGTTACCGATGTCCTGAGAAGGTCAATCATCTGCTCGTGGCTCAAAGTGGCCACTGCAACTTTACAAATTTCAACCAGCCGGCTTCCTTGTCTTAAGCCGGCCTGCCAAGCATAGCCGTAGGGCTCTACCTCTGCAACAATCCCTTCATAGTTTACATGGAATCCAAGCTGTCCCAAACCGTTCCTTCTCAGAGTCATTTCCACGGTCTCACATCCTTTTGTAACAATCTGAAATGTAAAGAATAATAATAATAATAATAATAGTACCGTAATACTACTTAAAAGTAACTCAAAATTGAGGTATAAAGGTATACAGACAATAAAAGGCACTAAAGGATGCAAAAAAAATGTAGAAAAAGGATGTAAAAAAATAAATACAGGTTGAGTATCCCATATCCAAAATGCTTGGGACCAGAAGTATTTTGGATATCGGATTCTTCCGTATTTTGGAATGATTGCATACCATAATGAGATATCATGGCGATGGGACCCAAGTCTAAGCACAGAATACATTTATGTTTCATATACATCTTATACACACAGCCTGAGGGGCATTTAATACAATGGGGCAGATGTATTAACCTGGAGAAGGCATAAGGAAGTGATAAACCAGTGATAAGTGCAAGGTGATAAAGGTACCAGCCAATCAGCTCCAATATGTAAATCAACAGTTAGGATCTGATTGGCTGCTGCCTTTATCACCTTGCACATATCACTGGTTTATCACTTCCTTATGCCTTCTCCAGGTTAATACATCTGCCCCAATATTTTTAATAACTTTGTGTATTAAACAAAGTTTGTGTACATTGAGCCATCAGAAAACAAACGTCTCACTATCTCACTAAAAAAATTCCGTATTTCGGAACATTTGGATATGAGATACTCAACCTGTATCAAAAAGCATTACTTGTATCAGCTTTAAAAAAAATCTAATGAAATCTAATATTAAAAATCTGGGAAGCGGTTAATTTACTGGCGTGTCGGGATCCCGGCGGTCAGGATACAGATGCCGAAATCCCCACAGCCGACAATACAGACAGCCAGAATATCCCAGCGCACCAGGGCTATTCCCACTCGTGGGTGTCTACGACACCCAGAGTTGGAATAGATCTTGTGTAGAGCCTGCAAGGGGATTCTTAGTGCCCGCCCTGCTACCGGCATTCTAGCGGACGGGACGCTGCTGTGAGGATATTAACAGCCGGCATCCCGTTCCGTAAGTAACACGTATGTAACCCAAAAATTCACTGGTCTGCAGAAGAACCATTATACACATACTAACAAATTAATCATTACTCCATTAATTATTACTTGTAATGTGTATTACCCAAAATCTCTGGCACCTCCTGTGCATTGACCAATTAATGTGAATGATGTCTAGATAATAAGAATTTACTTACCGATAATTCTATTTCTCGGAGTCCGTAGTGGATGCTGGGGTTCCTGAAAGGACCATGGGGAATAGCGGCTCCGCAGGAGACAGGGCACAAAAAGTAAAGCTTTAGGATCAGGTGGTGTGCACTGGCTCCTCCCCCTATGACCCTCCTCCAAGCCTCAGTTAGGTACTGTGCCCGGACGAGCGTACACAATAAGGAAGGATTTATGAATCCCGGGTAAGACTCATACCAGCCACACCAATCACACTGTACAACCTGTGATCTGAACCCAGTTAACAGTATGATAACAGCGGAGCCTCTGAAAAGATGGCTCACAACAATAATAACCCGATTTTTGTAACTATGTACAAGTAATGCAGATAATCCGCACTTGGGATGGGCGCCCAGCATCCACTACGGACTCCGAGAAATAGAATTATCGGTAAGTAAATTCTTATTTTCTCTATCGTCCTAGTGGATGCTGGGGTTCCTGAAAGGACCATGGGGATTATACCAAAGCTCCCAAACGGGCGGGAGAGTGCGGATGACTCTGCAGCACCGAATGAGAGAACTCCAGGTCCTCCTTAGCCAGGGTATCAAATTTGTAGGATTTTACAAACGTGTTTGCCCCTGACTAAATAGCCGCTCGGCAAAGTTGTAAAGCCGAGACCCCTCGGGCAGCCGCCCAAGATGAGCCCACCTTCCTTGTGGAATGGGCATTTACATATTTTGGCTGTGGCAGGCCTGCCACAGAATGTGCAAGCTGAATTGTATTACACATCCAACTAGCAAAAGTCTGCTTAAAAGCAAGAGCACCCAGTTTGTTGGGTGCATACAGGATAACAGCAAGTCAGTTTTCCTGACTCCAGCCGTCCTGGAACCTATATTTTCAGGGCCCTGACCTCATCTAGCAACTTGGAGTCCTCCAAGTCCCTAGTAGGCGCAAGACACCACAATAAGCTGGTTCAGGTGAAACACTGACACCACCTTAGGGAGAGAACTGGGGACGAGTCCGCAGCTCTGCCCTGTCCGAATGGACAAACAGATATGGGCTTTTTTGAGAAAAAAACCACCAATTTGACACTCGCCTGGTCCAGGCCAGGTCCAAGAGCATGTTCACTTTTCATGTGAGATGCTTCAAATCCACAGATTTGACTGGTTTTAAACCAATGTGTTTTGAGGAATCCCAGAACTACGTTGAGATCCCACAGTGCCACTGGAGGCACAAAAGGGGGTTGTATATGCAATACTCCCTTGACAAACTTCTGGACTTCAGGAACTGAAGCCAATTCTTTCTGGAAGAAAAATCGACAGGGCCGAAATTTGAACCTTAATGGACCCCAATTTGAGGCCCATAGACACTCCTGTTTGCAAGAAATGCAGGAATCGACCGAGTTGAAATTTCTTCGTGGGGCCTTCCTGGCCTCACACCACGCAACATATTTTCGCCACATGTGGTGATAATGTTGTACGGTCACCTCCTTTCTGGCTTTGACCAGGGTAGGAATGACCTCTTCCTGAATGCCTTTTCCCTTAGGATCCGGCGTTCCACCGCCATGCCGTCAAACGCAGCTGCGGTAAGTCTTGGAACAGACATGGTACTTGCTGAAACAAGTCCCTTCTTAGCGGCAGAGGCCATAAGTCCTCTGTGAGCATCTCTTGAAGTACCGGGTACCAAGTCCTTCTTGGCCAATCCGGAGCCATGAGTATAGTTCTTACTCCTCTACGTCTTATAATTCTCAGTACCGTAGGTATGAAAAGCAGAGGATGGAACACATACACCGACTGGTACACCCACGGTGTTACCAGAACGTCCACAGCTATTGCCTGAGGGTCTCTTAACCTGGCGCAATACCTGTCCCGTTTTTTGTTCAGACGGGACGCCATCATGTCCACCTTTGGTAATTCCCAACGGTTTACAATTATGTGGAAAACTTCCCCATGAAGTTCCCACTCTGCCGGGTGGAGGTCGTGCCTACTGAGGAAGTCTGCTTCCCAGTTTCCATTCCCGGAATGAAACACTGCTGACAGTGTTATCACATGATTTTCCGCCCAGCGAAAAGTCCTTGCAGTTTTTGCCACTGCCCTCCTGCTTCTTGTGCCGCCCTGTCTATTTACGTGGGCGACTGCCGTGATGTTTTATCCCACTGGATCAATACCGGCTGACCTTGAAGCAGAGGTCTTGCTAAGCTTAGAGCATTATAAATTTACCCTTAGCTATATTTATGTGGAGAAAAATCTCCAGACTTGATCACACTCCCTGGAAATTTTTTCCTTGTGTGACTGCTCCCCAGCCTCTCGGGCTGGCCTCCGTGGTCACCAACATCCAAAACTGAATGCCGAATCTGCGGCCCTCTAGAAGATGAGCACTCTGTAACCACCACAGGAGAGACACCCTTGTCCTTGGATATAGGGTTATCCGCTGATGCATCTGAAGATGCGATCCGGACCATTTGTCCAGCAGATCCCACTGAAAAGTTCTTGCATGAAATCTGCCGACTGGAATTGCTTCGAAGGAAGTCACCATTTTTTTTTACCATGGCCCTTGTGCAATGATGCACTGATTTTAGGAGGTTCCTGACTAGCTCGGATAACTCCCTGGCTTTCTCTTCCGGGAGAAACACCTTTTTCTGGACTGTGTCCAGAATCATCCCTAAGCACAGGAGACTTGTTGTCGGGATCAGCTGCGATTTTGGAATATTTAGAATCCACTCCTGCTGTTGTAACAGTATCCGAGATAGTGCTACTCCGACCTCCAACTGTTCCCTGGACTTTGCCCTTATCAGGAGATCGTCCAAGTAAGGGATAATTAAGACGCCTTTTCTTCGAAGAAGAACCATCATTTCGGCCATTACCTTGGTAAAGACCCGGGGTGCCGTAGACAATCCAAACGGCAGCGTCTGAAACTGATAGTGACAGTTCTGTACCACGAACCTGAGGTACCCTTAGTGATAAGGGCAAATTTTGGACATGGAGGTAAGCATCCCTGATGTCTCGGGACACCAGATAGTCCCCTTCTTCCCGGTTCGTTATCACTGCTCTGAGTGACTCCATCTTGATTTGAACCTTTGAAAGTGTTCAAATTTTTTTAGATTTAGAATAGGTCTCACCTAGCCTTCTGGCTTCAGTACCACAATATAGTGTGGAATAATACCCCCTTTTCTTGTTGTAGGAGGGGTAATTTAATTATCACCTGCTGGGAATACAGCTCGTGAATTTTTTCCCATACTGCCTCCTTGTCGGAGGGAGACCTTGGTAAAGCAGACTTCAGGAGCCTGCGCAGGGGAAACGTCTCGACATTCCAAACTGTACCCCTGGGATACTACTTGTAGGATCCAGGGGTCCTGTACGGTCTCAGCGTCATGCTGAGAGCTTGTCAGAAGCGGTGGAACGCTTCTGTTCCTGGGAATGGGCTGCCTGCTGCAGTCTTCTTCCCTTTCCTCTATCCCTGGGCAGATATGACTCTTATAGGGACGAAAGGACTGAAGCTGAAAAGACGGTGTCTTTTTCTGCAGAGATGTGACTTAGGGTAAAAACGGTGGATTTTCCAGCAGTTGCCGTGGCCACCAGGTCCGATGGACCGACCCCAAATAACTCCTCTTCCTTTATACGGCAATACACCTTTGTGCCGTTTGGAATCTGCATCACCTGACCACTGTCGTGTCCATAACATCTTCTGGCAGATATGGACATCGCACTTACTCTTGATGCCAGAGTGCAAATATCCCTCTGTGCATCTCGCATATATAGAAATACATCCTTTAAATGCTCTATAGTCAATAAAATACTGTCCCTGTCAAGGGTATCAATATTTTTAGTCAGGGAATCCGACCAAGCCACCCCAGCTCTGCACATCCAGGCTGAGGCGATCGCTGGTCGCAGTATAACACCAGTATGTGTGTATATACTTTTTATGATATTTTTCCAGCCTCCTGTCAGCTGGCTCCTTGAGGACGGCCCTATCTATAGACGGTACCGCCACTTGTTCTGATAAGCGTGTGAGCGCCTTATCCACCCTAAGGGGTGTTTCCCAACGCGCCCTAACTTCTGGCGGGAAAGGGTATACCGCCCATATTTTCTATCGGGGGGAACCCACGCATCATCACACACTTCATTTAATTTATCTGATTCAGGAAAAACTACGGTAGTTTTTTCACATCCCACATAATACCCTCTTTTGTGGTACTTGTAGTATCAGAAATATGTAACACCTCCTTCATTGCCCTTAACGTGTGGCCCTAATAAGGAATACGTTTGTTTATTCACCGTCGACACTGGATTCAGTGTCCCTGTCTGTGTCGACCGACTAAAGTAAACGGGCGTTTTAAAAACCCCTGACGGTGTTTTTGAGACGTCTGGACCGGTACTAATTGTTTGTCGGCCGTCTCATGTCGTCAACCGACCTTGGCGCGTGTTGACATTATCACGTAATTCCCTAAATAAGCCATCCATTCCGGTGTCGACTCCCTAGAGAGTGACATCACCATTACAGGCAATTGCTCCGCCTCCTCACCAACATCGTCCTCATACATGTCGACACACACGTACCGACACACAGCACACACACAGGGAATGCTCTGATAGAGGACAGGACCCACTAGCCCTTTGGAGAGACAGAGGGAGAGTTTGCCAGCACACACCAAAAACGCTATAATTATATAGGGACAACCTTATATAAGTGTTTTCCCTTATAGCATCTTTTTTATATATTTCTAACGCCAAATTAGTGCCCCCCCTCTCTGTTTTAACCCTGTTTCTGTAGTGCAGTGCAGGGGAGAGCCTGGGAGCCTTCCCTCCAGCCTTTCTGTGAGGGAAAATGGCGCTGTGTGCTGAGGAGATAGGCCCCGCCCCTTTTTCGGCGGCCTCGTCTCCCGCTCTTAACGGATTCTGGCAGGGGTTAAATATCTCCATATAGCCCCCGGAGGCTATATGTGAGGTATTTTTAGCCAAAAAAGGTTTTCATTTGCCTCCCAGGGCGCCCCCCTCCCAGCGCCCTGCACCCTCAGTGACTGCCGTGTGAAGTGTGCTGAGAGGAAAATGGCGCACAGCTGCAGTGCTGTGCGCTACCTTAAGAAGACTGAGGAGTCTTCTGCCGCCGATTCTGGACCTCTTCTCGTTTCAGCATCTGCAAGGGGGCCGGCGGCGAGGCTCCGGTGACCATCCAGGCTGTACCTGTGATCGTCCCTCTGGAGCTAATGTCCAGTAGCCAAGAAGCCAATCCATCCTGCACGCAGGTGAGTTCACTTCTTCTCCCCTAAGTCCCTCGTTGCAGTGATCCTGTTGCCAGCAGGACTCACTGTAAAATAAAAAACCTAAGCTAAACTTTTCTAAGCAGCTCTTTAGGAGAGCCACCTAGATTGCACCCTTCTCGGCCGGGCACAAAAATCTAACTGAGGCTTGGAGGAGGGTCATAGGGGGAGGAGCCAGTGCACACCACCTGATCCTAAAGCTTTACTTTTTGTGCCCTGTCTCCTGCGGAGCCGCTATTCCCCATGGTCCTTTCAGGAACCCCAGCATCCACTAGGACGATAGAGAAAATGGATTACATTATACCAGGGGATAACCACTCCTGTCAACAAGTACCACGAACAGGTCATGTTTTGTGGATGTCTTTAATTATGCACAGGCAAGTTCATCCATTTTGCTGGGTCAGTAATTATCCCACCTACGTCCACACACAGACATCCCCAAAACATGACCTGTTGGGAAAACTTGAGGGTTGAGAACCAGAACATTATATACTTGACATTAGAAGATATCTGAATTAAGAAATACTTTACACGGCTTGATCTTACCTCCAGCCTCTTGACCATTTCTTTTATCTCATCAGTATTGGTGGTGTAGCTTCTTATAAACACACACTCCCCTCTCTCATAGAAAATTTTGACCGTTGTGTTGTTCGATGTCCATCCTATAACATCTCGACTGGAGCAGTTAAATATAACCGTTTTGGTTTCATGGTCGATCAGAGCCAGTATCTCATTTGAGATGCAGAGTACACATTCTATCTCCAGAGCATTGCTGAAATCTTCAACCTGGACGCTCCATACAATGGCTCCTGTGCTGTACAGTTCGGCCCATGAGTATGGCTTAGCCTTTTCTTTTTTCTTTGAAGCCAGGGAGATGAATGGAAACTTTCCAGATGAATCGATAGAGGTGTTGGTGACATTTTTTTCTGCAAGGTCTTTCAAGTACTCCTGGTGGGTCCTCGTTGCCATGGCTCGAAACTTCTCCGACTTGTGAGCAGCATTCTCTGCATTTATAACTTTTGCTAAAAGGAAGTCCCTGAACACTGCAGATTTAGGAAAGTTAAAACTTTTGGGGATTGGTGGGCCAAAGGCAGGTACATCTCTTGATCTTGTAACAGCAACACTGCAGTATGAAAAATTATAAAATTATGAGATGCAGCAAATTATTAAGACTTTAAAATCCTGACATCTACATGAAGAGTATGTAGCAACATTAAACGGCCCCACAAAGGCCTATCTGCCACTCGCAGCAAGTGCTAAACAAAAGTAATAATTTTGTAAATGACCAAAATGAACATATCTAGACGTGGAGGTCTTGAACCGATTGGCAGCAAAATAGTGTGAGAGAGAGAAAAAGAAAGAGAACGAAAGAGAGAACGAAAGAGAAAAAGAAAGAAAGAAAGATAGAAAGAAAGAAAGAAAGATAGAAAGAAAGAAAGAAAGAAAGAAAGAAAGAAAGAAAGAAAGAAAGAAAGAAAGAAAGAAAGAAAGGGAAAGAAAGAAAGGGAAAGAAAGAAAGGGAAAGAAAGAAAGGGAAAGAAAGAAAGGGAAAGAAAGAAAGAAAGAAAGAAAGAAAGAAAGAAAGAAAGAAAGAAAGAAAGAAAGAAAGAAAGAAAGAAAGAAAGAAAGAAAGAAAGAAAGAGAAAGAAAGAAAGAAAGAAAGGGGTAAGAAAGGGTAAGAAAGAAAGAAAGAAAGAAAGAAAGAGAAAGAAAGAAAGAAAGAAAGGGGTAAGAAAGGGTAAGAAAGAAAGAAAGAAAGAAAGAAAGAGAAAAAAGAAAGAAAGAAAGAAAGAAAGAAAGAAAGAAAGAAAGAAAGAAAGAAAGAAAGAAAGAAAGAAAGAAAGAAAGAAAGAAAGGGGTAAGAAAGGGTAAGAAAGAAAGAAAGAAAGAAAGAAAGAAAGAAAGAAAGAAAGAAAGAAAGAAAGAAAGAAAGAAAGAAAGTGCAGCAGTCAACTGTCAATGCCACTTGTATTTTTGAATGCTCAATTTCAAACGAGGTCGCTCTTGGCCAGACAAATTATAGTATACAACGAGCCACTACTGGGAAAGGGCTAAAAGGAAGGTAATCAATACAAACTAAACAAAAAATAAACTTCAGTTTTTGGTAGACCTCTTTAAAATGACAACTATTTCATTAAAGACAAATACAAAACAAAAGAAATAACAATGAAACAATGAATATTTTTTTAAATATGTATATTTAAACCTTGTGAGAACAGGTCTGCTCTGGGTTAAGGTTAAGGTTTTAAGAAGATGGACCATGCGCCAAATTGACGGATACATGTGTGAGAGTGATATACCTGTAATACAATGATCTGTGTGGCAGCATGGAGAATGGACTTCATACTAGAGAAGTCACAATAGTATAAACAGGTCCTAAATTATACAAAAAATATATATTTAAAGCCCTTCCATGAAAACCTAAACGGAGAGCCTGAAAGCTTTCACCAACATTTCAACAAAATAAAAAGTTAACATCAGCAGTAAGTTTTTAATCACAATGTGCGCTCTAAGTGGAAACAAACATCCTACAATAATACAGAAATCATAACAGAACAAAATAAATAAAAAATAAATACAAAGTATCAAGCTTTGTGTTATATGCCAATTTATATGGTGTGTGTGTTTTTGTCAGAAACAAAACAAAAATTTACTATTTTGTAATCAGACAGCTACAGATATACATATACACATCTCAATATCTGTGATTGTGTAAACCTATAGGAAACCGAGGACAAAGATCGCGTCATTTAGTAAAAGTGGTAAATGTCCTATTTAAATAAACAACACACACAAAAACAATTTGTACCCTTTACAATGGCAGTAAGTACTAGAACTCTGTACCACATTAAAGGGCAAATCTGTCATTTCTAGCTGTGAGAAAGATCTGGACTGTAGACACTGGTGCCTCC
Source organism: Pseudophryne corroboree (assembly GCF_028390025.1). Classification (NCBI taxonomy): domain Eukaryota; kingdom Metazoa; phylum Chordata; class Amphibia; order Anura; family Myobatrachidae; genus Pseudophryne; species Pseudophryne corroboree. Next base: position 28,673,958 of record NC_086455.1, read on the forward strand.
CGGATATATTTCCGATAGTTCCGTAGTGTCTGGTAGCAAACAGTTAAAACAGCTGAGTTCTCCCCAACTGCACAGAGCGTGATGCACCACATCCATTAGTGCTATGCAAAGTGGCCATGCACTGGGGGAATCGTACCTGTAATAGACGGAGTCCGTACATGGGTTGTGAGCTCTTACAATCACGAAGACATGTTGGAAATGAGAGCGGATGTTCTTGGGGCTGAACGCCTGGGCTCCAGGCTCTTGAAACACTATTGTCACAATATCATTTCCGATGTGACGCTTTCTCAGCAGCTGCAATTAAAGAAAATCACAGCTTTAGACATGTAAGCGACACAATAGATGGCTTTCTAGAAGATCTTCAGCAAAATGAATGGAACAGAGTATTTTATTCAGGAACGCAGAACATCACTACAGTTGGAATAGAAATATACAAGTATTTAGTCTCATTTATGACTGGCATACAGACAGAGAGCAATATATATGTTAATAGTCTGGTGAAGTCACAAGCATTCCTGCCACATGATATGGGCTTCATCCCCTAGGTATCACCGCTGTGCGAAAGGTCTCATTTTAACAAGTATCAAAGCAAAAATCAGGAGCCTGCCAACGATGTATATACTGGTGTGCGTTATTTAAGTAAACACAGAATGAACATTACAAATACAGTATAATCTTACTTTTTTCTTCACTGGAACATATAATTGTGATATGAAACGGTCCTTCTACAAATTATACACATTTTGCCTGAATATACAGTAATTTGATGAAAATAGCATCTTATCATTCATTATACAAATCCAAAAGTTACCAAGACAGGTTAAATAGGACTTTAACCACCTTTATAACAAAACCTGTATCTTAATGCTTTTATGTGGTTTTTCGGTAAACCTGACCAAAACAAAAAGGCTGACTATTTTATTTAAGGATCCAGGTCCCTGACCTCCTTTGATGCCTGAAGGCACAGCAGTGTTTGTCCGTAAACATGTGAAAACACGCTGTATTAAAATGAATAATGCATTTCCAATTTAACTCTGAAGGACCCTTGTTATCCTCCACCAGCAGTAAATTCTATTTGTGAGCATAAAGCAAGCAGCAGGGACCCAGACTTGCGTTCCTATGGCAACGTGTGCTGACAACCGCTTACTGTAGCGCACTTGTAATTATTTCTCTATGGAGCTGGCTGTTTTAACGGCTGTGGGATCTGCATAATTACCTATAATATAGCATTATTTTATTGTATTTTTGTTTCTAACGGGATGTTCATGGTTGGAAATGGGAAGTGGCAGTATCGCAAACCGAAACAGCAACCTATTAATGCACACAGTTTCCAGATAGCAAAACACATGTTCAACATGACAGATATTGCATTAAGATCTCAAATGCCCAAGGGATGGGCACTAATTGCATATAACGGTCTTCTATAGTTCATCATTTTAAGACCTATGCTTCCTATTGTTATTGTCTGCAAGTCCCCAGTTTGAGGTGTGTGGGGAGAGAACAAGCTGGCAGCCAATAAGATTATCAGAATGCTCACAGCAGCACAGAGTATTTTGTATCTGACCATGCTGATATTTTTTAAGGCAGAAGCCTATGCTCTCGTATGAATGTGTTAGGGGAAGCGTAACAACGCTAGGACGGGAATTCAGTAGGAAACAGATGATGTAAGCAGCACAGAGCAATGATGTGTGGCTCCTGTCACGGGAAGACTGTGGTGTCAAACAGCGAAACAAACGTAACGCATCCAACTTCTTTGCTCTTTGTTCCTACAATAAAGCATTTTCGAGCACACAGCTAAATGTCATCGTGATCTACTGCTATACAAATATATGTCCTTTGTTTCATATAAGAGGTTTTTCAGGTTTCGTTGCTATAAAAAAAAAAAAAAAAACACAATCGGGTGTTTTGTAAATATGTTTCCCTTTAACCGACGCAACTTTTCCTCAATGACACAATAAACACACAAAAAAAAAACAGCCACGATCCAATTCACAATGAATGTACAGGATATAGAATTGTGTGTTCCTCAGTATTCACAATATAAATGTCATTTCGAGCAGACACCAGAAATGATTACAATAGCTGCTGGAACATATACAGTGGAAATGGCCAAATAAAGGCTATAGAAGCCTGGCTTCTCTTTTGTTCTACTGCTTTATATCATTCTTTAGAACTACAGTAAAATAAATACTATATATCAAAGTCCGCTTTTTCTTTGACGGGCCCACCCAGATGCTGCACTTATGGGTAATTTCATGATTAAATGATGTAAGTAATACATGAAATATATAAAGAGATTCTCTGCACGAAACCAAACGCGTGATTGTTTTTTTAATGAAGATAGAAGTATATTTTCATCTAACAAGTGAGATATCGTACAGTATAACTATTGGCTAATGCTTTACATACTATTTCAATTTATTTCATTATTTGGCCTTAAGTTCCAGATCCGTGTTATCAAGCCAGTGACAATGAATGCAATGCTTTTGGGCTTCTGTACCCCAAATTAACATTTTCACTACCGGCATCAAGCCACTCTTTGGGTAGCATTCAAATGTTCCCCCCTTCCTCCCACCCCCATCGCGCCCGCTGGCGGCACTCTAATGTTACTGCCGGACGGGTGTGACACCTTCATTTCAGCTCATTACCGCTGGCGGTAGCGAGCTGAAATGCATGTGACGAGACCCGTTTGGGCATCCAAACGGGTCTCTTCACGACCGCGTCCATTACTTTAGTCGGGTTTAGGCGCTTGAGCGCGATAGCAGGGCACATTTGAATATCGCCCCTCTATCTCCCAGTCACTTTAGACAGGAGATAGCGGTTGCGATAGGATTTGAATCCGGCCGTTGACATTTCCCAAATGAACCAGATTCATTTATCATCTAGTCCAGTGGTTCCGAAACGCGGCCCTCAAGGCACCCCAACAGTTTAGATTTTAGGGCTATCCCTGCTTGTGCACAGATGGTATAATCAAACTGACTGAAGTACTATTTAAGTCACCTGTGCCTAAGCATGGATATCCTTAAAACCTGGAATGTCGGGGTGCCCTGAGGATTGTATTTGGGAATCACTCATCTAGCCCATGTCAAATTGACTCCGGTTCTTTGGGTCGGGTATGGGTCTTTGGGTCGACCCAACTTAGGTCGACCACTGAAGGTCGACATGCACTAGATCGACAGGTGAAAAGGTCAACATGAGTATTTGGACTGTTTTTGGTGTTGTTTTCTCCGTAAAGTGACGGGGAACCCCAATTAGTGCACCGTGTCCCCTCGCATAGCTCACTTCGGTCGCCATGCTTCGGGCAAGGTGCCTCGCTTCACCACCACTTCGCTCGGCATGAATTACTATTCCAATCGTAGTCCACGTGGATCGTCAAGTATGAAAAAAGCCCCGAAAAAAGAATTTTTTTTGAAAAACTCATGTCGACCTTTTGACCTGTCGACCTAGTACATGTCGACCTTAAGTGGTCAACCTAAGCGGTGATGCCCTAACGACCGTATCCCATCAAAGACCACCCATATCTTTTATGTGATTTTACAGTAATACCAATGTCACATCTGCTGACATTTAGAGGGACACAAAGGCTAGAACACGAATAGGGAAATAACAATAAGTAACTAGTGACATCTACATATCTACGTGTACCATTTTATGGGAATTCCTGCTAGTAAACATTCACCCACCTATTGCAGAAATGCCTGATAATAAGCAGCAGCTGTACCAGTGGCGTGCGGTGAGGTCAGTGGCTGGTGAGGCACTGCAGCCATAATGTCTGCCGAGTCCCACCAATGACCCCTACCGCCGTCGAGCCAATGTCCGCTACCACCCCCGAGCCGATACCCGTTAGGTTATGGCTAAAACCCAGTTGGAGAAAGAACCTCTGACATCACCAGGGCCGAACAGGGTACCCGAAATGTACCCTTGTGGGCTTGCTTCATTCACCACGCTTTGGGCACGGTGGCTTGCTCCGCTCGCCAACCAGGTTACTAAAGGTAGTAGTGGGTGGCGTGCATAGTGAAAGAACTGTCCCGCCAGCCTAGCTCCTCCTCCTGACATCAGAGGTTCTTTAGCCCACTTGATTCTAGCATCTACCATGCCCGCTACCGCCACTGTCCCTGCGTGTGCGACCCATCTCAGGCGGTCTGAAAAGGGGTATTACTTGTACCGCCGGCTAAAAAGAAGGGGCCCCGGATGAAGACGGCACACTGACCCCTCCTTGCTGAATACACCTCTGTGCGTGCAGGGTCGGTGCAAGGTTTTGCAGCACCCTAGGCAAATAAACAGCAAACAACACCCACCCCCCACCCCCACTCAGCAAAATACAGAGCCCCTGAGGTGAAAATGTGCAGACACAGCATATATATATATATATATATATATATATATATATATTGTCATTTGGACCCATCCTACACCGCTACATTCATTGGTTCCCACTGTGCATATGGAGATTATATATATATATATATATATATAGAGAGAGAGAGAGACACCCACACATTAATGTTTTGGCATGTTATTATGGTCATCTGCAGGCAGCTGACACCTCTCAGGCACTAGAGAGTCGCAGCTGCTGCAGAACCTCCTGCCGGTCACATGACTGACGGCTGACTGAGGTACTGACCATGGTTGCCTTTCTGTTCTGGCTGATGCTGTGGCTACGGATGAGGGAAGTCGCCCTTGAAGACCCACTCGTAGTTTTTCCAGGTTTTGACTCCCTGTCACCGCCGCTGGTCAAGGCTGGCTGTAAGGGGGTACAGATCAGTCGGTAGTTGGGGAAGTCCTTCCCTGCCTGGGAGAAGGTGCCACCCCCGCCCTCCTCCTCGAGCTCCATCAGCTCCTGACAGCGGTAGAGGGAAAGATGACTGATGCCAGCATAGAGAGATCGCTGCCTCACTAGATCGCTATCTCACTGTGCTAGAATCATGTACCTCAGACTCAGGTTGCATTGCAAATACGATCAAGGATAAATGGGTCCTTAAGGGAGCAGTGAGGAGTGTATCAGGGACATGGGGAGCAATCAGGGGAATAGGAAGCAATCAGGGTTGTATCAGGGACACATAGGGGGCAGTCGGGGTGTATCAGGGACACACAGGGAGCAGTCGGGGTGTATCAGGGACACATAGGGGCAGTCGGGGTGTATCAGGGACACATAGGGGCAGTCGGGGTGTATCAGGGACACATAGGGGGCAGTCGGGGTGCATCAGGGACACATAGGGAGCAGTCGGGGTGTATCAGGGACACATAGGGGGCAGTCGGAGTGTATCAGGGACACATAGGGGCAGTCGGGGTGTATCAGGGACACATAGGGGCAGTCGGGGTGTATCAGGGACACATAGGGGCAGTCGGGGTGTATCAGGGACACATAGGGGGCAGTCGGAGTGTATCAGGGACACATAGGGGGCAGTCGGGGTGTATCAGGGACACATAGGTGGCAGTCGGGGCGTATCAGGGACACATAGGTGGCAGTCGGGGTGTATCAGGGACACACAGGGAGCAGTCGGGGTGTATCAGGGACACACAGGGAGCAGTCGGGGTGTATCAGGGACACATAGGGAGCAGTCGGGGTGTATCAGGGACACACAGGGAGCAGTCGGGGTGTATCAGGGACACATAGGGGCAGTCGGGGTGTATCAGGGACACATAGGGGCAGTCGGGGTGTATCAGGGACACATAGGGAGCAGTCGGGGTGCATCAGGGACACATAGGGGCAGTCGGGGTGTATCAGGGACACATAGGGAGCAGTCGGGGTGTATCAGGGACACATAGGGGGCAGTCGGAGTGTATCAGGGACACATAGGGGGCAGTCGGGGTGTATCAGGGACACATAGGTGGCAGTCGGGCGTATCAGGGACACATAGGGAGCAGTCGGGTGCATCAGGGACACATAGGGAGCAGTCGGGGTGTATCAGGGACACATAGGGGGCAGCTGGGGCGTATCAGGGACACATAGGTGGCAGTCGGGGCGTATCAGGGACACACAGGGAGCAGTCGGGGTGTATCAGGGACACATAGGGGGCAGTCGGGGTGCATCAGAGACACATAGGGAGCAGTCGGGGTGTATCAGGGACACATAGGGGGCAGTCGGGGTGTATCAGGGACACATAGGTGGCAGTCGGGGCGTATCAGGGACACACAGGGAGCAGTCGGGGTGCATCAGGGACACATAGGGGCAGTCGGGGTGTATCAGGGACACATAGGGGGCAGTCGGGGTGTATCAGGGACACATAGGGGGCAGTCGGGGTGTATCAGGGACACATAGGGGGCAGTCGGGGCGTATCAGGGACACACAGGGAGCAGTCGGGGTGCATCAGGGACACAGGGAGCAGTCGGGGTGTATCAGGGACACATAGGGGGCAGTCGGGGCGTATCAGGGACACATAGGTGGCAGTCGGGGCGCATCAGGGACACACAGGGAGCAGTCGGGGTGCATCAGGGACACATAGGGAGCAGTCGGGGTGTATCAGGGACACATAGGGGGCAGTCGGGGTGTATCAGGGACACATAGGGGGCAGTCGGGGTGTATCAGGGACACTTAGGGGGCAGTCGGGGTGTATCAGGGACACATAGGGAGCAGTCGGGGCGCATCAGGGACACATAGGGAGCAGTCGGGGTGTATCAGGGACACATAGGGAGCAGTCGGGGCGCATCAGGGACACATAGGGAGCAGTCGGGGTGTATCAGGGACACATAGGGGGCAGTCGGGGTGTATCAGGGACACTTAGGGGGCAGTCGGGGTGTATCAGGGACACATAGGGAGCAGTCGGGGTGTATCAGGGACACATAGGGAGCAGTCGGGGTGTATCAGGGACACACAGGGAGCAGTCGGGGTGTATCAGGGACACATAGGGAGCAGTCGGGGTGTATCAGGGCAATAGAGAGTTGTCAGATGTGCAGCATAATGTAGGGCATGGGGCTGTACTAGAGAAGCTGCTCTGGGTGTACTGTACATCAGGCAAGTAGAGACAGTGACAATGACTTACCTGAAGTAGTAGCAGCGGCAGTAGGGCAATCTCGGTGCCCCTGGCCTCCTGTGTCCATTGATGGGGCTCCTGGAATGTTCACTCCCCGTGGCTGATCCTGTGAAGGGCGGAATCACTCCGGAGGAGCTTTTGTAGAGAGGTGGCCACTTGTCCCTGGGAAGGGGTCAGCAAGCCTCCTGCAAGTACATGGTAAGCTTAGCGATGTGCTCTGGCGCCGGCTTATAGGAAGTCAATGGCACCCTGAGCCGTCATCCTCATAGTAAAGTTCTTCCTCTGGCTCCTGCTGGCGGGTCCCGGGCTGCATGATAAGTAATATACTAAACGCCACCGGCACCCGGGCTCCTCCTCGGGCTCCAGCAGCTCCGTCACCGTGTCCTGCTTACACGGTTTGTGGTCCCAGACGGGGGCGGGGGAGTGAGCGAGCGACGCTGGAGGTGCTGGTGGGAACAACCCCGGACATGTGGCTCTAACGGCAGATCTGACACGGAGTGAGCAGGGAATGGGTCCCCCTCACGGCGAGCGCACTGCACAGTTAACAGTCACTTCCTTCATTTTTTTGTTCCATTCAGCGCCGCCCTTCAAGTGCTGTTGCCCATAGGCAGCTGCCTAAAGCTGGCTAATGGTAGCACCGGCCCTGTGTGCGTGGATGAAAATAAAAATAAAATCCCACAAAACATCACTACCCCCCCCCCCCCCCCCCCCACATTATTATATTTTAAATATATATATATATATATATATATATATATATATATATATATATATATATATATATATATATATATATATAAACACCCATCCCCCCACAGATCCTTACCTTTGATTTTGGTAGCAGGTTGCAGTCTCTGTATATTCCTTCCCTGGTTCATCCCACGGAGCTGGCTGGGAAGAAAACATATCTTCCCAAATAGATCGAGAAAGGGGCGTGGCCTCCGGCGTGAGGGGGCGGAGCCTCAGGAGGAAAGGAAGACTGTATGTATGCTACAGCAGAGATTGGTTGCTGGTGCAGGGGGAGGGAGTGGCCATGCAGAGAGGGTAGGGGGGAGGAAGTCATCGGGTACTGCTGCTGCTGGCTCTGCCCCTGCTGCTGCTGCAGACATGTCAGACTGTGACATGTCTGCATTCTCGGCCAGACAGCAGCTGAAAGGGGTGGGGGCGTGCTTTCATATGAGCTGAAAGCACGCCCCATTCTAAAGCGGCACTTCTGTAAAGTGCCGCTTCTGCTGTTATTTTTAACGGGCTTTCACTGCCCAGCGCATGGCCCCGCCCCCCTCTTCCTGCTCTCTCACAGTGACAGCCGGAGGCACCGATAATGGTGCCTCCAAAACACATTTAACACAGGATTTTTTCAAGGAAAAAATTCTTAAAATAATATCAGCGTTAAAGCAGATACTTATGACACAGAATATGTGTCATAAATATCTCTTTGTATTATTGTATTCATTCATGACAGGGGAGGCACTGCCTCCCCTGACTGCACGTCCCTGAGCTGTACTTGGCTACAAAGTAAATATACTTGTAATGGCGTAAATCTCAGGCTACACTATGATAATGGACTATTTAAAAACAATATTTTTATAAAAGGGTTTATTAGTCCCCGATTGTTACACAGCATTTACCTTGGTATACGTTTAATTTGCAGCTGTTGGGATCCCGGTAGTCAGGATACCGACGCTGGAATATTGACAGCTGGCAATGCCGGCACAACAGAGCTATGGTTGTCCATGACGCCCATTGGTCCGGATTCAAATGTTAATGCGCCCCCTATCTCCCGTCTAAAGTGACGGGAGATAGAGGGGCGATATTCAAACGTTCCCTGTATTCGCCCCTATCGCGCAAAGTACAGTCAGGTTTAGGCGCGCAAACCCGACTAAACTAATGGGCGCAATTGTGAAAAGACCCATTTGGGGACCCAAACGGGTCTTTTTACAAACATTTCAGCTCTCTACCTCTGGGGGTAGCGAGCTGAACTGATCTTGTGGTGCCCATCGGCTGTAACATTAGAATGCCGCCAGCAGGGGCGATCACGGCAGTGACGGGATCTGGTCTCTAGGTCGACAGTAACTAGGTCGACCACTATTGGTCAACAGTAACTATGTTGACAGGGTTTCTAGGTCGACAGGGCCTCTAGGTCGACAGGTTAAAATGTCGACGTGAGTTTTTCACGGTTTTTTTTTCTTTTTTTAAACCTTTTCATACTTAACAATCCACGTGGACTACGAATGGTAATCTGTGCCGAGCAAAGCAAGGCACCTTGCCCGAAGCATGGTGACCTTTTGACCTGTCGACCTAGAGAGCCTCTCGACCTAGTTACTGTTGACCAATAGTGGTCGACCTAGAAACTGCCAACCTAGTTACTATCAACCTTCCATACCACACCTAGCCGGGACAGGGGAGAGCACATTTGAATCCAGCCCATAGAGAAGGATAGAACCTGTGGCAAGTGCGGCGTGCCATCGAGTCCGCAGCAAGGGGGCTCGCCCTGCTGCCGGCCAGGATGTTGCTGTCGGTAAATTGACGGTCGGCATCCCGGCCACCGGGAAATCATACTAAACCCTTTACCCTGGTAGATGGAATGTGTAGTCATACATATAAGGGGGATCATTTACTAAAGCGCGGTTTGTCAAAGTTGCCAGTCATCGGTAGCTTAGATTGGGTTCACTACGGCTGGCCGGCGGTCGGGCTCCCGGCGACCAGCATCCCGGCGCCGGGAGCCCGACCGCCGGCTTACCGACAGCTTGGCGAGCGCAAATGAGCCCCTTGCGGGCTCGCTGCGCTCGCCACGCTACGCGCGCCACACTATTTTATTCTCCCTCTATGGGGGTCGTGGACCCCCACGAGGGAAAATAAGTGTCGGTATGCCGGCTGTCGGGCTCCCGGCGCCGGTATACTGAGCGCCGGGAGCCCGACCGCCGGCAAACAGAAGACCACCCCTTAGATTGATAGTCCTAAAACGTCACTAGGAATAAATACTAAACCAAACCTAAGTAAATCCACTCCTAAGGACTTGCACAATTTGTTTACAGTCACTTGGCCTGCATTAAATGGAAAGATTGGCTGATTGTTCCCTTTTTCTTAGCACAACAATTGCAGTCCAGCTATTCATCCAGTACTTACCAGCTCAGGTATCTTAGCTCTGACGGACTGGATGAGTAATAATTAGTACACCTGAGCTAATAAAAGTTCTTTACAAGCATTGTTTCTATACCACAGATGGAAAGGCGCTGAACTGCTTAAATAGCATTACTAAGCAAAACATATTATTGTGCTTGACTGCATTTAATTGCCCTATGATTTTGTGCAGTTGGCACGGTTAAGCCACTCCACAATAGCTCGGTTTCGGAATGTGCAGTGAGCATTAATAGGGAAGGATTTTGTGTGCTCTGTGCTGTAGTCCCATTGTGTCAGCAGAAATAAGGAATGGTCTTTACACAGAAATTATGAAAGATGATTGTAAAATGACAAACGGCAGAAGACACCTACCCGTGTCAATGTCCGTTCGTAACCTCATAAAATAGGAATTTAATACCTACCGGCAATTCCTTTTTTTCGTAGTCCGTAGTGGATACTGGGGAATAGGATATTACCATGGGGTATAGATCGGGTCCACTGGAGCCTGGCACTTTAAGAAATTAATAGTGTGTGCTGGCTCCTCCCCTCTATGCCCCTCCTAGCAGACTCAGTCTAGGAAACTGTGCCCGAGGAGATGGACATACTTTGAGAGAAGGATATAACACAAAGCGGTGAGGTAACGAACAAACACACAAACAATAAGGTAGCAAAGCTAACCAAACTGAGGAAAGCAACGCTAACAATAGAAGGATAGCAACGCTAACCAAACATGGAACAGGGAAGCAATAGCAAACCCATCTAATAACACTTACAACCAGGTAGGCAGGAACGAAGCACTGAGGCTGGCGCCCAGTAACCACTACAGACTACGAGAAAAGGAATTACGGGTAGGTATTAAATTCCTATTTTCTCTAACGTCCTAGTGGATACTGGGGAATAGTATATTACCATGGGGACGACCCAAAGCTCCCAGAACAGATGGGGGAGTGCTGAGACCCCTGCAAAACCGCCTGACCAAACTGAAGGTCATCCTTGGCCAAGGTGTTGAAAATGTAGAACTAAATAAACCTGTTCACACCAGACCAAGTTAGCTGCACTGCACAACTGTAAGGCCGAGACACCCCAGGCAGACGCCCAGGAAGAACCCACCGACCTTGTGGAGTGGGCCTGAACCGAACTCGGCAGCAGCAGAGCAGCCGAAGTATAGGCTTGTTATATTTAATTTGAGCCAACGAGCAATGGACTGCTTAGAGGCAGGACGACCAATTTTTGTAACATCATAGAAGACGAAAAGCGAGTCAGACTTCCTGTGAAGAGCCGGCCTTTTGATGTAAATGCTAAAAACCCTCAACATCCAGGGACTTTGGAGCAACTGAACTGTCTGGTAAGACCTGAACCACAATTGGTTGGTTTATATGAAAGGCGGATACTACTTTTGGTAAAAACTGTGGGCGAGTTCTGAGCTCCACCTTATCCTCAACCAAGTATGGGCTCTTACAAGACAGGGCCCCCAATTCTGACACTCGCAAAGCCAAGGCCAGTAACATAACAGTCTTCCACATCAAGTATTTGAAATCCACCTTATGCAAGGGTTCAAACCAATCCGACTGAAGAAAGGTCAACACCACATTGAGGTCCCACGGAGCAGTGGGAGGAACAAAGGGTGGCTGAATGTGCAACACCGCCGTAAGAAAGGTCTGTACTTCAGGAAGTACCGCCAGTTGTTTCTGGAAGAAGATCGAGAGAGCCGAAATCTGAACCTTGATGGAGCCTAAACGCAGGCCCTTATCCACTCCTGCTTGCAGGAACAGTAGAAACTGGCCCAGATGAAATTCCACAGGAGAACATTTCGACCCTCACACCAAGAAACATATTTCTTCCAAATACGGTGGTAATGTTTGGAGGTAACCACCTTACGGGTCTGAACCATCGTGGAAATCACCTTGGAGTGAAGACCCTTATTGGTTAAAATTTCCCTCTCAACCTCCAGGCCATCAAACGTAGCCGCTGTAAGTCTGGATAGACGAACGGTCCTTGTTGAAGAAGGTCCTTGAGAAGCGGCAGAGGCCAGGGTTCCTCCAACGACAGGGTCAGGAGGTCTGCATACCAGGCCCGACGAGGCCAATCCAGGGCAATAATAAGAATTGCCTGAACCCTTTCCTTTTTGAGTCTTTTGAAAACTCTTGGAATTAGCGGGATTGGAGGAAACAGGTAAATGAACTGGTAAGGCCATGGTGTTGTCAGAGCGTCTACTGCAACCGCTTGCAGGTCCCTCGTTCTGGAGCAGTAACGACGGAGCTTCTTGTTGAGACGAGAAGCCATCAGGTCTATCTGTGGACAACCCCACAGGTGAACAAGTTGTTGAAACACCTCAGAGTGGAGGCCCCATTCCCCGGATGGAGGTCGTGCCTGCTTAGGAACTCCGCTTCCCAGTTATCCACTCCTGGAATGTGAATGGCTGAGATGGCCCTTGTGTTGGCCTCCAATCAGAGGAGTATTCTTGACACCTCTCGCATTGCGGCCTTGCTTCTTGTTCCTCCCTGCCGGTTGATGTACGCCACTGCCGTGGCGTTGTCCGACTGCACCTGGATGGCCTGATTCCTAAGTAGGGATGAGGCCTGTATTAGAGCATTGTACATTGCCCTGAGTTCCAGGATGTTGATTGGAAGAGCAGATTCTTGAAAGGACCATCTCCCCTGGAACTGCGCTCCTCGAGTCACTGCCTCTCAACCCCGGAGGCTGGCATCTGTTGTCAACAGCGTCCATGACTGGGTGTTGAAACTCCGACCCTCCACCAGATGGAGGACTTGTATCCACCATAGCAGGGATATCTGTGCTTTCGGTGACAGAGTTATATGCTGATGCATGTGCAGTTGAGATCCTGACCATTTGTCCAACAAATCCAGTTGAAACGGTCGTGCGTGGAACCTGCCGTACTGTATCACCTTGTAGGAGGCCACCATCTCGCACAGCAGGCGGATGCACAGATGAATCAAGACCATGCAAGGTTTCAGCACCGACCGGACCATAGACTGAATAGTCTAGGCCTTGTCCATAGGAAGGTAGATCTTCTGAGACATCATATCCAGGATCATCCCCAGGAACTGAATTCTCTGAGACGGTTGCAAGCGAGATTGGTGGAAATTGAGTATACAACTGTGATTCGTAAGCAAACGAGCAGTCAAGTCGACACTGTGCAGTAGCTGTTCCCTGGACATCGCCTTTATCTGGAGATCGTCCAGGTACGGAATTATTTGGACACCCCTCATGCGCAGTTGTAGCATCATTTCTGCCATGACCTTTGTGAATACCCTTGGGCCTGTGGAGAGACTGAAGGGTAAGGCTTGAAACTGGAAGTGTTAGTCCAGAATCGCGAACCTGAGGAACGCTTGGTGAGGAGGCCAAATTGGGATATGTAGATATGCGTCCTTTATATCCAGGGACACCAAAAACTCCCCCTGCCCCAGATTCGCTATCACTGCTCTTAGAGAGTCCATCTTGAATTTGAACACCCAGAGTTACGGGTTCACGGATTTGAGGTTCAAGATCGGTTGTACAGAGCCATCCGGCTTCGGAACCACAGAGACTTGAGTAAAACCTCTTTGTGTGCAGCTGAGGAGGCACTGGAAGGGTGTAGTATGGTATGCCGGCAGTCGGGCTCCCGGCGACCAGCATACCGGCGCCGGGAGCCCAACCGCCGGCATACCGACAGTGTGGCGGCCGCAAATGAGCCCCTTGCGGGCTCGCTGCGGGCACGGTGGGTTGTGGACCCCCACGAGGGAAAATAAGTGTCGGTATGCTGGCTGTCGGGATTCCGGCGCCGGTATACTGTGCGTCGGGATCCCGACAGCCGGCATACTGAAGACCACCCCACTGGAACAGCAGCTCCTGTAGAAAGCAGCTTTTGCACTGCCTGCTGTAAGGAAACCCTTGCCTCTTGTGAAGCTGGTAAGCCTGACCTGAAGAATATGAGAGGAGGGAGTTCCTGGAATTCCAGCCAGTATCCTTGGGATATGAGGTCCCTCACCCAAGGATCCCTGCAGGACTCTACCCATATGTGCATGAAAATAATAAACCACAAGACATTTCTGAAGAAAACTCTCTGGAGAGCAACAGAATGCACTCGGCTCCTTCGGCACATTTTCTAAACGGAGTCTGCTAGGAGGGACATAGAGGGGAGGAGCCAGCACACACTATTAATTTCTTAAAGTGCCAGGTTCCAGTGGACCCGATCTATACCCCATGGTAATATACTATTCCCCAGTATCCACTAGGACGTTAGAGAAAGTATATTTGTGAATAAAGATAGCAGCTCTGTTATATAGTGTAGCTAGTTATCTAGAATAGACAGTAAGACACATGGGGTATGTTTACTAATTATATGAAATGAACTAAATTAAACAAGGGAAATAGAAGGATGAAATTGGGGTTTAAAAAGACATCAGGCTAAAGCTGGATGCACACTATATGACTATCTGACCAATCTTTCTGATTGGAGCAAAAGTCTGGTAATGTATGGGAGCCAATGACAATCAACCATTCGCTCCCAAAAGCTGGAAAATGTGCAAAAATGGTCATTCGGATAAATTGGTTAACCAGTTTGTCAGAAAGTCCATTTTTGTGTGTTTTCCAGTGTTTGGGAGCAAATGGTCGATCATCGTCTCCCATACATAACCAGATTTTTGCTCCAACCAGAAAAGATTGGACAAATAATCTCATAGTGCAGTGGTTCTCAAGCTCGGCGCACAGGTGCACAGGTGTACTCATTACTTACTGACACATTTTAAAAGATCCACAGGTGGAGCTAATTATTTCACTTGCAGTTCCGTGAGGAGACCTGGAAAACGTGTTCCGGTTTGGGGTCCTGAGGACAGTGTTATAGTGTGTATCCAGCTTAAGGCGGAGGCTCCCAAACTCAAGGCACACTAACGGTCCTGGATTTGAGGATAACCACTGCCTACATGGTTGACTTAAACAGTACCTCAGTCAATTTGATATAACCAATTGTGGTTTCAGTATGATCTACCTCTATGTGGTATCCCAGCACTTAAAATATCGAACACAGAAAGACTGACAGGGGTGAGTTGAGGATGTTCTATCCTCACCCCACCCCCCTAACCCTCGCTGCCTGCTGCCTAACCATAACCGCCCCCCTTTGTGCCTAACCCTAACCACACCCAGAGGTGCCTAAACCGAACCCCCCCCCTTCCCGCAGCCTAAACCTAACCCACCCACCCCATTGCCTAACCCTAACCCTCGGAGGGGGGTGCCTAACCCCCCAGGACACAGCCTAACCCCCCCAGCTTACCTCTGCTGCGGTGCGGTCTCTCCTCGTTCAGTATCCCGGTTATTGGGATTCCGGCGTCAGGATCTTACTCCCTTTCTGGATATTAGCGTCTGCATTCAGACTGGTGTCAGGATTCCGGCGTCGGGATTCTGACTGCCGGGTTCTCGACAGCCGAGATCCTAACTGCATCCCGTGCTCAGTAATGGATATCCTTAAAACCTGGACTGTTAGGGTGCCTTGAGGACAGAGTCTGGGAACCATTGGACTAAGGGATACATTTCAAGGGGTGAAGACATCATTCCAGAACAACCATAAGTAATAGGATGTTCAGAAGGAAAAGCAGGGCATTAATAGGCATAACATAACAGACTAGTCATGGAGGCGGCTATAATGCATCAAGGTGTTCAGTGTATTATGATTGCCAATGGAACCATATTATTAAGGTGATATATGCAGAAGTATACTGAAAGGCAATAGGTTATATAGTAGAACGTTTCTCATTCGTCGCTATGATGGAAAAAGGTGGGGGAGTAGGAAACATCCAATATTAAGCTATGTCCTATTTAAGATTGGGAACCCATCTCCTCAAATGCTATATAGAGTGCTGAAACTGTGTGTGACTGGGAGGCGGAGGATACGCAGGTGATTTGCCTGTGTGTAATTACCAAGTCGCTGACACTCAGGGGGAGATGTACTAAGCCTGAAAAGTGATAAATATCACTGTGATAAAGCACCAGCCAATCGGCTCCTAACTGCCATGTCACAGGCTGTGTTTGAAAAATGACAGTTAGGAGCCGATTGGCTGGTACTTTATCACAGTGATATTTATCACTTTTCAAGCTTAGTACATCTGGCCCCCAGACACTAATTGGCCACAATCTGTGGCATGTATGGTAACAGAATATCACCTGACGGAACACAAGGCACCTGGAGAAGGCATAAGGAAGTGATAAACCAGTGATATGTGCAAGGTGATAAACACACCAGCCAATCAGATCCTAACTGTTAATTTACATATTGGAGCCGATTGGCTGGTGCCTTTATCACCTTGCACATATCACTGGTTTATCACTTCCTTATGCCTTCTCCAGGTTAATATATCTGCTCCATAGTATAGAGATTGTCTAAATAAAACTATTCCGTGCAATAAAACAAAGTTTTCACAAACCTAACCGGTCCTCCGTAAAGCAATATTTACCTGCCAGCATTACTCTTCCTGAGAGCTCAGATAAAAGGTATCTTACCTGTTGCTTGTTGTTCGGAGTATATGGCAGCATGGTAGAGACATGGAACATGATCTCGTAATCCTTATAGGTAGTGTAAAGGGAATGGGTACCAGTAGAATCGGCTGTTAACATAACGAAAGGTTACACGGTTAGTGAATTGAATGGCAGAGACATACTGTATGTGATAACTATGTAGCATTACGCTTGGACTGAAATCCTGACTCTTGTACGAGTATGGTACGCATTAGTAACGCTACCGATTTCAGGTGGCAAATGCCGGGTCGCGATAAGGAATTGGAAACGGGTCCTACCCGAGTGCGACCCAGCATTGGACCCCGAGAACTGGCTTTTTGACACGGCAATATGCTAGGTCGGGTTGCCATCGAGGGTGGGGACCGCGGCGGCATCGGGGATGGAGGCGGCGCTGGGAGATGAGATCGTATCTGCGCCGCCTCTACCTATGCTGTGAACGGGTACCGGGTCACCTCGACTCGGGTAACCCGTTTACACTGCACCTACCCCGGTAACAACCCTTCTCTATTCCAGGGTTGAATTACAGAGTCAGGTGACCCGGGAATTTGGGAGTGACCCTTTCACACCGCACAGCGACCCGTGTCGACCCGGCATAACACTGAGTGGATAGCAGGTTATTTGTGCGGTCTGACAGGGGTAATAGTAAGTGTAGATGGTTACTCTTCTTGTGGCAGGGAGGTCACTGTTTAGTGCATCACAAATACAAACTCTTTGTTACACTTTATGGACTGCATTTAATATTTCTTTATTATTATCTACAGCAGTAGTTTTATATGTATCAGACATTGTAGGTAGTTGTAGGGACCCCCTCCATTGTGTAACAGATACATAATTGTGCCATGATTTTACCAGATTCGTAGCCCCAACAAAGAAAGAAAGAAAGACGTCACTGCCCTTTCTGGTCTGAATGCAATATCTTCCATACAACCATTGGAAGGTACCATTAATGCCTCCCTTTTATTGTTTTATGCATAGTCATTAGAATTGCACCCACTCTTATGTGCTGTGCTCTGGTCTTATCTTCCAGCCATATAAAAACATACAATACACACAGTTTTAACATAAACACACAGATGATCTAATTCAGTGTGTGTTATACTCTCTCACTGTAATGTCAGCCACTAACATCCCGTGTTATGTACAAGGGTGTAGCTACCATAGGTGCAGGCAGTGCAGCTGCTATGGGGCCCAGAGCTGAGAGGGGCCACCTTCCCTGTCACAGTTACATGTGTTATGTACAAGGGTGTAGCTACCATAGGTGCAGGCAGTGCAGCTGCTATGGGGCCCGGAGCTGAGAGGGGCCACCTTCCCTGTCACAGTTACATGTGTTATATACAGGGGTGTAGCTACCATAGGTGCAGGGAGTGCAGCTGCTATGGGGACCAGAGCTGAGAGGGGCCACCTTCCCTGTCACAGTTACATGTGTTATATACAGGGGTGTAGCTACCATAGGTGCAGGGAGTGCAGCTGCTATGGGGCCCAGAGCTGAGAGGGGCCACCTTCCCTGTCACAGTTACATGTGTTATATGCAGGGTGTAGCTACCACAGGTGCTGGGAGTGCAGCTGCTATGGGGCCCAGAGCTGAGAGGGGCCACCTTCCCTGTCACAGTTACATGTGTTATATACAAGGGCGTAGCTACCATAGGTGCAGGGAATGCTGCTGCTATGGGGCCCAGAGCTGAGAGGGGCCACCTTTCCTGTCACAGTTACATGTGTTGTATACAAGGGCGTAGCTACCATAGCTTACCTTATATGTAAATTTACTAAACAGTGCAAGTCGCCACTTAAAGTTTGTCCTCAGTGTCAATCTGCAGAGTTTACCAGAACACTTAAGACAATACGGGGTCATTCCGACCCGATCGCACACTGCACTTCGTCAGAGCCGTGCGATCGATTTGGAACTGTGCATGCGCTGCGGCCGCATTGCGCAGGCACGTCGTTACCCCCAACGCCACTAGCGGAGAAAGCGGTCGTAGCGACGACCGCAAGAAGATTAACATGAAGGCGGCATTCCGGGGCGTCCACTGACTGTTTTCTGGGAGTGGTGCGGTGAACGCAGGCGTGTCCAGGCATCTGGGGGGCGGTTGTCTGACGTCAATTCCGGGACCTTCAACACTGGATTCATCGCACAGGGTAAGTAACTCATACCCTGGTCTTGGTCTGCACAAAACTTTTTTTGCATAGCAGGGATGCACAAGCGATCGCAGCCCTGCTATGCAAAAAAACACTCCCCCATAGGCGGCGTCTAGTTGATCGCACGGGCTGCAAAAAGTTGCAGCATGCGATCAACTCAGAATGACCCCCTATATTCCTAGTTTCTTACAAATCCTAGCCACCATGCACCACTACCGTCACAATTGAAGTTTTAAAGGTGAGATAAATATCTGTATGTACACACAATTGGATGGATGGCATAACTTGCTTCAGCAGCAAACACTATAAAGGGCAGGCTTGCTTTGTTTCAGAAACCAATGTATCCACGTGTCTAGATCTTACAGCTGCTGTGTTTGGTTGCCAGGAAAGGCAAATGAAAACACGGTTGCTCAATGTTGAACTGTTCCAAATGTGTGCTGGACCATGCTTAAATCTTGCCGCAGCAACCAGCCACACAATCATTACAAGTTTCCAATACGCTGAATGGACAAAGCTGCATGCCAGGGAACACTTTCTGGAACAATGAATCATTTCTTTCTGATGGTGGTCTACAGTTTGTGGACAGATGGATGGGCTTTATTTTCCATTCCCAATGATTTAGGTGAAGATGAAATATTCCTGCGGTATTAGAGAAAGACAATGCTCAACTGTTTTCTAACTTCTGTTTGGTAAAGCAGTACGAATAATGAATGTATTTAATTTAATCTTTAATTATCCTGGTAATCCGACAAGACCACTATACTGCCCACCAGTAACGCTATGGCCAGCAAATCTGGTGGATACGCATCGAGCCGAGGCTCTCCCCACAATGCCAAGATACACCCTCAGTGCCAATGCTGAATTTTGGAAGGTGGGAGGGAAAAGGGCATTATAGAGACTAAAGGAGCCTACACACTGGGCGATCTCTTGAAAGATATGAACGATATCATTCATAAATTAACGATAAATCGTTCGTATCTTTCAGTGTGGATGCATCAATGATGAATGATGTGCGTGCCCACAATCGATCATCGTTGATACATGCCAGTCAGTTTGGACGATATAGATGTATGTACGGTCATATCGTCCAAATTGACCATCAATATCGCCCAGTGTGTATATAAAATCGACCATCGGTATTATCGTTGGTCAATAATATTGTTGGTCGAAATCATCGCCCAGCGTGTAGGCCCCTTAACTTTTACTGCTAAGCTTTATTCTTTTGCTGTGTTTGCGTTGGATGTTATTAATGTAAGAAAGTGCTGCATTCTATATTAAATAGCTGCTAAGATGGTTGCTGTTTTCAGCCTACAAGGGGTATATCACAGTCCATGTTTTATTAGTGACAAAACGCAAGTTCTTCCCTTTAGCACAGAATTAATACCAACCATAAATGCTTATAAACAATTACAGATGTGTCCGCATGGACCCTGGACTTGGTGACTCAGCAACGTCAAACCACTAATCCTAAGTATATGGTGCACTATAAGCAAACTATAGTGCACCATATACTGCGAAAAAATCGTCACAATGGAGGAAGATGCAATAAAATTGAGGCACAAAGTAAAAAAAGCAAAAAGACAGGTCCGATACCAGTGACCCGCACCATGCATCGTTAGGATTAACCTGCGGCATTATGCAAATTAGTTTGCTACAAAAGAAAACTCCTAATCTTAAGTACCCAGTACACTGTAAGCAATGTAAGAAGCATAATAGAGGGAAAAAAATGTATGCTTTCTAAAAAAGGCAAAAGTCAGGTCCGATCTGAGTGACCTACTCATGGGCCCTCATTCCGAGTTGTTCGCTCGCTAGCCGCTTTTCGCAGCAGTACACACGCTAAGCCGCCGCCCTCTGGGAGTGAATCTTAGCTTAGCAGAATTGCGAACGAAGTATTCGCAATATTGCGAAAAGATTTTTCTGTGCAGTTTCTGAGTAGCTCGAGACTTACTCTTCCAGTGCGATCAGTTTAGTGCTTGTCGTTCCTGGTTTGACGTCACAAATACACCCAGCGTTCGCCCAGACACTCCCCCGTTTCTTCAGCCACTCCCGCGTTTTTCCCAGAAACGGTAGCGTTTTTTCACACACTCCCATAAAACGGCCAGTTTCCGCCCAGAAACACCCACTTCCTGTCAATCACACTCCGATCACCAGAACGAAGAAAAAAACCTCGTAATGCCGTGAGTAAAATACCAAACTTCTTAGCAAATTTACTTGGCGCAGTCGCAGTGCGAACATTGCGCATGCGCAATTAGCGGAAAATCACTGCGATGCGAAGAAATTTACCGAGCGAACAACTCGGAATGAGGGCCATAGTCTTTATACCACTTACATTGTGAAAAAATGAACTCTAAGTACCTACATTAGAACACTATATACATGGTAAGACACAAAACGAAGGAAAAAGTAGCAAAATTGAGAAAAAAAAAGTATGTAGTACAGGAATCGCTCCCTATTGGTTGTGACCAGATGGTGCAAAAAGACTAGGTTTATGAGGACACATATATATGTCAAGTGCTCCAGGAGCCGATTTCTGGATATTAATGGCATTTGTAAAATATAAACTAGTAAAAACAAAAAACACAAAAAAAAACAGATCAGGCGATGACCACCCTCGTAGGTGTAGACATGTTTATTTGGTTCAACACCTGACTGATTGGACAAACATTTTATTTCTAAACTGTGCTAAGCAATTACAGAATCTAATGGACTACTCTGGACAATGGCACCTTTCCATGTTATATTGGTCACACAGTACATATCAGATTGCCTTCTCATTTTTGGAAGTATGTTCTCAATATCATACACAATTAGCCTGCATAATAAAACATAAAAAAAAATAAGATTTTACTTACCGATAAATCTATTTCTCGGAGTCCGTAGTGGATGCTGGGGTTCCTGAAAGGACCATGGGGAATAGCGGCTCCGCAGGAGACAGGGCACAAAAAGTAAAGCTTTTCCAGATCAGGTGGTGTGCACTGGCTCCTCCCCCTATGACCCTCCTCCAGACTCCAGTTAGGTACTGTGCCCGGACGAGCGTACACAATAAGGGAGGATTTTGAATCCCGGGTAAGACTCATACCAGCCACACCAATCACACCGTACAACCTGTGATCTAAACCCAGTTAACAGTATGATAACAGCGGAGCCTCTGAAAGATGGCTTCCTTCAACAATAACCCGAATTAGTTAACAATAACTATGTACAATTTATGCAGATAATCCGCACTTGGGATGGGCGCCCAGCATCCACTACGGACTCCGAGAAATAGATTTATCGGTAAGTAAAATCTTATTTTCTCTATCGTCCTAGTGGATGCTGGGGTTCCTGAAAGGACCATGGGGATTATACCAAAGCTCCCAAACGGGCGGGAGAGTGCGGATGACTCTGCAGCACCGAATGAGAGAACTCCAGGTCCTCCTTAGCCAGAGTATCAAATTTGTAAAATTTTACAAACGTGTTCTCCCCTGACCACGTAGCTGCTCGGCAAAGTTGTAATGCCGAGACCCCTCGGGCAGCCGCCCAAGATGAGCCCACCTTCCTTGTGGAGTGGGCCTTTACAGATTTAGGCTGTGGCAGGCCTGCCACAGAATGTGCAAGTTGGATTGTGCTACAGATCCAACGAGCAATCGTCTGCTTAGACGCAGGAGCACCCATCTTGTTGGGTGCATACAATATAAACAACGAGTCAGATTTTCTGACTCCAGCTGTCCTTGCAATATATATTTTTAATGCTATGACAACGTCCAGTAACTTGGAGTCCTCCAAGTCACTTGTAGCCGCAGGCACTACAATAGGCTGGTTCAGATGAAATGCTGACACCACCTTAGGGAGAAAATGCGGACGAGTCCGCAGTTCTGCCCTGTCCGAATGGAAAATCAGATATGGGCTTTTGTAAGATAAAGCTGCCAATTCTGATACTCTCCTGGCAGAAGCCAGGGCTAGAAGCATGGTCACTTTCCAAGTGAGATATTTCAAATCCACCTTTTTTAGTGGTTCAAACCAATGAGATTTTAGAAAGTCCAAAACCACATTGAGATCCCACGGTGCCACTGGAGGCACCACAGGAGGCTGTATATGCAGCACTCCCTTAACAAAGGTCTGGACTTCAGGGACTGAAGCCAATTCTTTTTGAAAGAAAATCGACAGGGCCGAAATTTGAACCTTAATAGATCCCAATTTGAGACCCATAGACAATCCTGATTGCAGGAAATGTAGGAATCGACCCAGTTGAAATTCCTCCGTCGGAGCACTCCGATCTTCGCACCACGCAACATATTTTCGCCAAATTCGGTGATAATGTTGCACGGTTACTTCCTTCCTTGCTTTAATCAAAGTAGGAATGACTTCTTCCGGCATGCCTTTTTCCTTTAGGATCCGGCGTTCAACCGCCATGCCGTCAAACGCAGCCGCGGTAAGTCTTGAAACAGACAGGGACCCTGCTGAAGCAAGTCCCTCCTTAGAGGTAGAGACCACGGATCTTCCGTGATCATCTCTTGAAGTTCCGGGTACCAAGTCCTTCTTGGCCAATCCGGAACCACTAGTATCGTTCTTACGCCTCTTTGCCGTATAATTCTCAATACTTTTGGTATGAGAGGCAGAGGAGGAAACACATACACCGACTGGTACACCCAAGGCGTTACCAGCGCGTCCACAGCTATTGCCTGCGGATCTCTTGACCTGGCGCAATACCTGTCCAGTTTTTTGTTGAGGCGAGACGCCATCATGTCCACCATTGGTCTTTCCCAACGGGTTACCAGCATGTGGAAGACTTCTGGATGAAGTCCCCACTCTCCCGGGTGAAGATCGTGTCTGCTGAGGAAGTCTGCTTCCCAGTTGTCCACTCCCGGGATGAACACTGCTGACAGTGCTATCACATGATTCTCTGCCCAGCGAAGAATCCTTGCAGCTTCTGCCATTGCACTCCTGCTTCTTGTGCCGCCCTGTCTGTTCACATGGGCGACTGCCGTGATGTTGTCCGACTGGATCAACACCGGTTTTCCCTGAAGCAGAGGTTCTGCCTGGCTTAGAGCATTGTATATTGCTCTTAGTTCCAGAATGTTTATGTGAAGAGACGTTTCCAGACTCGTCCATACTCCCTGGAAGTTTCTTCCTTGTGTGACTGCTCCCCAGCCTCTCAGGCTGGCGTCCGTGGTCACCAGGATCCAATCCTGTATGCCGAATCTGCGGCCCTCCAATAGATGAGGACTCTGCAACCACCACAGAAGAGACACCCTTGTCCTTGGAGACAGGGTTATCCGTAGGTGCATCTGAAGATGCGACCCTGACCATTTGTCCAACAGATCCCTTTGGAAAATTCTTGCGTGGAATCTGCCGAATGGAATTGCTTCGTAAGAAGCCACCATTTTTCCCAGGACTCTTGTGCATTGATGTACAGACACCTTTCCTGGTTTTAGGAGGTTCCTGACAAGCTCGGATAACTCCTTGGCTTTTTCCTCCGGGAGAAAAACCTTTTTCTGAACCGTGTCCAGAATCATCCCTAGGAACAGCAGCCGAGTTGTCGGCATTAACTGGAATTTTGGAATATTCAGAATCCACCCGTGCTGTTTTAGCACTTCTTGAGACAGTGCTAATCCCATCTCTAGCTGTTCTCTGGACCTTGCCCTTATTAGGAGATCGTCCAAGTATGGGATAATTAATATGCCTTTTCTTCGAAGAAGAATCATCATCTCGGCCATTACCTTTGTAAAGATCCGAGGTGCCGTGGACAATCCGAACGGCAGCGTCTGAAACTGATAGTGACAGTTTTGTACAACGAACCTGAGGTACCCCTGGTGTGAGGGGTAAATTGGAACGTGGAGATACGCATCCTTGATGTCCAAGGATACCATAAAGTCCCCCTCTTCCAGGTTCGCTATCACTGCTCTGAGTGACTCCATCTTGAACTTGAACTTCTTTATGTACAGGTTCAAGGACTTCAGATTTAGAATAGGCCTTACCGAGCCATCCGGCTTCGGTACCACAAAAAGAGTGGAATAATACCCCTTCCCTTGTTGTAGAAGAGGTACCTTGACTATCACCTGCTGAGAGTACAGCTTGTGAATGGCTTCCAAAACCGTCTCCCTTTCGGAGGGGGACGTTGGTAAAGTAGACTTCAGGAAACGGCGAGGTGGATCTGTCTCTAATTCCAACCTGTACCCTTGAGATATTATCTGCAGGATCCAGGGATCTACCTGCGAGTGAGCCCACTGCGCGCTGTAATTTTTGAGACGACCGCCCACCGTCCCCGAGTCCGCTTGAGAAGCCCCAGCGTCATGCTGAGGCTTTTGTAGAAGCCGGGGAGGGCTTCTGTTCCTGGGAAGGAGCTGCGTGTTGCTGTCTCTTCCCTCGACCTCTGCCTCGTGGCAGATATGAATAGCCCTTTGCTCTCTTATTTTTAAAGGAACGAAAGGGCTGCGGTTGAAAAGTCGGTGCCTTTTTATGTTGGGGAGTGACTTGAGGTAGAAAGGTGGATTTCCCGGCTGTAGCCGTGGCCACCAAATCTGATAGACCGACTCCAAATAACTCCTCCCCTTTATACGGCAAAACTTCCATATGCCGTTTTGAATCCGCATCGCCTGTCCACTGTCGCGTCCATAAAGCTCTTCTGGCCGAAATGGACATAGCACTTACCCGTGATGCCAGTGTGCAGATATCCCTCTGTGCATCACGCATATAAAGAAATGCATCCTTTATTTGTTCTAACGACAGTAAAATATTGTCCCTGTCCAGGGTATCAATATTTTCAATCAGGGACTCTGACCAAACTACCCCAGCACTGCACATCCAGGCAGTCGCTACAGCTGGTCGTAGTATAACACCTGCATGTGTGTATATACTTTTTTGGATATTTTCCATCCTCCTATCTGATGGATCTTTAAGTGCGGCCGTCTCAGGAGAGGGTAACGCCACTTGTTTAGATAAGCGTGTTAGCGCCTTGTCCACCCTAGGAGGTGTTTCCCAGCGCTCCCTAACCTCTGGCGGGAAAGGGTATAATGCCAATAATTTCTTTGAAATTATCAGCTTTTTATCAGGGGCAACCCACGCTTCATTACACACGTCATTTAATTCTTCTGATTCAGGAAAAACTATAGGTAGTTTTTTCACACCCCACATAATACCCTGTTTAGTGGTACCTGTAGTATCAGCTAAATGTAACGCCTCCTTCATTGCCAAAATCATATAACGTGTGGCCCTACTGGAAAATACGGTTGATTCGTCACCGTCACCACTGGAGTCAGTGCCTGTGTCTGGGTCTGTGTCGACCGACTGAGGCAAAGGGCGTTTCACAGCCCCTGACGGTGTTTGAGTCGCCTGGACAGGCACTAATTGATTGTCCGGCCGCCTCATGTCGTCAAACGACTGCTTTAGCGTGTTGACACTATCCCGTAGTTCCATAAATAAAGGCATCCATTCTGGTGTCGACTCCCTAGGGGGTGACATCCTCATATTTGGCAATTGCTCCGCCTCCACACCAATATCGTCCTCATACATGTCGACACACACGTACCGACACACAGCAGACACACAGGGAATGCTCCTAACGAAGACAGGACCCACTAGCCCTTTGGGGAGACAGAGGGAGAGTTTGCCAGCACACACCAAAAGCGCTATATATATATCAGGGATAGCCTTATAATAAGTGCTCCCTTATAGCTGCTTTGTTATATCACAATATCGCCATAAATTTGCCCCCCCCTCTCTGTTTTACCCTGTTTCTGTAGTGCAGTGCAGGGGAGAGACTTGGGAGCCGTCCTGACCAGCGGAGCTGTGAGAGGAAATGGCGCCGTGTGCTGAGGAGATAGGCCCCGCCCCTTTTCTGGCGGGCTCGTCTCCCGCTATTTAGAGAAATCAGGCAGGGGTTAAATATCTCCATATAGCCTCTAGGGGCTATATGTGAGGTATTTTTAGCCTTTATATAGGTTACATTTGCCTCCCAGGGCGCCCCCCCCCAGCGCCCTGCACCCTCAGTGACCGCGTGTGAAGTGTGCTGAGAGGAAAATGGCGCACAGCTGCAGTGCTGTGCGCTACCTTTAGAAGACTGCAGGAGTCTTCAGCCGCCGATTCTGGACCTCTTCTGACTTCAGCATCTGCAAGGGGGCCGGCGGCGCGGCTCCGGTGACCATCCAGGCTGTACCTGTGATCGTCCCTCTGGAGCTTGATGTCCAGTAGCCAAGAAGCCAATCCATCCTGCACGCAGGTGAGTTGACTCCTTCTCCCCTCAGTCCCTCGCTGCAGTGATCCTGTTGCCAGCAGGAATCACTGTAAAATAAAAAACCTAGCTAAACTTTTTCTAAGCAGCTCTTTAGGAGAGCCACCTAGATTGCACCCTTCTCGGCCGGGCACAAAAATCTAACTGGAGTCTGGAGGAGGGTCATAGGGGGAGGAGCCAGTGCACACCACCTGATCTGGAAAAGCTTTACTTTTTGTGCCCTGTCTCCTGCGGAGCCGCTATTCCCCATGGTCCTTTCAGGAACCCCAGCATCCACTAGGACGATAGAGAAAACAACAACAAATGTTGCAGAAAATACAGCACAATATAATTCTTGCTGAAGTGAAGGTAGTTGTTTATTCTTACTTTTGGTATCCAGCTGAGCTCTGTATTTTTCGAATCCTTTAAGTCGCACCCTTTCTCCCAAGAGCTGCAGGAATTCCTCGAAGGCCGGCCCAGCTGCCTCATTGTTGTACATTTCCTCCTCTGTGCTTTGACCTGCTTTGCAGTACATTATGCCAACCTTTAGCTGGTAGCTTAGCTGTAATAAAACAAGTTGGTTAGAGAGAGGACCATATAGGATTCACATCTACTATCTGCCTACTGAGGTCAACACAACGCTGAGGCGGCTAAACCTAAAAACGTTGTACCATTATCACTCACAAGCTGCAGCCACAGCATCTGCCAATACACATAGACTCTAAAACACAGGGTGATGTACCTGGATTTCTCCCTATTACTCCAAGATAGTGGTCTTTGGTTGGCCAGTACTACAATAATGAATTAGTGATTGACAACATGTGAGTCAAACTTGCCCAACCAGGTCTGATGTCTCAGGGGTGGAGCTCCACACTTACGTCATTGTGGCTCCATCCCCAGATGTCGAGAGCCGAGATATGCCGCGTACTGCAAAAAGGGGGTGGGGCCACAATGACGCAACTGAAATCAATTCACATCACATCCTTACACCTCTGGACTGCCCACTTCACTAAGGAACTAAAGATAGCCATCATATGGTTCCATCAATACTTGCTGTCGATTGCAGGAAAGATTGGAAGTCCACCATCAATGGCAACACCATTTCCACCCTGTTTAAGAAGTGGGCAGCAGATGGGAGACTGGCCCACTCTTTCGGAAACCTGGGAGAGCCCCTGAAAATTGTGGATTCTCCCAGACATTACAGAAGTGTTGCCAAGCATGTTTTGCGAGTATAACCACTAATTATAGTTTTAGGGATATAATAATGCGTCAGATAAAAACATGGGAAGAAACAAAATGTAGAGAAATGAAAAAAAAAAAAAAAAATAGTCAATGGGCTACCACAAACAGTCACGGGGCAACTTGGTTTGGTGTCACAAACATCCCAGCTGTTTTTGCCATTATATCCATTCCTGCTACTACCTTTTATAACAATGTATTTCAGCATATGTCTAGACCAAGGATCACTGAGGACATAGACCCATTATACATAGTCTCCACATATATATATGAAGCCTGGAGAAGTGATAAAGCAGTGATAAGTACAAGGTGATAACGCACCAGCCAATCAGCTCCTAACTGGCAATTTCCATATTGGAGCGGATTGGCTGGTGCGTTATCACCTTGCACTTATCACCGCTTTATCACTCCTCCTGGCTTAATACATCTGCCCCAGTGTTATGTTACTTTGCTACTTTTAAAAGGACAATGTACAATATGCCAGAAGTCAAGACTGCCATAATCTACCACCTAAAGCATCTTGTACATTTCTAAGCTACGCAATTCAAGTATACAGCGAGAGATGACTCTGATGAGCCTGTGATATGACGGGACTGTAGCACTGCTAGTTACTGAGTGACCATCACACAGACTGCTGCCATAGTAACGTGCAGGGCGTCTATCTACTAAAGCCAGGCATACACTGTGTACCCGAGCGACGGGACCCTCCATCGGCAAGCGCATACACACTTGCTGACGCAGGGGGGCAGACGGAGTGGAGGGGGATGCCATTCTGTATTTGGCAGCATGGCATTGCTAGTGAGGTCTTCTGATTGACCCTGCCACAGGACCGACTTGAAAGTATTGCTAATGACGGCGGGGGCACCCATTCGGGGATACACTAGCCGATATATCGTTCTGATCTGTGCCGGAACTATATATAACGCTAGTGAGTACCCAGCTTTAGTGGGTTTTTGGCCGAAACCCAGGTAATACGATGTGAATCAGATCTGAAACCTACGGGCAAGTAATCTATGGCCTGAATCAGAGGTGGATGCGATGTGAAAGTCGTAAGCCGTGGAGTGAGGTCTTTGATACTGAGCAAGCGTCACAGCCTGCGGCGATTGATTGGCGCCGACAGATGCAGTGAGGATTTATTCTCAGAGTGACAGGTACTAACTATTTGGGGGAAGGAAAAGGGTGGGGTTGGAGGGGTGGACGACGCTGCGTTAAACTCAAGCACGTTGCAATCGTTTCTGAGGCATGCCTGAGCCTGCAATTCGTACGCGGTTATAAAGGCTCAGACGTCTTACTTTCTCCGACCATTCTGAATGACCTTCGGATTTGCTCAGAAATTCTATGTCGCTACCGATGTTCCTAATGTTGCATCTTGTATATGTAAGCGGTGAATCTGAAACGCAGACAGTGGGCGTCTCCGTGCACAAAACAGCGGCTGCAAATTTAGCATATTTTCACGGATTTGTTGTGTGCACAATCGCCGTCGCACCAAGATCTGTGTGTAGCTCTAAATCAGGCTGAAAATACCTCTCATCATATTCACATACATTAAAGAATGTCATTAGGGATGTGCAATAATCTATTTTATTATATTACTGTATGTATGCTTTTTAGTAGTACAGTATCAGTTAGGAGATTCGGGAAGATTATGTCTAAATTACATGGAAGCCCAATACCATGACCAATCAGGTATTTACATACTACTCTACAAGTGCCACCCGATTACCATGGATTTTGGTAGTTTGCCCAGGTTCAAAAGAAGAAGAAACCAACAAAAAAAAAGAGAGTAGTTTCAATCTTAAAATTCCCACTGCTCCTTGGACACGGTGTTAAGACGGACCTTTACCAAGCCAATATCAATACAAATTTTGAGAACGAGGAAACTATTTCATGGAAACTGGGACAGAGCCCACTTCAGTTTTCAACTCCAGCCTTCTTGACTGGCCCGAACACAAGAAAGTCTCTATTTATAATAGTGTCCTTGGCAGACAGCGAGGCAGACATTGCATGGTACAACTCAAGCACTTTATATTCATATAGCAACATTTGCATCTCACAGTCAAAGACATTTACTTTAAAGTCAAGTGTCGTTACCGGCGCCCATTAGCTTAAAACATTTGACAATTAAATAACTTTCAGATGATCTAAATATTGAAGAATAATATTTTCATGTTTAACTTACACATGTATTGAACGTTCACATTAATTGTTTTACATTAGTTTACTTAACTGCAAACTTCAAAAAGGCTTTGGTCTGCCAAAATGTTTCTAAAAACAATTCACGCACGTGAAATTCCCAATTACAAAAATGATCTCATAATATAAACCTTATTGCCTAACAGTTTACATAGCCTGTCATACTTAAAGCTCATCTCTCATCCCTCATTGAAGAAGCCATATTTGCAGGTTGATCAAGAGTCATGGAAATACAGCCTATCAAATCAATACAAACAGTGTGGCGAGCGCAAATGAGCCCCTTTGCGGGCTTGCTGCGCTCGCCACGCTGCGGGCACGGTGGCGCGCCACACTATTTATTCTTCCTCCAGGGGGGTCGTGGACCCCCACGAGGGAGAAAAACTGTCGGTATGCCAGCTGTCGAGATTCCGGCGCCGGTATACTGTGCGCCGGCATCCCGACAGTCGGCAACCTGAAGACCACCCATTTAGGACCCATTACAAGTAGATATTCAGCTCTCTGTGCGATTGTAAAGCTCTTCGCTCAGAAGGGCCATTCTGAGCGATATCTTTTTACTATCTCGTCTAGAGTTACTAACTCAATATCGTTAACGACGCACATCGTTAATGACCCCCCCACACACACACACACTCCCTCGTCTGAACAGTCCAGCTGAGGGAGGAACTCGTTAACTCCCCCGTCGCTCCCCCCACCCTGCCGGGTCCCTGCCACAGTTAATATCGCTGGGTACACACATCGGCTAAAGGGACCTACACACTGGGCGACCATTGATATTATCGACCAACGGTGTTATCGATGGTAGATTTTACCTACACACTGGATGATATCGATGGTCAATTTGGACAATATGACGGTACATACATCTATATTGTCCAAATTGACTGGCATGTACTGTATCAACGATGATCGATCAACGAATGATTGCGGGCACGCGCATCGTTCATCGTTGATACATTGACTCTGAAAGATACAATTTATCGTTCATTTATGAACAATATCTTTCATATCTTTCAAGATATCGCCCAGTGTGTAGGCCCCTTTAATACACTGATTTTTCTAGAGAGTCTATTTCATAAAAGAATAGAAGACAAGAAACCACATACTTGCTTAATACTATTATAGAATTACGGCCCTTTAACCATGCAACAAAAAGTTAAATCTGGAAATAAACTTGGAAAACTGATGACTGTCTACCTTTCTGTATAGAAGACTGATTTGCCATACACAGTAAGTAAGAGTGAGCTATGCTTGTGTGAGGCTAACTGAAGGGCACCTAGTCAATTTGGATGTCTCAGAGACAGAAATGGGAGAATAATTTACACAGAGGGGCAGATGTATTAAGCCTGGAGAAGTAATAGAGCAGTGATAAGTGGAAGGTGATAACGCACCAGCCAATCAGCTCCAATAAGCAAATTTACATATTGGATCTGATTGGCGGGTGCGTTATCACCTTGCACTTATCACTGCTTTATCACTTCTCCATGCTTAATACATCTGGCCCAGAGTTTTGGAGGCTGTGGGAGTATGTATTTTAAGTATATTATTGCGTCTGAAAGCATCGGTCAGACATCAGTGAAGAAATGAGCAATGCACACAAAGGAACCGTTCTGCCCAAGCTTTAGCATTACTTCAAAATCATTACATATTTTAAACTAGGTGCTTCATCGCGCCCTACGGGCGCTCTTCACACCGTCGCAAGGGGCTATGCCCCCTTAACCCTTGCATGCCTTTCTGGGGTTCAATATTTGTATTATATGGAGTATTACCTGCATTCCTTTGTTAGTGGTTACATTTTGCACAATGAAAGGGCGTGCGATGGGGAAGGAGGCGCAGCCCCTTGCGACGGCGTGAACAGCACGTGCAGGGCACGATGTACAGAATGTAGCGGGTGCGGGGGGGACTGCGGATGGGGGAGGGCGTCTGTAGATGCTGCGGGTGGAGGGGGGGCGGAAGCGGGGGGGGGGGGCCTGGATGGGGAAGGGTCGGGAGGTGCTGCGGGTGGGGGAGGGGCAGAGGAGTGGGGGCTGCAGATGGGGGAGGGGTCCGGAGGCACTGTAGGTGGGGGAGTGGCAGGGGTGCCACGGGTGGGAAAGGGGCAGGTGCGGGGATGTTGCGGATGGGTGTAGGGTATGGGGGGAGACATATATGGGCGGTGGATGGTGGAGGGGGTCTGGAGGTGCTGTGGGAGGTGGAGAAGCATAGGAGTGGGAGCCATGGGTGGTGTAGGGGGTCTGGAGGCACAGCATGTGGGGGAGGGGTGGAGTGCCGCATGTGGTGGAGGGGAAGGTGCGGAGGTGTGGTGCATTGAGGAGGGGTCTGGAGGCGCTGCGGGTACTGTGCCTGCCAAAAAGGTAGTTGGAGGGCATGCAGTAACAGGGCCAGGACAGGAGTGACGGGGTCAGGACAGGGGTGACGGGGTCAGGACAGGGGTGACAGTGTCAGAACAGGGGTGACGGGGCTAGGACAGGGGCGACGGGGCTAGGACAGAAATGACAGGGACAGGATAGGGGTGACAGGGCCAGGGTAGGGGCGGCAGGACCAGGACAGGGGTGACAGGGCCAGTATAGGGTTGACAGGGCAAGCACAGGGGTGACAGGGCCAGGATAGGGGTAACAGAGCCAGCATAAGAGTGAAAGGGCTAGGATAAGGGTGGCAGGGCAAGGCCAGGGGTGACAGGGACATGACAGAACACAGGGCACGGGAGAGATTGGTATTAGGGACAAAACAGTGGTGACAGATAGATGTGTATTACCGGAGTCACTGCTGCTGGCTGCTGCTGTTCCACTCCAACCTGTTGGGATCTGCTGCTGGTGGAGACTTGGCATGGCTGACTCTCTCAGGCTGGAGTCCTGCTTCCTCTGCCCGTCAGCATCCCTCCCCCCTCCTCAGTCTCACACCGCAGACCTCGCGCAGCTGCCGGGCACTGTGGTAAGGGGAGACTGGGAGTGAGTGGTTAACCCCCAGGAGACGCTGCGGCTGGAGGGAGGAGGGGGTCATAGCATGCACGCGGCGCGGACCTCGCGGCTGCTGGGCACTGTGGTAAGGGGAGACTGGGAGTGACTGGTTAGCTCCCAGGAGATGCTGCGGCTGGAGGGAGGAGGGGGTCGGAGCCTGCAAGCAGCTCGGACTTCTGCAGCGCTACCCGCTGGCTAAAGTGTGTGAAGGAACTGGGCGCACCTCACTGCGGGCGGCAGCACTGCAGCTAGCGGTGGTGTTGCCGGGGCTGGAGATAACAGAGGCAGTACGGAACCTGCACAGCGGCAGGTGCCCCACAAAACTGCAGCTAAGAAGCGTGGAGTGTGCTAGAAAGTGACGCTCCTCCGCGCCAAAGAGTATGCTGATGTGGGGGGTCAAGCACACAGTGAGCCGGTGACCGTCTGTCTGTACGGCATACCCCCTCACACACCCCCATACCTCCCAACTGTCCCGGGGTTCCGGCAGCAGAGCCGGATTAAGGGGGGGGGGGTAAGGGGGTACGCACCGTGGGCCCCACAGTTTTAGGGGGCCCCCCGGCTGGAGTAGCTCTGTCCCAGCTCAGAAGCTTCCCCGTCCTGCCAGCAACAGCGGCAGCATTGTGCTACAGTCAGCACACGCTGCTGCGTGTTGGCAGGTCTGTGGTGTTGCAGGGAGGCAGCAGTCTCCCTGCTTTCTTCTGCCTGTGCGGGTGTGTAGGGGAGAGCGACCACCTCCTCTGGATGTGGCCCTAGATGAGGGGCCAAAATACCATATTAAAAAAAAACCAACCTGAATTTGCATAAGGGGGCGTGGCCACGTGGGGGCACGATTAGGCCACGCCCCCAACCCACAGCAGGCACAGCAATGAGATAGGGCTCCCCTGTCTCAAGTGCCCTGGGCCCCCTGGACTCATAATCCGCCCCTGGAGGCATGCCAGCAGCTCACAGAGCTCTGGACATGCCCCCTCACTGACAAAAACGGGGGCCTTCCCGTGAAGCCACGCCCCCTTTTGTTTGCCACACCCCCTTTTTGCCGCTGGGAGGTATGCACCCCTGTCTACCTGAAGAAAGCTGGGAGATATGCACCCCTGCCTGTGCCATGCCCATACTATCTGCTTCTGCTCCTAGTCTCCTATAGATTTGCCCAGATCTGTGACTCATTTGACTAACTCCGCCCAGTGTTGTGACTCCGCCCAGCGTTAGCAAATGAGTCACAAAGTCACAGATCTGGGCTATTATATAGGAAGATGTGTGTTGGTTATTCATCACTTAATACATTTACCACTTACATCCATTAACAGCATAACAACCGCAGCAGCACATGCAATAGCTATAGCGCGGAAGCATACAGTAGATGGTCCTGTATGTAGAGGAAATGCCTTTTTGGATTTGGCAGCTGCTGATTATGTAAAATTAGATATACAGTATGTAATGAAAACAAACATTAGATGTTTTTTCCATTATTATTGACACTAATATTTGATTTATCACCAGATAGCGCACAATACATACAGCAAAGAGAATTATGCAGAGCTGAACACTGTTCAGCTGTAATTACACCTGCATTGCACCCAACGCATAAAATGCATGTATTGGCCCATATGCAGAGTTTAATGTAACTATGCGAAGGCAACGCCCCCTCCCATATGCTCTGCATCATAACTATCATCAGTGCGCCCTAGCACCGCCGCTATCCGTGGCGCCAAACCGGCATAGCTCACAATTCAGTAGCATGTGCCACTGAACACTGCCGCCACATCCACCTGCACACATCTGCCAGCGACAGTAGTCCAACGCTGCACGTATTTGCTGCATCGATCTATGGAGGGCAAGGAAAAACGGTCAGTGTTCCTGGTTGCGATGAGCGCATATGGAATAGCATATCGCAACCATCACATTTAAATGAAGCACCCTTATGTGTTTCAAAGATAACTGGAGGGGAGAGCTTAATGAAATCTTAGAGAGAGATAAAGGGGTATATTCAATTGACGTCAAAAGCTGCCGTCTGTTGAAAAGACGGCAGTTTTCGACTATTTTTAGATCGTAAAGGGGTTCCAACCTATTCAATATTTTCGACAAGTTGAGGAATTGGACTTGTCGAAAAGCACGTGGATCGGCAGAATAGCTGCCGGTTTTGGCCCCCTTTTCGACCATCTCAGTCCGACATTAAAAAAACGTCGGACTGAGATGTGGGACCCAGAGGAGATGGGGAGGGGGGGCGGAGCCGCGGGCAGACAGGGGAGATCAGCGCTACAGCACAGCGCTGCAGCAGGATGTCACGCAGGTGCGCCGCTCACAGCAGCTTCCACCTGGCTCCAGCAAGTGAGGTCACGCTTTTTGGAGCTGGGTGGACACCGCCATGAGGTCGGGCAGCTGTGTGACATCCTCCTGCAGCACTACTGTAGCGCTGATCTCCTCCGTCTGCCGAAGGCTCTCCCCGCTGGTCTCCCCACAGCTAACCCCCCCCCCCCCCCCCCTTCCTCCACCTCTGGGTCCCTCATCTCAATTTGACTTGAAAAAGTCGAATTGAGATGAGACTGAATAGGGGTTGTCGGATCCATTCCGACAAATGCATGTCGGAATGGATCCGACCCTAATTGAATATACCCCAAAATATTTAACCAGTCAGCTACTAACGGTCCTTCTTCAGGCTGTGTTTGAAAAGTGACAGGTACTTATTGGTTGGAACTTTATTTCTCCTCAAGCTCTGATAAATCTCCCCCTGGGAATGAAAGGCACAATGCATGGCAGACTGCAGGTGGAGGAGTGCATCCAGGTGAACACGTAAGGTCCATGGTTCCCAGGTTTTATTGTTTTATAATTAATAGGGTTAAAGATGGTTTAAATGCATTCAGATGACGTTAGCCTTATAAAGAAACCTACTATGTATGTTTTCCCATTATTGAAGATGGGCCGAACCCAATCACGCATTTTTAATGTTTCTCTTAAAAGATAAAAGGAAAAACATTTTAAACCTTACAAGATGATCCTGGCTCTGCGTATTCGTCTTCATCACAATCGACAGATGGAACTAGCCACGACTGAGGCCTGAAGCCATTTGGTGAGTTTTCCCTTTGTACTTGTCATGTGGTTGCCCGGGACACGCACAGCATGGTCAGATGCCGCAATTTTAACTGGGGGTCTTTAAAACGACTCACTGATAAATGATTCAGTGCCCTTAACTACTAAAGCCCCACACGTAGAATTAGGATTGTAAATTCCTGGTCAGAACACAATTTCTTTGTCCTCATGTAATTTTACTCCTTTATGATGACAAGTCCTTTAAGTACTAGTAATTGTACTAGCATGGGGTCTTTCTTTTCCGAAAGCACATATAACACAGACAGTTTGGTCAGCAATTTTACGGTTTATTCACTCCCAATATAGCCACAAGTCACGTTTATTGGTTGGTACAATACAGCATGTTTTCCTAGTCACGGCAAGAAGTCATTGAGACTATACACCAAGAATGTTATTTTATTAGAAGGGAGATAAGCCAGTACTGCCTCTCTCCCGCAATTGATTCATTTGTTTTACATAAATTAAGGGATTGCTACATTTTCTAAGCTTCAGATCAAAAAGGGCAAAATCAGAATACCATTTTTCTTTTTTGACTGCAAATGAAGGGTCTAATTCAAGGTTGATTGCAAAACAACATTTTGCTCTAATGGGCAAAACCATGTTGCAGTGCAGGTGGGGCAGATGTAACGTGCAGAGAGAGTTAGATTTGGGTGGGGTGTGTTCAATAACGCAGCCAGTATTTACCCTGCACAGAAACAATATAACCCACCCAAATCTAACTGTACATGTTATAGCTGCCCCCCTCCCGCAGTGCACATGGTTTTGCCC
This sequence comes from Pseudophryne corroboree, assembly GCF_028390025.1. Taxonomy (NCBI): domain Eukaryota; kingdom Metazoa; phylum Chordata; class Amphibia; order Anura; family Myobatrachidae; genus Pseudophryne; species Pseudophryne corroboree. Next base: position 28,711,115 of record NC_086455.1, read on the forward strand.
ATTAGAGGAAAATGTTTTTTTGCAATCAACCTTGAATAAGGTCCTAAGTTCTCCGTTTTGCGTTTGTGTTATTTTAGCAAGCTTTTCATCAACTGCACAAAATTTCAGAACAATTATGTATATGCCTTTCTAAAAAGGCATACACATATTTCATTTCATTTATGCCAAATAGTGGACTTGTAGCTGTATATGACAGAATATAACATATGCGTTTAAAAGTTCTTTACTGTTTTAAGTTTATTTATTGGGAGTAAACCAGACACTTAGGTTAACCTGACTTCTAAATTCAAACTTGATTGCTCGCCAAAACACTTCACAAAAATTTCAAGATAACGAAAAGAAAAAAGAAGGATTGCAGGGCAAGCAAACTCAGGAAGGTAAAGGGAGAGACGGATGGGGGATTAAGAGTTCACTTTTTTAGCACAAAATGTTTACACGTACTAAACTTTATTTACATCTCTACTCAACATTACGGAGTCTGGCGCCAGGTTTCCCTGGCATGCAGGAAAAATGTTACTGAGCTAAATTCAGCCCTTGCAGGAGATAGGAGACGCACAAAAGGGCTAGTTTTGGGGCCTACTATCTATCTGAAATGAACACATATATATTAGAACAGACACAGACCTTCCCAATGCCCAGGAATGTGAGATAGGAAGAACCGAATGTGACCGTAAAGGGAACCACACACGATTTTATTTTTATTTGCCAAGACTTATATGGAAATAGTAGCTAAGACAGAGTTACTTGCACACAGATTATTCAGCATTTACCCTTTACATGAGAACAAGGTGGTATCTGTGTTATGGGAAACGGGGATGTTGGCTTTGCCTTTTTAAAATATGCTATTAGTGGTTTGAGTTTGAGCAATAAAATGCAGGTATTTTGGTCAGCATAACTATTAATATTCTTTATTTACACGGAATGCGGCAAAAGGGGCAGTGCTACAAAGGAGCCTAAAAAGTGTTTTACCTGCTTGGAGAAAATACTGTCCGAGATATTCAATTAGCTCCGTCACTGTCGGGTGATAAGTCTCGCCGGTGGGGGTTATTTAATTGGCCCCGACAAGGGCTGCTGGGAGATGTAGTTTATGTTCAGCTTCATCTCAACGGCTGCTGCATAGGGAGGAGAGCATTAGGGGGGATCGGCGCCCAGGTCACATGCCCCCCTAGTTCCCCCCTAGTTACAAGCCATGGTTAGGCTGCGGTAACAGAGTATTAGGGTTAGGTGGTAGGGGAAAACAGTCCACTCACCCCTGTCAGTCTTTAACGCTTTGGGATCCCGGTGTCGGTATTATGACTGCTGGGATCCCGTTGGCCGGAATTTCATACTGAACCCTAATAATATATGTGACTTTAGTCAGCTAATAATAGCGGCTGCCTACCTTAGAGGGGTATGGTTGTTGGTTAGACACAACTTAGCTCGACAGTCATTAGGTCGACCATGGAAGATTGACATAGACAACAGGTCGACATGGCTACTAGGTCGACAGGTCAAAAGGTCGACATGTTTTTTTTAAAAACTTTTTGGCGTCTGTTTCTTCGTAAAGTGATGGGGAACCCCAATTACTGCACCGTGTCTCCTCGCATGGCGAGCGATGGGCAAGGTTTACCGTTCGAATTGTAGTCCACATGGATCGTTAAGTATGAAATAATCCAAAAAATGGAAAAAAAGAAAAAGAAAAACTCATGTCGACCTTTTGACCCGTCGACCTAGTACGTCGACCTAATGACCATGTCGACCTATTGACCATGTCAACCTAATGCATGTCGACATGCAGTGGTCGACCTAACGACCGTATCCCCCTTAGAGCATACTAAGGAGAGATCACATAGAGCAGACTACACTAAGGGGGACACATACTAAGCAGTTATAAAAGTGGAGAAGTGAGCCAGTGTAGAAGTTGCCCATGGCAACCAATCAGCATTGACGTAACATTTATAATTTGCATACTATGGAAGTAAACAGAGCCATGGGCAGCTTCTCCACTGGCTCACTTCTCCACTCTTATCACTGCTTAGTACATGTCCCCCTAAGAGAATAATTCATACTTATACATTCATGTACAAACCTTTTTTTTTTTTTTTTAATTTGCGAATATGTTTCCGTTTGATAAAATAAAATAAAAAACATAGAATTATTTACATGTAATAAATATTATGACCACCTTCAGCTGCTGTAACTTGTTTGGCACAAGCTTCTTATCATTTGTATGGAGTTTTTTTTTATTGCAGTTCTTCTAGAAGTCTGTGCCCCATTATTGACTCAATCAGTAAAACAGCAGCTGTTAATTCCCTTTATAAACCCTTTCACATTTTAGCTGGATAAAAAAACTTTTTCTAATTAACAGTTTGTCAGGTTGGAGTGTTCTTGTTCACATTTAGCCTTCTGTTTTGGTTAGAGAGATCCGGAATTGATAACAGTTTAACGTTTGAAACACTAGATTTACTGACAAAATGAAGCGTCACTGAGGTGTGCTTTCTATCTACTGTATCTCCCACATTTAAAAACACAAAAACTTACTTTGTTTCAATAAATCTGCACACCATTGGTTAGGGTTAGGTTGCTTTCGGGGTTAGGGTTGGGCAGTAAGTAGGGGGGGTTTAGGTACAAAGGGGGGAGGGTTAGGATTAGGCTATGGGGGAGATATGGTTCAGGTCAAGCTGTGGGGAGGGAGGGTTAAGGTTAGGATGCGGGGAGGGAGGGTTAGGGTCAGGGGGGTAAACGGGGAGGGTAATCATACTTACCTAGTAGGTGTTGGGATTTTGTGCGTTGGGATGCCGCAGTTGGTATTCTGACTGCAGTCATCCCAAGCGCCAGGATCCCGATACCATCCTGTTCAAACACTTGCTCTTTTCAGCACTACAGAATCCTGTCCTCTTTATATAGCATTTAGGAGGATTAGTTTAATATTAAAATATTTTAAATTGCAAAGTCTAAATTTATATACACATTCTTTAAAACACTAAGAAGGGGATGGGGGGAGGGATTCAGTTTACTGTGCAGGGAATAGCTCCAGGTTTCACACCTGAAGTTATTCAATAAAACAGCCTTTTCCCGGCACGGTAAACACAGGGTCAATGCGCATTAACCCATACATTTGCCGTAATAAAAGCTCCCTGAACATTAAACCCTCCAGAGGGTACCATTTTTCACTGGCTTTTCCTCGCGGCTCCGGAGGTTGCATGGAAAGGTTCTCCCTCTGGGCTTAAAACGCGGGGGAAGGGGGGGGGGGGGGGGGACACGCCGCTGATGGAAGCGGGCACTACGCATAATTAGCTGCAGTATTTCCCCCTGAGCTATTTTGAGTCAAGGCAGTTGTGGCTTTGGCTTTGTTGTCTCCTCTTCTTTATGCAAAAAAATGTATTTAAGCATTGTATAAACTGAAATGACCTCACTATCGGCGGAATACAGATATACATTTGCCCCTGCCCATGAAACAGAGTAGACCTGACTCAGGAGTTACATTGCCACCGTGGGACAGAAAGTGCACAGTAGACAATAAAAGAATTTGAAACTCTATAAACAGATCACACAAGAAAACGATGACATGCAATGCTGAGAAAGTTTTATTATTATTATTATTCAGAAGTATATTTATGGATTGTTTCGTCTGCCAATTACTTACTCGGCTAAAAAAATTCCAAGACCAAACCCATGTGAAAGCAGTTACAGTGACACCTATTAAATTGTAAAGTGTGGGTCACGAGTATGAATACCTTAAATAACACTAGCATCTCAATCGCTGGGTAAGGCAAGTTCCGGCAAGCTGTGGCTCACAAACGGTTTAACTTCAGTTCTCACCATGCCCGGCCAATTGCAGCGCAGCAGCTGTTGGACAGTTACGGCGTTCTTGCTGCAGTGTGCCATTCTCTATCAGGCTGATTTTATAATGCACCAGCTGCCTCCTTTGCCACAGTGGTCCAAGCCTATACTAAACTCCCATCAGCATAAAATAAATGTATAATAATAATAATAATAATAAACAGTGATCATGCTGGCAGGCCCATATAAGAGATCCAAAAAAGCCTACTGTGAGGGATTGTTGAAAACTAACCAGTTTTTAATAAATTGTTTTGGAAATGGATCAGTCAAATGGGGACTAGAAATTGAAAGTGCCAGTCTCCACTTATCACCCAGCGGCAGTGATCGCAGTCTGAATTACTGTACGCACTGCGCATGTGCAGCCAGTGAGGTGCTACCAGCGGAGCAGGAGGGGGCGTGGCAACGGCATTTGGACTCCATTAGCGGAGGCTTGTCCGGACCATTGGGGGGTAGCGAGCCGCAGCGCCAGCTGCTGCGACCCCGGTTGCGGCAAACAGCTCCCTGACAACGCAAAGGAGATGCACAGGTAGGGAGCTACTTGCCAAGATCAAAAGCATAGCCGCTGTGCGATGCTTTTGTACTTGTGCGGTGGAGGGGGAAGGCCTGACATGCGGAGCGGACTAGCCCTGTGCTGGGTGTCCTCACGCACGTCAGAGTAAATGATCGTAGATGTGCTAAATTTAGTCAAAATCGAAAGAAAAAATCTCACCGTGTGTACACATCATTAGACTCAGTCTTCTCTGTAATAAACAGAATCAATAAGTACACGGTGTACTTTCAGAAACCAAAAACACACAAAAAAAATGTAAAAAATAATATATACATATTCTTAATTCCCAAAATGTACAGTTCTGCCCAGGAAGTATTGATCTCTTGTAATGTTTACTTTCAGAACACATCTGTATCTGATCCCGCATGTTCAGACACAGCTCGCAATGTCCTTGTTAGGCAGAAATACACTGGAAAAGAAATCTACTAAACCGGAGGTTCCTATCACGGCATAGATCTGATTACCGCTGGACAATTCCATGTTTCTCAAAAACATTCATGTTGTGTGTACACCAATATACCAAAAATTCTACACACCGTATGCAAAACAAACCGCTTATGTATTTCCTGCAGTACAGCAAGAACAGTATGCTGGCAAACAGAAGCCAGAGTAAGCGATTGCAGATCACAATCAAGAGTAGTTCTGGCCACAGGAGGATTGTGGGTAGATGTGTGGCTACGGCTCATATTATTTGCCCGATTCATTTCATCTATATAGATTACTGGTGCTAAATCTTTTCATATTACTTGTTCTTATCTTTAGCTGGGCATACTCTGTACATTATCTGGCAGATCATCTGCCAGATCTGGCTGGTTGGAATGAAAATCTGGTAATGGGCCCTACACACTGGGCGATATTAGTGAAAGATATGAACGATCTCGTTTATTAATGAACAATATAGCGTTCATATTTTCCAGTGTGGAGGCACCAGTGATGAACGATTCGCGGCCCCGTGCTCGTTCATCGCTGGTGCCCCGCCGCTTGTGCATATAGGCCAATATGGACGATCTCGTCCATATTTGCCTGCACTGCTATGGAGCCAGGTGACGGGGGGAGTGAAGAAACTTCACTCCCCCCGTCACTGCCACCCCGCCGCCGGTTCGCCCGTATCCACCGTCTGGCAGCTCGACAAATGTATAGGGCCCATTACGGATGAGAGCAAATGACAATGGACCATTTGCTGGTACAGCTGTAAAGTGTGATGTAGGATATGATCACGCACATTGGCTTGCTTATGTCAGTTATCGGTGCGTTATATCTTATGACTACCAATATCATGAGCAAAGGTCGCCCCATCTGGTGGGACACACCTGTCATGTACCTACAGTATATTAGAAAAAAAACACGTCTGTGCTTTAAAAGCCAGCATTCACTGATGTAAACGGTTTTTGTTTGCAGTCACAAAACTCCTCCAATGGAATGAACGCCTGTAATGACATCAGACCACATATCACAGTACATACCCCTTGTTCGTCTAGTTTCATAAGCTGCTCCGTAACCTTTGGCGTGTTGAAGGCCAGTCGCAAGCACTGTACATTCAGCTCGGGGACAATGTGCTCAAGTACTTCTTTAAGTGGCAGCCCTCTTGCTGTCCCATGCTTTGCAGTTGACGGAATTGCATCTTCAAGCACCGAGCCCCGTAACGTCATCAGCTAAGAATACAATATGAGATACAGGTCATATAACATCTTATCAGCTCACAGGAAGAAGTAAGTACTTCAAGGACATTTAGTACTAATGGATAACCCATTGTTTCCTCATGCTCAGTATTCAAATAAATTAATCAACTTTGCATCGAGCAAAGTGGAATCCTGTATTTTAATTCAAAGCTTTTAAAAACCTATACTAACTTAACAACTTATATTAAGTGAGTCTTATTAACACATTTACTGTTAAATTAACAACTTACAGTATATTAACTTAACATTAAATGTGTCTTAGATCAAGGATTTTAGATAGGTAAGAGGTTCTAGAACGCGCTCCAGGTTTTAGGTATATGCACAGCTCAGCACAGATGGTGAAATCACATTGACTGAGGTACTAATACAGGTTGAGTATCCCATATCCAAATATTCCGAAATACGGAATATTCTGAAATACGGAATTTTTTGAGTGAGAGTGAAATAGTGAAACCTTTGTTTTCTGATGGCTCAATGTACACAAACTTCATTTAATACACACAGTTATTAAAAATACTTTATTAAATGACCTTCAGGCTGTGTGTATAAGGTGTATATGAAACATAAATGAATTGTGTGAATGTACACACACTTTGTTTAATGCACAAAGTTATTAAAAATATTGGCTAAAATTACTTTCAGACTGTGTGTATAAGGTGTATATGAAACATAAATGCATTCTGTGCTTAAACTAGCGTCCCATCACCATGATATCTCATTATGGTATGCAATTATTCCAAAATACGGAAATATCCGATATCCAAAATACTGCTGGTCCCAAGCATTTTGGATAAGGGATACTCAACCTGTAAAAGTCACCTGGGGCTAAGCATGGTTATACTTAAAACCTGGGGGGGTCATTCAGACCAGATCGCTTTTTTTTGCAGTCCTGCGTTCACATAGTCGCCGCCCATAGGGGAGTGTATTTTTGCTGTGCAAGTGTGCGAACGCATGTGTAGCAGAGCTGTGCGAACAGAGCTTGTGCAGTTTCTGAGTAGCCCAGGACTTACTCAGCCGCTGCGATCACTTCAGCCTGTCCAGGACCGGAATTGACGGCAGACACCCGCCCTGCAAACGCTTAGGCACGCCTGCGTTTTTCCAACCACTCCATGAAAATGGTCAGTTGCCACCCACAAACGCCCCCTTCCTGTCACTCTCCTAGCGAACGCCTGTGCGAATGGATTCTTTGTAAAACCCATCGCACAGCAACGATCCGCTTTGTACCTGTGCGACGCGCCTGCGCATTGCAGTGCATACGCAGTTTATCCCAGTGACTAGGCGATCGCAGGACTGCAAAAAAAAACTAGCGTGCGATCAGGTCTGAATGATCCCCCTGGACCACTGACTGGGGTGCCTTGAGAACTCTGAGACCGGCATTTACACAGATGGGGTAAGCGTTCACTTACTAAAGAAAAGCGGGATGACGAAATGAGATGAATACGAGCAAGAGGCACAGAGTTTAGATTATATTCAATTTGCACCATCTTAAAGGAAATTAAAAGCAATAAATGTGTTATTAAAGGCTTCATCCATAAAAAGAAATGCGGATTTGTATTTGGTATCAAATAATAGTCCCTTTATAGAGTCATAAATTGTTATGTTAGTTTCACATTTAGAATTTCCTAATCTGTTTTGATTCGTGGAATGACCCTAAAGCAAGGACACACCAGCACTGGATGCATCCAAAGGGGTTCAGTATGATTTGACGATGGCTGTGATGGCGGCTTTCAGGATACTGACAGTGGCATCCCGTCCATCAGATTCCCGACAGTCCCCCTAACCCTCACCTTTTCCTGACCCTAACCCTCTGTTTTGGGTGCCTAACCCTCCCCGCTTGGTGCCTAATCCTAACCGTCCCTGCTTGAGGCCTAACCCTAACCCTCCCTCCCCGGTCCCTAACCTTAACCTTCCCATCCCTGCTCCCTAACCCTCTCTTCTCCTACAGAAACCTAACCTCTTCCCTCCATCCCCTGCTGCAGGACACCAGCGCATCCTGCTGTGAGGACAATTGGGATGCTGGCTGTCAGTAATGTGACGCCGCCGGCACTGGAATGAAGATGCTGCCATTGCGTCCTCCTTCAGGATCCCGGCGTCGGTATATTGACCGCCGGGATCCCATCAATTGGGAAGCTAACTGCTTCCCATCAAAACCACCACAAACACACATAAAAGCAAAACAAAATGTCAGAACACATGTGATCGTGATGAAACACTGTTATCCCACCGACGGAAGGCAATGATACTCCTATGTCTACAGCATAAGTCCCTGAGCACTCCTATGGGCTACATAGTAACCTAGTAAGTGAGGTTGAATAGAGACAAAATGCCCATCGTGTTCAACCTGTATTCTGCATTAAGCGGAGTTCATTATAACTTATCTGCTGAAGTAATGTTTTATGTCTAGTTCACCACTATAAATAATGTTCCACCTGGATTATCAACGTCAGTATTTTAAATGTTATAACCTTGGATATCTTTTTCAATCTGAAATGTATCCAATCCATTTTTAAATGCATTTACAGAGTCCGCCATTACCACCTTCTCTGGCAGGGAATTCCAAATCCTTATTGCACTAACAGTGAAGAACCCTTTCCTCCGTTGCGTACGGAATTTTCTCTCCTCCAGCCTCAGCGAGTGCCCACATGTCCTAAACAGAGTTTTTTTAAATAAACAATTCCTCTGATAACTCTTTGTAATGTCCCTTTACATATTTGAAGATAATGTCTCCTCTTAGCCGCCTCTTTTCCAGTGTATACATATTCAACCTAGTAAGCCTTTTCTCATAATCCAGTCCCTCAAGCCCTTTAATCAATTTATTAGCACGCCTTTGAACCCTTTCGAGATCACTGATATCTTTTTTTATAATGTGGTGCCCAAAACTGAACACAATATTCCAGGTGCGGACGTACCAATGATTTGTACAGCGGCAGAATTACATCCTCGTCCCTTGTCTCAATTTCCCGTTTTATGCACGCTAGCCCCTTACTCGCCTTCTTTACTGTGCTTTGACATTGTATACTGTTATTAAGCCTATTATCATGAGTACCCCCAAATCTTTTTCCAATACGGTTACCCCTAGACTTTCCCCATTTAATATGTAGGACGCAAGTTTGTTTTTAGTCCCGAAATGCATAGCTTTGCATTTTTCTATATTGAACCTCATTCTCCATTTAGATGCCCAGATTTCAAGTTTAGATAATTAGTTCTATAGAGACTCCACATCCACCTCCGAATTAATTACCCTACACAGTTTAGTATCATCAGCAAAGATTGACACTGTGCTTTCCAGGTCATTGATAAATATGTTGAACAGTAGTGGCCCGAGTACAGACCCTTGTGGTATTCCGCTGACTACTGGTGACCAGCTTGAGGACTTATTGTTGACCACTACTCGCTGTACCCTGTTATCCAGCCAATTACTTATCCATGTACAAACAGCTTTTCCCAGGCTAAGCTCCTTTAATTTGATTATCAAATGTATCTGTTATCTCACAGAGAGCAGGAGGAAAATATATTTTCAAGCAATGTTGGTACACTGATGGCAATATATAGCAAATAAATGATGCAGTATATGTGCGAATTGGAAAATCCAATAGTCAAGTACTAAGTATGCCAAATGAATATACAAATTACTGTCACAGTCGTCAAACTACTGTATCTCAGCAAGACAATACAAAACGGTCTCTTAATGTTTCTGAAAAACAAAACATAAAAAGTGTAGGTCAACCCTAGATTTCTATTTTACTATTTATAGTGTGTGCTGCAGTTATATCAAATTCATACATTTTAGTAAAAAAATAAGATTTTACTCACCGGTAAATCTATTTCTCGTAGTCCGTAGTGGATGCTGGGACTCCGTAAGGACCATGGGGATTAGCGGCTCCGCAGGAGACTGGGCACAACTAAATAAAGCTTTAGGACTACCTGGTGTTCACTGGCTCCTCCCACTAAGACCCTCCTCCAAGCCTCAGTTAGGATACTGTGCCCGGAAGAGCTGACACAATAAGGAAGGATTTTGAATCCCGGGTAAGACTCATACCAGCCACACCAATCACACCGTATAACTCGTGATACTATACCCAGTTAACAGTATGAAATATAACTGAGCCTCTCAACAGATGGCTCAACAATAACCCTTTAGTTAGGCAATAACTATAAACAAGTATTGCAGACAATCCGCACTTGGGATGGGCGCCCAGCATCCACTACGGACTACGAGAAATAGATTTACCGGTGAGTAAAACCTTATTTTCTCTGACGTCCTAAGTGGATGCTGGGACTCCGTAAGGACCATGGGGATTATACCAAAGCTCCCAAACGGGCGGGAGAGTGCGGATGACTCTGCAGCACCGAATGAGCAAACTCTAGGTCCTCCTCAGCCAGGGTATCAAACTTGTAGACTCTTACAAAAATGTTTTAACCCGACCAAGTAACAGCTCGGCAAAGTTGTAAAGCCGAGACCCCTCGGGCAGCCGCCCAAGAAGAGCCCACTTTCCTCGTGGAATGGGCTTTTACAGATTTAGGGTGCGGCAGTCCAGCCGCAGAATGTGCAAGTTGAATCGTGCTACAGATCCAGCGAGCAATCGTCTGCTTAGAAGCAGGAGCACCCAGCTTGTTGGGTGCATACAGGAGAATAGCGAGTCAGTTTTCCTGACTCCAGCTGTCCTGGAAACATATACTTTTCAGGGCCCTGACTACGTCCAGTAACTTGGAATCCTCCAAGTCCCAAGTAGCCGCAGGCACCACAATAGGTTGGTTCACATGAAAAACTGATACCCCCTTAGGAAGGAATTGGGAACGAGTCCTCAATTCCGCCATATCCATATAAAATACAGATAAATGCTTTTGTATGACAAATTCTGATACACGCCTGGCCGACGCCAAGGCCCACAGAATGACCACTTTCCACGTGAGGTTTTATTATAGCTCCACGGATTTAAGTGGCTCAACCCAATGCGACTTCAGGAATTCCAACACCACGTTGAGATCCCACGGTGCCACTGGAGGCACAAACGGGGGCTGACTATGCAGCACTCCCTTAACAAAAGTCTCAACTTCAGGCAGTGAAGCCAGTTCAATTTTGGAAGAAAATCGATAGAGCCGAAATCTGGACCTTAATGGAACCCAATTTTAGGCCCCTAGTCACCTCTGACTGTAGGAAGTGCAGAAATTGACCTAGCTGAAATTTCTCCTTTGGGGCCTTCCTGGCCACACAGTACGCAACATATTTCCGCCATATGCGGTGATAATGGTTTGCGTTCACTTCTTTCCTAGCTTTAGATAGCGTAGGGATAACTTCCTCCGGAATTCCCTTTTCCTTCAGGATCCGGCGTTCAACAGCCATGCCGTCAAACGCAGCCGCGGTACGTCTTGGAACAGACAGGCCCCCTGCTGCAGCAGGTCCTGTCTGAGCGGCAGAGGCCATGGGTCCTCTGAGATCATTTCTTGGAGTTCTGGTTACCAAGCTCTTCTTGGCCAACCCGGAACAATGAGTATAGTTCTTACTCCTCTCCTTCTTATTATTCTCATTACCCTGGGTAAGAGAGGCAGAGAAGGGAACACATACACCGACTGGTACACCCACGGTGTTACCAGAGCGTCCACAGCTATCGCCTGAGGGTCCTTGACCTGGCGCAATATCTTTGTAACTTTTAGTTGAGGCGGGACGCCATCATGTCCACCTGTGGCCTTTCCCAACGGTGTACAATCATTTGGAAGACTTCTGGATGAAGTCCCCACTCACCCGGGTGGAGGTCGTGTCTTCTGAGAAAGTCTGCTTCTCAGTTGTCCACTCCGGGAATGAACACTGCTGACAGTGCTAACACATGATTTTCCGCCCATCGGAGAATCCTTGTGGCTTCTGCCATCGCCATCCTGCTTCTTGTGCCGCCCTGTCGGTTTACATGAGCGACCGCCGTGATGTTGTCTGACTGGATCAGCACCGGCCGGTGTTGAAGCAGGGGTCTAGCCTGACTTAGGGCATTGTAAATGGCCCTCAGTTCCAGAATATTTATGTTCTCCTGACTTTTCCAAAGCCTTGGAAGTTCCTTCCCTGTGTGACTGCCCCCCAGCCTCGAAGGCTGGCATCCGTGGTCACCAGGACCCAGTACTGTATGCCGAAACTGCCCCCTTAGAAGATGAGCACTCTGCAGCCACCACAACAGCGACACCCTGACCCTTGGAGACAGGGTTATCCGCCGATGCATCTGAAGATGCGACCCGGACCACTTGTCCAACAGATCCCACTGGAAAATCCTTGCATGGGACCTGGCGAATGGAATTTCTTCGTAAGAAGCTACCATCTTTCCCAGGGCTCGCGTGCATTGATGCACAGACACCTGTATACGTATTAGGAGGTCTCTGTCTAGAGACAACAACTCCTTGGACTTCTCCTCCGGGAGAAACCTTTTTTATCCTGTTCTGTGTCCAGAACCATACCCAGGAACAGTAGACGCGTCGTAGGAACCAGCTGCGACTTTGGAATATTCAGAATCCAGCCGTGCTGTTGTAGCACTTCCTGAGATAGTGCTACTCCGACGAACAACTGCTCCCTGGACCTCGCCTTTATAAGGAGATCGTCCAAGTACGGGATAATTATTTCGGCCATTACCTTGGTAAATACCTCGGTGCCGGGGACAGACCAACGGCAACGTCTGGAATTGGTAATGACAATCCTGTACCACAATATTGAGGTACTCCTGGTGAAGAGGGTAAATAGGGACATGCAGGTAATCATCCTTGATGTCCAGTGATACCCTGAAATTCTCCAGGCTTGCAATAATCGCCCTGAGCGATTCCATTTTGAACTTGAACCTTCGTATATAAGTGTTCAAGGCTTTCAATTTTAGAATGGGTCTCACCGAACCGTCTGGTTTCGGTACCACAACATTTTGGAATAGTAACCCCGGCCCTGTTGAAGGAGGGGTACCTTGATTTCACCTGCTGGAAGTACAGCTTGTGAATTGCATCCAGTACTACCTTTCTCCGAGGGCAGCAGGCAAGGCTGATGTGAGGTAACGGCGAGGGGGAGTCGCCTCGAACTCCAGCCTGTATCCCTGTGATACTATTTGCAGAACCTAGAGATCCACCTGTGGGCAAGCCCACTGGTCCCTGAAGGTCCCGAGACGCGCCCCTACCGCACCTGTCTCCACCTGTGGAGCCCCAGCCTCATGCGGTGGACTCAGAGGAAGCGGGGGAAGATTTTTGATCCTGGGAACTGGCTGCTGGTGCAGCTTTTTCCTTCTTCCCTTGTCTCTGTGCAGAAAGGAAGCGCCTTTGACCCGCTTGCTTTTCTGAAGCCGAAAGGACTGTACCTGAAAATACGGTGCTTTCTTAGGCTGTGAGGAAACCTGAGGTAAAATTTTTCTTCCCAGCTGTTGCTGTGGATACGAGGTCCCAGAGACCATCCCCAAACAATTCCTCACCCTTATAAGGCAGAATCTCCATGTGCCTTTTACAGGCAGCATCACCTGTCCACTGCCGGGTTTCTAATACCCTTCTGGCAGAATGGACATTGCATTAATTCTGGATGCCAGCCGGTATATATCCCTCTGTGCATCCTTTATATATAAGACAACGTCTTTAATATGCTCAATGTTAGCAAAATATTATCCCTGTCTTAGAGTATTAATATTATCTGACAGGGTATCAGACCACGCTGCAGCAGCACTATTTATGCTGAGGCAATTGCAGGTCTCAGTATATAACCAGACTTCAGGATCGCCTCCTGCTTTTTATCAGCAGGTTCCTTCAAGGTGGCCGTATCCTAAGACGGCAGTGCCACCTTTTGACAAACGTGTGAGCGCCTTATCCACCCTAAGGGATATCTCCCAACGTGACCTATCCTCTGTCGGGAAAGGGTACGCCATCAGTAACTTTTTAGAAATTACCAGTTTCTTATCGGGGGAACCCACGCTTCTTTACACACTTCATTCATTCATCTGATGGGGGAACAAAACACTGGCTGCTTTTTCTCCCCAAACATAAAACCCCTTTTATGTGGTACTTGGGTTCATGTCAGAAAATGCGTAACACATTTTTCATTGCCGAGATCATGTAACGGATGTTCCTAGTGGATTGTGTATATGTCTCAACCTCGTCGACACTGGAGTCAGACTCTGTGTCGACATCTGTGTCTGCCATCTGAGGTAACAGGCGTTTTTTGAGCCCCTGATGGCCTTTGAGACGCCTGGGCAGGCGCGGGCTGAGAAGCCGGCTGTCCCACAGCTGTTACGTCATCCAGCCTTTTATGTAAGGAGTTGACACTGTCGGTTAATACCTTCCACCTATCCACCACTCTGGTGTCGGCCCCACAGGGGGCGACATCCCATTTATCGGCCTCTGCTCCGCCTCCACGTAACCTTCCTCATCCAACATGTCGACACAGCCGTACCGACACACCGCACACACACAGGGAATGCTCTATGCCAGCACACACCAGAGCGCTATATAATGCAGGGATTAACACTATAACTGAGTGATTTTTCCCCAAATAGCTGCTTGTATACATATATTGTGCCTAAATTTAGTGCCCCCCCCTCTCTTTTTAACCCTTTGAGCCTGAAAACTACAGGGGAGAGCCTGGGGAGCTGTCTTCCAGCTGCACTGTGAAGAGAAAATGGCGCCAGTGTGCTGAGGGAGAAGCCCCGCCCCTTTTTCGGCGGACTTTCTCCCGCTTTTTCTGGAATACTGGCAGGGGTAATTTTACATCTATATAGCCTCTAGGACTATATATGATGTAGATTTGCCAGCCAAGGTGTCATATATTGCCCACAGGGCGCCCCCCCCCCCAGCGCCCTGCACCCATCAGTGACCGGAGTGTGAGGTGTACATGAGGAGCAATGGCGCACAGCTGCAGTGCTGTGCGCTACCTTGGTGAAGACCGAAGTCTTCTGCCGCCGATTTTCCGGACTCTTCATGCTTCTGGCTCTGTAAGGGGGGCGGCGGCGCGGCTACGGGAACGAACACCAAGGTCGGGTCCTGCGGTCGATCCCTCTGGAGCTAATGGTGTCCAGTAGCCTAAGAAGCCCAAACTACCACCTGTTAGGTAGGTTCGCTTCTTCTCCCCTTAGTCCCTCGCTGCAGTGAGTCTGTTGCCAGCAGATCTCACTGTAAAATAAAATAAAACCTAAATATACTTTCTTTCTAGGAGCTCAGGAGAGCCCCTAGTGTGCATCCAGCTCAGCCGGGCACAAAATTCTAACTGAGGTCTGGAGGAGGGTCATAGAGGGAGGAGCCAGTGCACACCAGGTAGTCCTAAAGCTTTCTTTAGTTGTGCCCAGTCTCCTGCGGAGCCGCTATTCCCCATGGTCCTTACGGAGTCCCAGCATCCACTTAGGACGTCAGAGAAATTAATTTACCCTCTCCGGTGTCCCTGCTTCTCTGTAAAGCTATCACGGCTGACGAGGCTGCAGTTTCTATGGAATGCTTGCACAGAATCCTTGCAGAGATCAAACTCTCCTGCTGTATTGCATGCAGAATACTAGAGGTAAGTGCGTTTTCACTCAGGTAAGTATGTATAGTAATAATGACGCCATAAGCATGCTATGAGGAGATAGAGTGCGTACCTGTAACCGTTGTCTGTGCTTAGAACAAGGAAAGGTGTATACTAGACATGGGATATAGGTACATCCCCAGGAAAAATGTACAACCTTTTGTAATGTGGCCACACCCAATGATGTCATACGTCACATCCAATGTTTCACACAACTCTTGCACAATCCTGGCAAGTAGCGACAATTAATGCACGCTGTTCTGAAGTTCTGCAAGCAGACTTACCACTTCCATCACCGAAACTGGTTCAAATATATTCCTTATACTTTCATCATTTAATACTCACATTAGACAAATACATAGGGAAAATAAAAAAGGAAGGTCATTTTTCCTTAAAGTGCACATGTCAAAAGTATCACCAAAGTGGTGTAGGAGCCAAAACATAATCTCAATGTAAGTTACTGATGAAAGCGCTTTTTCTTCTCCACACATTAATTTTTGTTTAAACATTCCACTGTGGATTCAAGTAAGTGCAATGTCTGTGATGTGGCATGGTGCAATGTACATCAAGCTATGAACTACAATGCGCGATTTAGGTGTGATACAGGTAGCCTTGCCGGCATCTAAATGTCCCTAACAGAATCAATATCATTACGTTACCACAAATGTACATTTGCAAACCTGCCAATCAAGTGTTTGTGGAGATCGGATAGTTGAGAAAAAAAATAAAATTATATTATATTATATATATTAGAGATGAGCGGGTTCGGTTTTACTCGGATTTACCCGAATCTCGTTATTGGCTCACGGACGTCACGTGTTTTGGTTAGCCAATAAGAAAAATCCAGAAAAAAAGAACTTGCGATAATTCTGGCGTTAAGAACCCAGTAAATCCGAACCCGCTCATCTCTAATATACACTGCTCAAAAAAATAAAGGGAACACTAAAATAACACATCCTAGATCTGAATGAATGAAATATTCTTATTAAATACTTTGTTCTTTACATAGTTGAATGTGCTGACAACAAAATCACAGAAAAATGATCAATGGAAATCAAATTTATTGACCCATGGAGGTCTGGATTTGGAGTCACCCTCAAAATTAAAGTGGAAAAACACACTACAGGCTGATCCAACTTTGATGTAATGTCCTTAAAACAAGTCAAAATGGAGGCTCAGTAGTGTGTGTGGCCTCCACGTGCCTGTATGACCTCCCTACAACCCACACAAGTGGCTCAGGTAGTGCAGCTCATCCAGGATGGCACATCAATGTGAGCTGTGGCAAGAAGGTTTGCTGTGTCTGTCAGCGTATGTCCAGAGCATGGAGGTCGGTACCAGGAGACAGGCCAGTACATCAGGAGACGTGGAGGAGGCCGTAGGAGGGCAACAACCCAGCAGCAGGACCGCTACCTCCGCCTTTGTGCAAGGAGGAACAGGAGGAGCACTGCCAGAGCCCTGCAAAATATCCTCCAGCAAGCCACAAATGTGCATGTGTCTACTCAAACGATCAGAAACAGACTCCATGAGGGTGGTATGAGGGCCCGACGCCCACAGGTGGGGGTTGTGCTTACAGCCCAACACCGTGCAGGACGTTTGGCATTTGCCAGAGAACACCAAGATTGGCAAATTCGCCACTGGCGCCCTGTGCTCTTCACAGATGAAAGCAGGTTCTCACTGAGCACATGTGACAGACGTGACAGAGTCTGGAGACGCCAAGGAGAACGTTCTGCTGCCTGCAACATCCTCCAGCATGAACGGTTTGGCAGTGGGTCAGTAATGGTGTGGGGTGGCATTTCTTTGGGGGGCCGCACAGCCCTCCATGTGCTCGCCAGAAGTAGCCTGACTGCATTAGGTACCGAGATGAGATCCTCAGACCCCTTGTGAGACCATATGCTGGTGCGGTTGGCCCTGGGTTCCTCCTAATGCAAGACAATGCTAGACCTCATGTGGCTGGAGTGTGTCAGTAGTTCCTGCAAGACGAAGGCATTGATGCTATGGACTGGCCCGCCCGTTCCCCAGACCTGAATCCAATTGAGCACATCTGGGACATCATGTCTCGCTCCATCCACCAATGCCACGTTGCACCACAGACTATCCAGGAGTTGGCGGATGCTTTAGTCCAGGTCTGGGAGGAGATCCATCAGGAGACCATCCGCCACCTCATCAGGAGCATGCCCAGGCATTGGAGGGAGGTCATACAGGCATGAGGAGGCAACAGACACTACTGAGCCTCATTTTGACTTGTTTTAAGGACATTACATCAAAGTTGGATCAGCCTGTAGTGTGTTTTTCCACTTTAATTTTGAGGGTGACTCCAAATCCAGACCTCCATGGGTCAATAAATTTGATTTCCATTGATCATTTTTCTGTGATTTTGTTGTCAGCACATTCAACTATGTAAAGAACAAAGTATTTAATAAGAATATTTCATTCATTCAGATCTAGGATGTGTTATTTTAGTGTTCCCTTTATTTTTTTGAGCAGTATATATATATATATATATATATATATATACACACATACAGGTTGAGTATCCCATATCCAAATATTCCGAAATACGGAATATTCCGAAATACGGACTTTTTTGAGTGAGAGTGAGATAGTGAAACCTTTGTTTTTTGATGGCTCAATGTACACAAACTTTGTTTAATACACAAAGTTATTAATAATATTGTATTAAATGACCTTCAGGCTGTGTATATAAGGTGTATATGAAACATAAATGAAATGTGTGAATGTACACACACTTTGTTTAATGCACAAAGTTATAAAAAATATTGGCTAAAATTACCTTCAGGCTGTGTGTTTAGGGTGTATATGTAACATAAATGCATTCTGTGCTTAGATTTAGGTCCCATCATCATAAGATCTCATTATGGTATCTAATTATTCCAAAATACGGAAAAATCCGATATCCAAAATACCTCTGGTCCCAAGCATTTTGGATAAGGGATACTCAACCTGTATATAAATTCCCTTTAATATATCAATATATCTACAAATCCTGTAATGGTTAGCATTACTGCCACTGAGGTCATGGGTTCAATTCCCACCATGGCCCTAACTGTGTGGAGTTTGTATATTCTTCCCGTACTTGCGAGGGTTTCCTCCGGGTACTCCGGTTTCCTCCCACAATACAAAAATATACTGGTAGCTTAATTAGCCCCCAACAAAAAATAAAATAATAATAAAAACACAACAGTTTCACTTTAAAATTTAAATAAAGAGACAGAAAAGTTTTGTAAATTGCGTAAGTGGCCAGACCCTATTGTATGCTATGGGAGCCAGCACTTCCACTGTACGTGAAATTAAACAGCAGAGATCCGACTGGTTCTCCGCCAGGGCCATCTTAACATATAGGCACACTGAACAGCTGCACAGGGTCGCAAAAATCTAAGGGCCTTCGAGCAGGGGGGCAGGTGGTGGTCACATAATCAGAGTGGCCGGGCACTACTCTCTAGCTGCCTCTCAGCCTTCAGCAAGTGAATGACTGGCAACATGCTGATTGGTGGTTGGCTAAAACTGCCCACCAATTAAAGTGCTGACAGCCATTTACTGTATGGAAGCATGTGAAAAGACGGCAAAGGACCACAGGAGAGGGTCATGATATCATTCCTTTTAACTGGTTCCCATGAATGGGTGTGCAGGGGCCCCACAGGGGCCCCAGTGCATTGCTTCACCCAGGGCCTTCAGTGCTATTAAGACGGCCCTGTTCTCCGCAGTTTCTGCTTTTTATAGATAAATGAGCTTATTAAAGGACTTTATTAATTTTATAAATACACCCATAATTTGTGTGTGCATGGTTAGTTAATTTATCAAAACATAATACGTAGTACTAGTAAAAACAGCACATTTCTAGGCTTTTCCTTTTATAGCTTAAAAATCTGATAATCCAAACAATCTAATAAATTGGTCTATTCTTAAAAAAAAAATAAAAAAAAAATAGGAATTTCATGCCTACCGGTAATTCCTTTTCTCCTAGTCCGTAGTGGATACTGGGGTCTTGTACTTTAGTACAATGGGGTATAGATCGGGTCCACTGGAGCATGGCACTGTGTGTATGTGTGTGCTGGCACCTCCCCTCTATGCCCCTCCTATCAGACTCAGTCTAGGAAAACTGTGCCAGAGGAGACGGACATAATATGAAAGAAGAACAATGCAACAGCAATGAGGCAACAAGCCAACACACAACCATGAACGTAAGGAGGGCGCTTACCAGAACAGAGGATAGCAACACCAACTTAACCCGGGATAGCACAGCTATCCCAACAATAACGTCGGTCCAACCAAGTACTTACACAGGTAAGCAGGAACGAAGCACTGAGGCGGGTGCCCAGTCTCCACTACGGACTAGGAGAAAAGGAATTACCGGTAGGTATCAAATTTCTATTTTCTATTACATCGTAGTGGATACTGGAGTCTTGTACTTTAGTACCATGAGGAAGACCCAAAGATCCCAAACGGGTGAGAGAGTGCTGTGACCCCTGTAAAACCGCCTCACCAAACTGAAGGTCAACCTTGGCCAAGGTATCAAACCTATAGAATTTAACAAACGTGTTCGAACCAGACCAAGTTGCAGCTCGGCACAACTGTAGGGCCGATACACCTCGAGCAGCAGCCCAGGAAGACTCCACCAACCTAGTCGAGTGGGCCTGAATAGACTTCGGTAAGGGCAGAGCAGCCGAAGTATAGGCCTGTTGAATGGTCAACCGGAGCCAACGAGCAATAGATTGCTTGGAAGCTGGCCGACCAATCTTGGAGGCATCATGAAGGACAAACATCGAGTCAGATTTCTGATGACGGGCCGTCCTTTTGACATAAATCTTCAGAGCCCTGACCACATCCAAGGACTCAGGACTAACGGAAGCGTCAGACAACACTGGAACCACAATAGGCTGATTTACCTGAAAAGCCGACACTACTTTAGGCAAAAACTGAGGACGGGTCCAAAGTTCTGCCCTGTCCTCATGAAAAATCAAATAAGGGCTCTTACAGGATAAGGCCCCTAATTCAGAGACACGCCTGGCAGACGCCAATGCCAATAACATCACTGTCTTCTAGGTGAGAAATTTCAACTCCACCCTCTGTAAGGGTTCAAACCAATCCGATTGGAGAAAGGAAAGAACCACATTGAGGTCCCACGGAGCCGTGGGAGGTACAAAGGGTGGTTGCATATGAAGAACTCCCTTTACTTTCGGTAACCCGGCAAGCTGTTTCTGGAAGAGAATAGAAAGGGCCGAAATCTGGACTTTAATGGAGCCTAAACGTAGGCCCATATCCACTCCCGCTTGCAGGAAAAGTAGAAAATTACCAATTCTAAATTCCACAGGAGAGACCTTTCTACTTTCACACTAGGAAACATACTTTTTCCAGATACGATGATGTTTTGACGTAACCATCTTCCTGGTCTGGACCATGGTGGAAATAACCGGAGAGGGAAAGCCCTTTCTTGCTAGAATCTCCCTCTCAACTTCCAAGCCATCAAACGTAGCCGTTGTAAGTCTGGACAGATGAACGGACCTTGTTGAAGAAGATCCTTTTGAAGCGACAGAGGCCAGGGATCCTCCAGAGTCATGGTTAGAAGGTCCGAATACCACGCCCGTCGAGGCCAATCCGGGGCAATTAGAATTGCTTGAATGCCGTTCCTTGGGAGATTCTTTTATTGAATTCGGATCCAAACAAGGCATCACCTGTAAATGGAAGATTTTCCACACCCTTTTTGGAATCAGCGTCAGTCGACCACTGACGTAACCACAGAGCTCTGCGAGCCGAAACAGCCATAGCAGTAGTGCGGCCATTTATCTTAATAGAAACATAGAATTTAATGGCAGATAAGAACCACTTGGCCCATCTAGTCTGCCCCTTAGATCTTACACAATTATTTAATAGCCTCGCTTATAAAATTTGCAGCATCCTGTATATGTTGCAGCAGAGTAATGACCTCATCCCTGGGTAGAGTCTAGACTATTGATAACGTTATCAGACCACTTGAGAACCGCCCTGGAGATCCACCCGCAAACTATTGTGGGGCGTTGTGCTGCACCTGCTGCTGTATATATTGTCATAAGCGTTGTCTCAATTTTACGGTCAGCTGGCTCCTTCAGGGATATAGCCCCAGGAACAGGCAGTATCAATTTCTTCGACAATCTGGACACAGATGTATCGACCGACGGGGGGTTTTCCCAGACCTTCCTATACTCAGCTGGAAGGGAAAAGTTAGATAAAAACCTCTGAGGAATTTTACATTTTTTATCAGTGTTTAACCAAGCCTCCCTGGCCAAGGAGTTTAACTCTTTAGACACCGGAAAGGTAGCTGAACTCTTGGGTCTAACATTAAAGTATAACTCCTCATCTGGTTCTGCCTCCTGATTTGGTATGTGGAGGACCTCCCTTACCGTAAAGATGAGAGCCTCCACCCCAGGGGATAGAGAGCTGTCCTTGTCCATATCATTGTCATCCACATCTGGCTGATCAGAATCAGAATTAGACTGGAGAACCTGTCGCGGTGAGCGTTTATGTGAAGCCACTAGAGGGGGCTGAGAAGCCTTCTTGGTATCTGCTGCTTTAGCCACGCAATCAATTGAGTGTTTTAACACCGGTCTCTCTCTCTCAGCTGCAGCTAATTCTGAATTTACTGACCCAACACCTCCACACAGACCCTAGAGAGCCCCTGGAGTGACATTGAGGAACGGAGACCAGCACACAGAACACAGCAGCACAATGTGTTAAAGTATGTGTATGACCTGATAACAGTGCAGCGGCGCTACCGCTGGCATGTTCCCCCCTTCCTATGACCCCCTGGTACCAGTTGTACAGCCTGTAATAGCGTGGGTCCTGGAGGAGCAGCGTGCATGCAGCCTGTCAGATCCGCAGCAGTGGAAAATGGTACCTCCCCGCCGCTGGTCCCGCTCCAAGAACCCCGCCCCTTGTAATGGCGTGCGGTCCTTACAGTTTATACTGGCCACATTTAACAAGAAACACAAGTAGAATGTATCTCAAACAGTACACACAAAGCCTTGAGACAGTGAGCATTGTGGGGCAACAGGCCAGAGCCAGTTCGTCCGCGGCGGGCACCGCAGCTCCGGGCCCATGACCGCCGCGCAACATGCCGCCAAAACTGCACCAGGGACCCGCTAACCGGGACCCCGGCGTAACAGTCACCGCACCTGGTCTTCGGCATCTGTTCGGTTGCGTCTAGCTGCTGGTGTGGGCACACAAACTAATGATGTGTGATCAGTACCTCAGGAGCTCAGTGTCCTGTCAGCTGGGATTACGAATCATTAACCCTCAGGAGGTTGGTTCAGTCCCCCCTTTTAAGTCCCACAAAGCAGGTAGTCTGTTTGCCAAGCAGAGCTACCTGAAAATAATAAACTAAATTAAATTTAAATAAAAATCTCTGGACCTCCAGAGAAGTGCACCCGGCTCCTTGGGCACATTTTTCTAAACGGAGTCTGGTAGGAGGGGCATAGAGGGGGAGGAGCCAGCACACACATACACACACTAAAAGTTTTAAAGTGCCAGGCTCCAGTGGACCCGATCTATACCCCATGGTCCTAAAGTACAAGACCCCAGTATCCACTAGGACGTAAGAGGAAAAAAGCTTCATAAATTAATTTTTATTTCTTCCTGAAAGAGCTACAGTGTCGGTGGCCATATTCTTATTGCTTATTTGTTTACCCCACCCTCTACAATGACTCACGTAGTACACAGACAGTTACAGCACAGTGCACAGAACATGAGATGTTCGTGCATAGTGACAGATCATTCATAAACAATGTCTTCCATTACTGGAAGCAGCTCTGTTGTGCAAGGACTTATAGGGGACCCTGCTTAACACATGCATTTATTTTTGCTGTGGATTATATACATATATATATATATATATACATACATACATACATACACACACATGATTCTGCTTTAGTTTAGAACGACTGGCTACTCTAGTGATCGGTGACGTATACTATGTGCTATAACAGGCATGTTGCTATATTTGGCTGGTAAAACTGTTGGAAAGATGCAGATCCTCTATCTTGCCAATTGACTGACCTGAAACCATTAAGTAACATGTCCTTCTACTTAAGGGGGTCAAACCCAGCAGTCAGACAGTCTGCACTTGTGCTGTAAGCCTAAAGTATTTCCGGAATGCACTGAAGACACCAGAAGCCGATACAATAAATCAGGAGATATGGAACGGTCCATATTATCTTTTATTTCATTTTGGCATTCCAGCAACTACACTGCATTATTAACATTTATTTATTATCATTGCTTATACTGTATAGCCACAGCAGATTCCATTGCGTTTTATAATTGGATTCCAAAGACAGAACCTGCAAATCAAATAATCAAAGAAATATTTAGTTTTTTTAATAAATAGACTATGCAGTATTGCAAGAACTATCTTTTTATCAATAGTGTTTCCGTGTGAAAAAGCTATTTAATAGCCTTTCGCAAGGCAGCATGGTATAAATATTAGGAGCTCAAAATGGACACAAAATAAAACATTCTGAACTCTACGTATATTTGATTCATGCATCTAAGGTTTAAGATGAAGGGCATTTCATGAAATGTCCCATACAAAAAACACTGTAAAAAGAAATAAATAAGATTTTGGTTACCTACTGGTAAATCCTTTTCTCATAGTCCGTAGAGGATGCTGGGGTCCACATTAGTACCATGGGGTATAGACGGGTCCACCAGGAG
Source organism: Pseudophryne corroboree (assembly GCF_028390025.1). Taxonomy (NCBI): domain Eukaryota; kingdom Metazoa; phylum Chordata; class Amphibia; order Anura; family Myobatrachidae; genus Pseudophryne; species Pseudophryne corroboree. The sequence goes on from NC_086455.1 coordinate 28,735,365, forward strand.
CCATTGGCACTTTAAGAGTTTGAGTGTGTGGGCTGGCTCCTCCCTTTATGCCCCTCCTACCAGACTTAGTCTAGAAACCATGCCCGAGGAGACGGACATCTTCGAGAGAAGGATTTAACACAGATAGTGGCGAGATTCATACCAGCTCACACATACAAGGCACATCAAGCTAACTAGCTTGAAACATTCAGCAACTGCTGAAACATTACTTACCAAGTAACAATGCAGTACATAACTAAACAAAGTAGTACTGAACCAAATAATGGTTGCAGGAAAACTAAGCGCTGGGCGGGCGCCCAGCATCCTCTACGGACTACGAGAAAAGGATTTACCGGTAGGTAACCAAAATCCTATTTTCTCTTACGCCCTAGAGGATGCTGGGGTCCACATTAGTACCATGGGGATGTACCAAAGCTCCCAGAACAGGAGGGAGAGCGCAGAGGCTCCTGCAGAACTGATTGACTGAACTTCAGATCATCAGAGGCCAAAGTATCGAACTTGTAAAACTTAGCAAACGTGTTCGACCCAGACCAAGTTGCAGCTCGGCAAACTTGCACTGCAGAGACACCCCGGGCAGTCGCCCAGGAAGACACCACCTTACGAGTAGAGTGGGCCTTAATAGATTTTGGATACGGCAGTACTGCCGTAGAATAAGCGTGCTAGATAGTATACCTAATCCAGCGAGAGATCGTCTGCTTAGAAGCAGGACACCCAATTTTCTTGGGCTCATATAGGACAAACAGAGAGTCCGACTTTCTGTGACGAGAAGTTCTCTTCACATATATCTTCAGAGCCCTTACAACATCCAAGGACCTTGATGTAATTGAGGAGTCAGTAGCCACTGGCACCACAATAGGTTGGTTGATATAAAATGCCGACACAACCTTCGGAAGAAACTGCTGACGTGTCCGAAGCTCGGCTCAATCTTTGTGGAAGATCAAGTAAGGGCTTTTACAGGATAATGGGGCAGATGTATTAACATGGAAAAAGGATAAGGAAGTGATAAACCAGTGATATGTGCAAGGTGATAAACACACCAGCCAATCAGATCCTAACTTCATTTACATATTGGAGCTGATTGGCTGGTGCCTTTATCACCTTGCAACATATCACTGGTTTATCACTTCCTTATGCCTTCTCCAGGTTAATACATCTGCCCCAAAGCCCTCAACTCGGACACACGTCTAGCAGAAGCAAAGGCCAACAACGTGACAGCCTTCCACGTTAGAAATTTGACCTCAACCTCCTGTAGAGGCTCAAACCAATTCGACTGAAGGATCTGCAATACTACGTTAAGGTCCCAAGGCGCCGTAGGCTGTACAAAGGGAGGTTGGATATGCAGAACTCCCTTCAAAAAAGTCTGAACCTCATGGGAGGGCAGCCATGTCCACACCTGCTTGCAGGAAGAGGAGAAACCGTCCGAGTTGAAACTCCACCGTTGGAAACTTCTTGGATTCACACCAAGAGACATATTTCTTCCAAATACGATGGTAATGCTTAGATGGTGCCCCTTTCCTAGCCTGTATGAGGGTAGGAATGACCTTCTTCGGAATGCCCTTCCGAGCAAGTATCAGGCGCTCAAATTCTATGCTGTCAAACGTAGCCGCGTTAAGTCTTGATAGGCGAATGGCCCCTGCTGCAGCAGGTCCTCCCAAAGAGGAAGAGGCCTGGGCTCTTCTTGTAGTAGATTCAGAAGGTCCACATACCAAGCCCTTCTTGGCCAGTCTGGGGCAATGAGAATCACTTGAACCCTTGTTCTCCTTATGAGCTTTAGGATTCTTGGGATGAGTGGGAGTGGTGGAAACACGTACACCGACTAGAACACCCACGGAGACACCAGGACGTACACTGCCACTGCTTGTGGGTCCCTCGACCTGGAACAATAAAGCCGAAGCTTCTTGTTGAGACGAGAGGCCATCATGTCTACTTGGGGTAATCTCCAAAGATCTGCTATTTCCCTGAACACCTACGGATGGAGACCCCACTCCCCCGGACGGAGATCGTGTCTGCTGAGGAATTCTGCTTCCCAGTTGTCTACTCCCGGAATGAAGATGGCTGACAGCGCCAACGCATGTTTTTCTGTCCAGAGGAGTATTCTTGTCACTTTTGACATTGCCGCTCTGCTCTTCGTTCCGCCCTGTCGGTTTATGTAAGCCACTGTTGTTACGTTGTCCGACTGCACTTGAATGGCCCGATTTCTTAGAAGAGGGGCCACCTGAAGACAACCGTTGTAGACGGCTCTTAGTTCCAGGATGTTGATGGGCAGGCCGGCTTCCAGGCTTGACCACCGTCCTTGGAAAGTTACTCCTTGAGTGACTGCTCCCCAGCCCCGAAGGCTCGCATCCGTGGTTAGAAGGACCCATTCCTGAATCCCGAACCTGCGGCCATGGAACCCAGGTCCTTCATGGATTCTACCATAATACCTGCTGAATCATGTATGTTACGTAAATATAATGCAACATCATCCCTATTCATCGTATCCAAATCCCCAAGTAAGGTAGCCGACCACTTACTATTGCTTTGCAATCCATGCAGTAGCAATAGTGGGACGTAATATGGCCCCTGAAGCAGTGTACATTGATTTAAACGTGTTAGCAATTTTTCTATCAGACGGCTCCTTTAAGGCGGTAGATCCTGGAACAGGCAAAACCACCTTCTTTGAGAGTCTGGACACAGATGCGTCAACAATCTGCGGGTTTTTCCATTTTTTCCTATCCTCCTCAGGAAAAAGGAAACGCCACCTGGACCCTTTTAGGGACCTGGAATTTTTTCTCAGGGTTTTCCCATGCTTTTTCAGATATAGCATTCAATTCCTTTGACGCAGGGAAGGTTAGCGAGGCTTTTTAATTTTCAGTGAAAAAAGCCTCCTCAACCTGCTCAGGTGTGGTATCATTAACATTCAACACATCCCTGATAGCCTCTATCAACAATTGCACCCCCTTTGCAAGAGATGCGGACCCCCGCAACACATCCTCATTGTCTTGTGTGACATGCAAAAGCGCACGTTTGTGGGAGTATATAGCGGGGCGTCCTGAGGAACCAGAAACCGGCCATAGTGCCATAGAGCTCTGTAATACTTGGGTTGCAGATTCATTACTTGCAACCCTGTCAGAAATCTGGGAAATCCAAGATTTGATAGAGGAAAACCACTCAGGTTCCCTTGCTGGTATCTGTGCTAAACCAGTGCTATCCTGATTACGTGGAATGGGATCATCCTGGGAGGATAAATAATCTGCAGCATATGACACAGTGTCCCTGGACATAGCTGAAGGAGACCACCAAACACTCTACACACACACACACACACACACGTGAGGGCAGACAGAGTTTACACCTCAAGAATGGCAAGAGAGACACACCGATTGGAGTCAACCCACATACAGCGCTTTTACCAAAGGGAGACCCCTTGTCAGCGCTGACTGCCCCTTAATAGAGTACACAATCGTATTACAGCCTCCCCCCCCCCCCCCCCCCCCCCTTCTACAGTTGCCGTGGAGGGACCTGTTCTCCTTCTCAGCGCTGTGCAGGCAGGAAAATGGCGCTGAAACGCTTCTGGGTCCGCTCTGAGAAGCTCCGCCCCCTTAATGGCGCGGTCTTCCTACTCTTCATGGATTATACTGGCCTGAGGAAATAGTGCTGGCTGAGATCCAAGGACCCCGACAGGCTTCTGGACCAGTGTAGGGGGTAAGCGCTGGCCCAGGGCGCCCCTCACAGCGTTGCACCTTGTACTGCCGAGCCTTCCCAGGAGCGCAGTTAATACTGCGCTCCCTCCCCGCTGCCGCCATCTTCACACCAGCCCCCCCCCCGCTTGCTAGGGGAATCGGTGTCTCACTCACCACTTCTTCAGCTTTGTAAGGGGTTGGCGGCATGCTGCTGGGGCGAGCGGTCCACTGTGGCGGAGAATGATCAGACCCCTCTAAAGCTCAGTGTCCAATCAGTGGAGACAGTGGCTCAGACCCCGCAGGGTGGACACTGCTTTCCCCCTTAGTCCCTCGCTGCAGGGAGGCTGTTGCTAGCAGCCTCCCTGTAAGATAAAAAATAAGAATTTACTTACCGATAATTCTATTTCTCGTAGTCCGTAGTGGATGCTGGGGACTCCGTCAGGACCATGGGGAATAGCGGGCTCCGCAGGAGACAGGGCACATCTAAAAAAGCTTTTAGGTCACATGGTGTGTACTGGCTCCTCCCCCTATGACCCTCCTCCAAGCCTCAGTTAGGTACTGTGCCCGGACGAGCGTACACAATAAGGAAGGATCTTGAATCCCGGGTAAGACTCATACCAGCCACACCAATCACACCGTACCACTTGTGATCTGAACCCAGTTAACAGTATGATACAAAACGAAGTAGCCTCTGAAAAGATGGCTCACAACAAGAATAACCCGATTTTTGTAACAATAACTATGTACAAGCATTGCAGACAATCCGCACTTGGGATGGGCGCCCAGCATCCACTACGGACTACGAGAAATAGAATTATCGGTAAGTAAATTCTTATTTTCTCTAACGTCCTAGTGGATGCTGGGGACTCCGTCAGGACCATGGGGATTATACCAAAGCTCCCAAACGGGCGGGAGAGTGCGGATGACTCTGCAGCACCGAATGAGAGAACTCCAGGTCCTCCTTAGCCAGAGTATCAAATTTGTAAAATTTTACAAACGTGTTCTCCCCTGACCACGTAGCTGCTCGGCAAAGTTGTAATGCCGAGACCCCTCGGGCAGCCGCCCAAGATGCGCCCACTTTCCTAGTGGAGTGGGCCTTTACAGATTTAGGCTGTGGCACGCCTGCCACAGAATGTGCAAGTTGGATTGTGCTACAGATCCAACGTGCAATCGTCTGTTTAGACGCAGGAGCACCCATCTTGTTGGGTGCATACAATATAAACAGCAAGTCAGACTTTCTGACTCCAGCCGTCCTAAACTATATATATATATATATATATATATTTTTAGGGTCCTGACAACGTCTATTAACCTGGAGTCCTCCAAGTCCCTAGAAGCCGCAGGCACCATAATAGGTTGTTTCAGGTGAAAAACCTGACACCCCCTTAGGAAGAAAACTGGAGACGAGTCCCAGTTCTGCCCTGTCCGAATGGAAATTTAAATATGGGCTTTTGTAAGACAAAGCCGCCCATTCTGACAATCGCCTGGCCGAGGCCAGGACCAACAGCATGGTCACTGTCCATGTGAGATATTGGTCAACAGCATGTTCACTTTCCATGTGATATATTTCAAATCCACAGATTTGAGCGGTTCAAACCAATATGATTTTAAGGAATCCCAACACTATGTTGAGATCCCACGGTGCCACTAGAGGCACAAAAAGGGGTGTATATGCAATACTCCCTTGACAATCTGGACTTCAGGAACTGAAGTCAATTCTTTTCGGAAGAAATTCTACAGGGCCGAAACTTAAAACCTTAAAGAACCCCAATTTTAGGCTCAAAACACTCCTGTTTTCAGGAAGTGTAGAATTCGACCTAGTTGAATTTTCTTCGTGGGGCCTTCCTGGCCTCACCCACGCAACATATTTTCACCACATGTGGTGATGACGTTGTGCGGTCACCTCCTTCCTGGCTTTGACCAGGGTAGGTATGACCTCTTATGGAATGCCTTTTTCCTTCAGGATCCGGCATTCAACCGCCATGCCGTCAAACGCAGCCGCGGTAAGTCTTGGAATAGACATGGTACCTGCTGAAGCAAGTCCCTTCTTAGCTCCCCAGGCCCTTAGTCCTCTGTGAGCATCTCTTGAAGTTCCGGGTACCAAGTCCCTCTTGGCCAATCCGGAGTCACGAGTATAGTTCATACTCCTCTATGTCTTATAATTCTCAATACCTTGGTTATGAGAAGCAGAGGAGGGAACACATACACCGACTGTTACACCCACGGTGTTACTAGGACATCCACAGCTATCGCCTGAAGGTCTCATGACCTGGCGCAATACCTGTCCCGTTTTTTGTTCGGGCGGGACGCCATCATTTCCACCTTTGGTCTTTGCCAATGGCTCACAATCATGCGGAAAAACTTCCCTATGAAGTTCCCACTCTCCCAGGTGGAGGTCATGCCTGCTGAGGAAGTCTGCTTCCCAGTCGTCCACTCCCGGAGAGAACACTGCTGACAGTGCTATCACATGATTTTCCGCCTAGCGAAAAATCCTTGCAGTTTTTTCACTGCCCTCCAGCTTCTTGTGTCGCCCTTTCTGTTTACGTGGGCGACTGCCGTGATGTTATCCCACTGGATCAATACCGGCTGACCTTGAAGCAGAGGTCTTGCTAAGTTTAGAGCCTTATAATTTTGCTCTTAGCTCCATCTATGTGGAGAGAATTCTCCAGACTTGATCACACTTTCCTGGAAATTTTTTCCCTGTGTGACTGCTCCCCAGCCTCTCAGGCTGGCCTCCGTGGTCCCCAGCATCCAATCCTGAATGCAGAATCTGTGGCCCTCTAGAAGATGAGCACTCTGTAATCACCACAGGAGAGACACCCTTGTCCTTGGATATAGGGTTATCCGCTGATGCATCTGAAGATGCGATCCGGACCATTTGTCCAGCAGATCCCACTGAAGAGTTCTTGCGTGAAATCTGCCGAATGGAATTGCTTCGTAATAAGCCACCATTTTTACCAGGACTCTTGTGCAATGATGCACTGACACTTTTCCTGGTTTTAGGAGGATCCCGATTAGCTCGGATAACTCCCTGGCTTTCTCCTCTGGGAGAAACACCTTTTTCTGGACTGTGTCCAGAATCATCCCTAGGAACAGTAGACGTGTCCTCGGAAAAGCTACGATTTTGGAATATTTAGAATCCACTCGTGCTGTCGTAGAACTATTAAAGATAGTGCTACTCCGACCTCCAACTGTTCTCTGGACCTTGCCCTTATCAGGAAAGCGTCCAAGTTTCTTTTAAGAAGAATCATCATTTCGGCCATTACCTTGGTAAAGACCCGGGGCGCCGTGGACAATCCAAACGGCAGCATCTGAACTGATAGTGACAGTTCTGTACCACGAACCTGAAGTACCCTTGGTGAGAAGGGCAAATTTGGACATGTAGGTAAATGTCCCTGATATCCAGTGACACCATCTCGTCCCCTTCTTCCTGGTTCGCTATCACTGCTCTGAGTGACTCCATCTTGATTTGAACGCTTGTATGTAAGTGTTCAAATATTTCAGATCTCACCGAGCCGTTTGGCTTCAGTACCACAATATAGTGTGGAATAATACCCCCTCCCTTGTTGTAGGAGGGGTACTTTGATTATCACCTGCTGGGAATACAGCCTGTGAATTGTTTCCAATACTGCCTCCCTGTCGGAGGTAGACGTTGGTAAAACAGACTTCCGGAACTTGTGAGGAGGAGACGTCTCGAATTTCCAATGTACACCTGGGATACTACATGTAGGATCCAGGAGTCCCCTTGCGAGTGAGCCCACTGCGTGCTGAAACTCTTGAGATGACCCCCTACCGCACCTGAGTCCGCTTGTACTGCCCCAGCGTCATGCTGCGGACTTGGCAGAAGCTGTGAAGGGCTTCTGTTCCTGGGAATGGGCTGCTTGCTGCAGTCTTCTTCCCGTTCCTCTACCCCTGGGCAGATATGACTGGCCTTTGCCCGCCTGCCCGTATGGGGACGAAAGGACTGAGACTGAAAAGACTGTGTCCTTTTCTGCTGAGATGTGACTCGGGGAACAAAAGGTGGATTTTTCAGCTGTTGCCATGGCCACCAGGTCCGATGGACCGCCCCTTTATACGGCAATACTTCCATGTGCCGTCTGGAATCTGCCTCACCTGACCACTGTCGTGTCTTCGTCTGGCAGATATGGACATCACATTTACTCTTGATGCCAGAATGCAAATATCCCTCTGCGCATCACGCATATATAGAAATGCATCCTTAAAATGCTCTATAGACAATAAAATCTTGTCCCTGTCAAGGGTATCAAAATTTTCAGTCAGGAAATCCGACCAAGCCCCCTCAGCGCTGCACATCCAGTCTGAGGCGATTGCTGGTCGTAGTATAACACCAGTATGTGTGTATATACTTCTTAGGCTATTTTTCAGCTTCCTATCAGCTGGCTCCTTGAGGGCGGCCGTATCTGGAGACGGTAACGCCACTTGTTTTTATAAGCGTGTGAGCGCCTTATCCACCCTAAGGTGTGTTTCCCAACTCGCCCTTACTTCTGGCGGGAAAGGGTATACCGCCCATAACTTTCTATCGGAGGAACCCCACGTATCATCACACACTTCATTTAATTTATCTGATTCAGGCAAAACTACAAGTAGTTTATTCACACCCTACAAAATACCCTTATTTGTGGTACTTGTAGTATCAGAAATATGTAACACCTCCTTCATGCCCTTAACATGTAACGTGTGGCCCTAAAGGAAAATACGTTTGTTTCTTCACCGTCGACACTGGAGTCAGTGTCCGTGAGGTAAATGGGCGTTTTTACAAGCCCCTGACGGTGTCTGAGACGCCTGGACAGGTACTAATTTGTTTGCCGGTCGTCTCATGTCGTCAACCGGCTCGCAGCGTGTTGACATGATCACGTACTTCCACAAGTAAGCCATCCATTCCGGTGTCGACTCCCTAGAGAGTGACATCACCATTACAGGCAATTTGCTCCGCCTCCTCACCAACATTTTCCTCATACATGTCGACACACACGTACCGACATACAGCACCCACACAGGGAATGCTCTGATAGAGGACAGGACCCACTAGCCCTTTGGGGAGACAGAGGGAGAGTTTGCCAGCACACACCAAAATGCTATAATTATACAGGGACAACCTTTATAAAAGTGTTCCTCCCTTATAGCATTTAATATATATTTATATCGCCAAATCAGTGCCCCCCCTCTCTGTTTTAACCATGTTTCTGTAGTGCAGTGCAGGGGAGAGCCTGGGAGCCTTCCCCTCAGCCTTTCTGTGAGGGAAAATGGCGCTGTGTGCTGAGGAGAATAAGCTCCGCCCCCTTTTCGGTGGGCTTTTTCTCCCGGTTTTTAAGAACTGGCCTGGGTTAAAATACATACATATAGCCTTAATGGCTATATGTGATGTATTTATTTTGCCAATAAGGTACTTATATTGCAGCAGCGCCCTGCACCCTCCGTGACTAGGTCAGTGAGCCGTGTGACAACAATGGCGCACAGCTGCAGTGCTGTGCGCTACCTTCATGAAGACTGTGAAGTCTTCTGCCGCCTGTTTCCGGACCTCCGTTCTGCCGTCTTCTTCAGCGTCTGTAAGGGGGATCGGCGGCGCGGCTCCGGGACGAACCCCAGGCTGACCTGTGTTCCGACTCCCTCTGGAGCTCAGTGTCCAGTAGCCTAAGATCCCAATCCATCCTGCACGCAGGTGAGTTGGAGATCTCTCCCCTAAGTCCCTCGTTGCAGTGATCCTGTTGCCAGCAGGAATCACTGAATGAAACCTAAAAAAAAAAAACTTTTCTAAACAGCTCTTTAAGAGAGCCACCTAGATTGCACCCTTCTCGGACGGGCACAAAAACCTAACTGAGGCTTGGAGGAGGGTCATAGGGGGAGGAGCCAGTACACACCATGTGACCTAAAAGCTTTTTTAGATGTGCCCTGTCTCCTGCGGAGCCCGCTATTCCCCATGGTCCTGACGGAGTCCCCAGCATCCACTAGGACGTTAGAGAAAAAACTCTAAAGTTAAACTTTTCTAGAGAAACTCTGTAGAACTCCCCTAGCTGTGACCAGCTCCTCCGGGCACATTTTCTACACTGAGTCTGGTAGGAGGGGCACAGAGGGAGGAGCCAGCCCACACTCTCAAACTCTTAAGGTGCCAATGGCTCCTGGTGGACCAGACTATACCCCATGGTACTAATGTGGACCCAACATCCTCTAGGACGTAAGAGAAAATAAACTATTCATATTCACATAGATCATACTTCCCAAAATGTCATACTTATGAATTGGGGACAGAGTGGTGCTATGATGATGATGATGATGTGACTGGAGGTTCCTTAACCACCTCATCTATGAACACCCATTCATTACCATGCATACCAGTAGCAGAGACGTGTGGCACCCATTCACCTCTGTGTGCTGTAAAGTATCTGCAAACAGAACCAATCCACCCAACTTTCCCATTTCTGTGGGTTGGACTGAGCCCTCAGATTAAGACTGACCCACCTGAAGGTAGCTGTAGCAGCAGTAGACTTCTGTAGCGGGCCGCCCCGAATGACTGGTGAAAGTAACTTTTGTAATTAATAGATGAATGTATGGTGATATGGTGATTTATGAATGTCATGAATGTAACAGTGATTGACAGATATAACAGTGATTTATAGATGTTATGAATGCAAACTACAAAACTTTATCCTAAAAACAAGTTTCCCTTAATTTACTACTAATTTCAACTTCCCTAACAACTAATGCATATATCTTCCCAAAGGACGTCTGCTGGCTTCTGTAGCTTCAGGGGCTGCTTTCTAAGACACTCATTTCTGCTAAAATTACGGTTCCAATTTCCTACAAGAATGTGCCCCACAGCGGTATTCCGCACACCCTTTTTTGTCACTACACAGGAGTAAATATTGACAGAAAGGAAAGGGGAAGCTTTGAGCTGCTTGCTAAAGCCTCCAGGAACACACAGGAATGTAAAACCGGTCACTCCTCCATGTAGAAGATAGAATGAGGACAGTCCTGATAACGCTTCCTTTTCCGCATCTTACTATTAACCCTTTTAGAGAAGGAGTCAAAAGGAAAAAAGACAATTTAAGATTTGAATGTTTTTTTTCAACTCTTAGTAAACAAAAGAAAATAACAAGCGATTAGGGGTTACGGTCGTTAGGTCGACACAGCTTAGGTCGACAGTCATTAGGTCGACCACTGAAGGCCGAAATGCATTAGGTCGACATGTACTATGTCAACAGGTCAAAAAGGTCGACATGTGTTTAAAAAAAAGTGTCTTTCATTTTTTGGATTTTTTTCCATACTTAACGATCCACGTCGACTACGATTGGAACGGTAAACTGTGCCGAGCGCAGCGGTAGTGGAGTGAGGCACCTTGCCCGAAGCACGGCGAGCGGACATGGTGCACTAATTGGTGTTCCCCGTCATATTACGATGAAAACGCCCCCAAAAAAGTTTTTTTAAAAAACCATGTCGACCTTTTGACCTACTACATGTCGACCTAATGACCATGTTGACCTATTGTCCCTGTTGACCTAATGCATGTCGACCTTCCATGGTCAACCTAATGACTGTCGACCTAAGTTGTGTCTACCCAACGACCCATACCCGCGATTAGAGTTGCCTTTTTTATTTTTAAAGGAAACCAGACTTATCACAAGTCAGTGGCTACTGTATATAGAAGTGGAGACCGTGGTTTGCATTGAGCTAGTGTGAGGAGCAATACCTTTTTCATTACAGTTTCTGTCACAGAGGTTTGTCTTTTCCTAGCACAACCCCCATAGAGTGGGAGTAGAACCCGTGGCACTGTTGTGATCCTGGTGTCGGTATGCTGACTGCCGGTCACTCATACCACATCCATATGCATGTGTGCATATTTATATGCATGTATATGTAGTGAATACCACTGATTATCTAGTTACAATGGCACCTGTTATAAGGGGTGGGATATATTAGGCAGCAAGTGAACCAAAACATCTTGATGTGTTAGAAGCATTGTTCTAACTGCGGGATGATGGGTACTAGAGGGGGAGGAGCTTCACACTTTTCTAAATTGTCATAGTGCCAGCTCCTACTAACCATGCCTCTATACCAGTGAAATCTTCCTGTGTCCCCTAGTGGAAGAAAGAGAAAAAAATGGGCCAGTGTAAGGATCTCAGCTACTTTAACATAGGCCAAATTGTGATGACTAGATAGGTCAGAGCATCTCCAAACAGCAGGTCTTGTGGGGTGTTCCCGGTATGTAGTGGCTAGTACCTACCAAATGTGATCCAAGGAAAAACAACCAGTGAATCGATGACAGGGTCGTTATCTCCCAAGACTTATTGATGCACCTTGGGAGTAAAGGCTAGCTCGCCTGGTCCTATGCCATAGAAGAGCTACTGTAGCACAAATTAGTGCAAAGTCAATGCAATGATGCAAAGCTGTCAGAACACACAGTGCACTGCAGCTTGCCCATGATGACCCTTGTCCAACGCCAAAAGTGCCTACAACGACTGTCAGAATTTAACCACGGAGCAATGGAAGAAGGCGAGCTAGCGGAGACAGTGTGATGCTCTTGGCAATGTTCTGCTGGGAAACCCTGGGGTCCGGGCATTCATGTGGATATTACATTGACCCATACCACTAAACATCATAAAAGACCAAGTACACCCCTTTATGTCAACGGTATACCCCGATGGCAGTGGCCTCCTTAGGTAGGGTAATGCACCGCGCCGCAATGTAAACATTGCGCAGGAATGGTTTAGGGAACACGACAAAGAGTTCAAGGTGCTGACTTGGCCTCCAAAATCCCCAGATCTCAATACGATGGAGCATCTGTGGGATGTTCTGGAAAAACAAGTCCGAGACATGGAGGTCCCACCTCACAACTTACAGGTCTTAAAGGATCTGCTGCTAATGTCTTGGTACCAGATACCACGGGACACCTTCAGAGGTCTATGACTCGATGGGTCAGAGCTGTTCTGGCAGCACAAAGGTAAACTACACAATATTAGGCAGGTGTTATGGCTGATCAGTGTATATATATATGAGTAGAAATTATTTACAAATACAGGGAAAACACTATCCATTCCATAAAATCAATGGCCCACAATGTATATAGGAATTAAACAAAACAAAGGGTAAAAAAAAAATATCAAACTTTACCTCGCTGGTTCTAAAGATCATCCTGTAGTTGTACTGAGGCCCATTCTCTTTTGCATCTTCCAGTTTTTCTCTGCGAATGCTTACGGCCAAAGGACCCAGATTCTCGTCAGACCCAAAGTAATTCCAGTGCTCTGAAAACCATAGAAATTATTATAGGTAACACTAGTAATCCACACTGATCAGACATTATATATTTAAAGTCTTGTTACAAAATGACATATTTCTTATCAGGAAGTCAGCGTTCACAGAGAAAGCCCTTCTGCCGCAGATGTTATGTCAAATATCATCCACTGTCCCAAATTAATGTATTTAAGAGTGTTCATTCTAGCACCCTGCGCCTGTCACACCCGGTGCAGTTCCTCTTTTCTGCCTGGTGTGGCGCTCTCTGCTCTGCCGCTTATATCACACTCCGGTCTGTATCTCAGTGCTGAGATACAGACTAGAGAGTGATAGAAGCACCAGAGCAGAGAGAGAGAGACTCCCCAGGCAGGAATGGTGCTAGAATGAACACTATTTAACTAGTGTTCATGCAAGGCTGATTTATAAGGTCACATTTAAAAATGGCACCAACAGGGCCGCAGCCCCCTTCCCGGATGCTGAACCCCCTTTTTCAACGGCATGTGCACGTGTGCCCTCCGACACCACAGCACCCTGCCCTGCCTCAGTGCTGGCGGGAACACTATTATATAGTAATTACTTTACAGCCGTTTACACACACTCCACAGGTCTTTAGATTAGGCCCACTTTTGGCAATGACCCATTAGGAAGGAAATTCATTTGTCGGCAAAATCCCATTTCTGCGCTAAAAATGGGGCATTTATCGCGAATAGCCTATTTCCCTATAGATTGTAAGCTTGCGAGCAGGGCCTTCCTACCGTCTGTCTGTCTTTGCCCAGTTTTGTTCTATAACTGTTGTTCTAATTGTAAAGCGCAACGGAATGTGCTGCGCTATATGAGAAACTGCTAATAAATAAATAAATAAATTGTCCGCAAAAAAAATGACAGTCAATAATTCTCCATAGGTGTACATTCTAAATCACTTAGAAGTTTTTAATTGGCCAATAATCACATATATTGGGGTGAAAAAGTGCAAAATGATGGAAATTGGGGTGGAAGATATGGGACAAGTATATCGGAAAGCTTTATAAGTGGGACAAGTGTACACTTTTCTTTGGTTTTGCAGACAGGATTTATCAAGCAAATCCTGTTTTCGCACATTTGCAATTGGAGAAGTCGAAAAACGGAAGCGCTCATACTGGCAAGAAGCAGTTTTCGCTGCACTTTTCGCATTGTATGCACAAGAAGTGAATCCGCGATAAATTACCGCGTTTTGCTGACAATTGAATTCTCCACTAAATGTTCTAGCTCATCACTAGAGAAAAAATAAATGTATTTCTCATTATTCCATAGGGGAAAAGAAATGGGCGTTTCTTGGTAAAATAACTTGTGTAAGACAGTGGCCAATCACATTAAGTCCCACCCACATTTGTAAACACAGCATGGCAGGGTGTGGTGGCATGAACTGAACCATCATGCCCTTGCTACTCAGTGTTTCGGTGGTGGCTGGGGCTTCTCATGGGGGGTAATTTATCAAAGCTTGGCGAGAGAAAAGATGGAGAGAAATAAAGTACTCCGCTTCTGTCATTTTACAGGCTATGGGGGACATGTACTAAGCAGTGATAAAAGTGGAGAAGTGAGCCAGTGGAGAAGTTGCCCATGGCAGCCAATCAGCTGCTCTGTGTACTATTATAATATGCAAATTATAAACGTTATGTCAATGTTGATTGGTTGCCATGGGCAACTTCTCCACTGGCTCACTTCTCCACTTTTATCACTGCTTAGTACATTTCCCCATATGTTTGAAAAATGACAGTTATGAGTTGATTGGTTGGTACTTTCTCTCTTTACAAGCTGTGAGAAATCTCTATGATTTGAATGCTGCCCCCACCCACCTTGCAGCAGGTAAGTGCTCTCCAGAAAAATTCCCTGCTCACTCAGAAGATCACCGCATTATTGATGAGCTTCTCTGACACTACAGTACTCTACTTGACTTGTATATAAACCTTAGCTTATAAAGGCCGGTATTACAAAAACACAGGGATAGCTCTACCTTGCAGCTCCATATTGGCATTCCTTTGAACAACTACATCAGTATCACATCACTTTGCAGCTAAAGAAAAAGCACATGGCCTTGGGGCTTAGATGGTTACACAGAGTGGAGGTTCCACCACTAGAACGGCCTAGTAATGTGGTGAGTTATCGTATTGCATTAAAGCAGGTGTTCTCAACTCCAGACCTCAAGTACCATCAGCAGGTCACGTTTTGTGGATTTATTCAGTCACAGACAGATGAGTTAATCTATGTATTGCTTCCACACACAGAAATGGAATAGTTTGCTGGAAGGAACAATAACTGGGGTAATGTGTGATCGGAGTAGCGTGTGAGTACGTGACTGGACTGCTCCAGAAGATAGAGGCTCCGTCTCGGCAGTCTACTTTTACAGGTGTCTTTGGATTGCATTCCATTAGCAATGTTCTCGTTACAGCCTAATTACATTCCTTGAGACACAGACACGAACGCAACATGTTGAATATGCCACAGTCCCTACGATCAAAGTTTTACTTACTGAGCTGACCTATTACAGTATTAATAAAACAGTCAGTGTTGGCATTTAATCTGAAATACTAGCCGGAGGCTCCGTGCTGGAGTGTTGCCCTTTGTCATAAATGCATCCATGTAGAAAAAGGGCTGCTCTGTGCATGCAAAACCTGCTCCGTAAATGTTCTACTAAATGATCAGATTATTCCACTTTTCAGCCCTTTTCAATGTGCAGACAATGGTAAGGGCTTAATGCAGAGGTTCACAAACGTGGCCTTTAAGGCACCCCAACCGCCCAGGTTTTACGGATATCCATGCTTAGGCACAGGTGACTTAACTAGTGCCTCAGTGAGTTTGATTATACCATCTGTGCACAAGCACCTGGACTGCTGGGGTGCCTTGAGAACTGCGTTTAGGAACCACTGAGTTAATGGCTTATATATCAAAAGCTCCTTCCTGTTTACTGGAAAAAAATATGTATTCTATTCCAAACATGCCCGCAATGATCAATGTTCAATCTCAGGCTTGTGCGGTGTGCATGGGAGGGGTTGGGGATGGAATACAGGCAGGCGGGATCCCGGAAGGTCAGTATACCAATCCCGGCCGTTAGAATACGACAGCGGGGCGAGTGCTAGAAAGCTTGTGGGCTCACTGCGCTCCCCTAGCTGCGGGCTCGATGGCTAAAATCCTATATAAATTCAATTTCAATTTCCTTTTTTACAGATTTAAATTCAATAATAACCATAACTTTTTCAAAAAGATGCGAATATTCACTTACTAAAAAAATTGCAAATTCCACAGTCTAGTGTAACGTATACATTAGCTTGATACAAAGAAACAGGTACAAACGTGACTAAAACACGTTCTAGATGACCCAGGTGTACATCGTAAAGGCAAGAGAAAAACATTATCGTAATGAGAAAGCAAAACCGAAGACTCCCAGAACTGAAATCAAAGAACTCAATAAATCAGACCGACGCCAGTACAAGTTGATACAGTTAAAAGATGTCTGCGTAATGTAGGTCTCAATGGTCGCATAGCCTGCATTAAACCATTGTTGAGGTCTGTAAAAAGAAAAGTAAAACACCTATGATGGGCCAAAGAACACCGGTATTGGAAACTGGATCAGTGGAAAAAATTATTTTGGACCAACAATTCCACATTATAACTTTTCAGAACCAGAAGACGCCAGTATATTTGAAGAGTGGTTGGGGAGAACGTGTGTTAGATAATTGCATAAGTCATACAGATAAACATGGTGGTGGTCATGACATGATTTGGGGTGGTTTTGGTGGAGGAAAGGATGGAGATTTAGTTCAAATAACATCAACTATGGATAAGAAACGATACCACAGTATTTTTTAGTACATCACACTGTACCAAGTGGAACTCAAAATATTGGAAAGGGGTACATCATGTAACACGATAACGACCCAAAGCACACATCTACACTGTGGGGTATATTCAATTAAAGTAGAATCCATTCGGACATGCATTTGTCGGAATGGATCAGACAAGCCCTATTCAATGTGCGGCCAAATCCGACTGCCGGATTTGGCCGTTCCCAGTGTCCCGTCCTGGTTCTGCTGTCAGCGGTGGCTGTCAGCAGCGGAGGGGGTTGCCTGTCACTGATGGCCAGGGGGTGCGCTGGCAGCGGTGCCCGGGGTTTGCTGCCAGGAGTGAGGAGCCTGGCCGGGGGGACACCCTGCTCAATCAGACTTTTTTTTTAAAGTCGGATTGAGATTGTCGGAAATGGGTCCAAAAACTGTCGAATTTGGCCCCGTTTCAGACAGAAGCACGCAAATTGGCGACTATTCCGCCGATCCGCGTGCTTTCCGACAAGTCGAATTTCCCGACTGGCCCAGAAAAATCTGGGTGGGATTGAATAGGTCGGAACCCCTTCCGACCTAAAAACTGCCGTCTTTCCGACAACGCGGCAGTTTCAAGTGTAATTGAATATACAGATGGGTCCATGTTTATCTTGACCTTTAAAAGGATTAACTGAGACTGGGCAGTCGGACTTAATCCCCTGCTGTATTGTTCTCTGTATTGTATTGCAGCTGAGAACAATAGATGAAGGGTTTATGTTAATAAAATTAGACAGAAAAGTTGGTGTAATGGCTCCAACAAATACTAAATACTTATGGGAATGTCTGAATCAGGCCTGGAAAGGCATAATTCACGACACTCTAGAAAAGTTGGTCTCTCAAATGGCCAAATTATGTGAAGCAGTGATATGCGCCAAAGGAGGACACATTGATGAAAGCCAATTTGAATCTGAAATGTATGTTATACTACAAAATTAAAAATAATTTTGATAATGTTTAGTCACAATATCATGTGAAACATTATTATGAATGAATATTTTCATTACTTCACTACATTTTGCCTTTTAATAACAATTATTTTCCTTGAACTTTTGTATGCTAGTGTATAATGGGTACAAGGTGTGCTGTGCATACAGGCCCCGGGTCCAGAGGGACCCACACCGCACACCCTGCACCTATGTATTTAGACTTCCTCCTCCGGAGTCCAGCAGCGGTGGCCGGCGTTGCAGACATAAATCACTGAGAAAATATGTCCACGGCGGCCATTTTCCCAGTGATTTGCACATGTGCAATAGCGATGTCCCAGGGGAAAAGGCACGGGTGCCATGTTCCCGGAGACATGCGCAGTAGACTCTGTCTTCACTGCCAGAGAGGAGGGGGCCCTCAGCTCTATAGAAACGCCCCTGCCAAGGACTATGTCTAGCTCCACCCATGGGGCATTTCTATTACTCCTTACACTTGGAGAAGTCATTATAAGGGCAGTATAGGACACAACTACTTGCTATGAAATGTATTTAAAATATATTCCAATCTGGTTGTATGAAGCCTCCTGACAGGTTTCCGGGGATATAGTGTAACTTGTGAACAGGGAAATGGGTGACGAGTGTCCTTGTCAGTCAGGCTGAAGCTTATTGCCAGCAATTAGACAGACAGACAGACAGACAGACAGACAGACAGACAAATTAAGATCTGGGACATTCACATAAACCATTACAAATCACCGGTCAAATTAAGACGAACAATAACAGATGGAAAGAAACTGCACTTAAAACGAGATATTCTCGTTCTAATACACCTAAAGCGTCTACAGGAAGGAAAAAGGGAGAAGATGCAATGGTTAGGATGATAACAATCCTGTACAATGCTTTTTCCTTTGCGGAGGCAATTTTCATAATAAGTATCAATTGACGGCAGCTCACAGCCAACAATACTGCTAATATTAAATGTTCTGCTGCTGTCAGTGGAATTGGCTGTGATTGGGAAATGTTGTATTGATGGGAGAGTGTTTTTTGAACTTGCAAATGAGCGCTAAAGTGTTTACTCCAAAAAAAAAAAAAAACTTTGCAAACTTATACAACACTGAAATATTATTATTGTACATTTTTCTGTACCTTAAAATGCCGTAAGGACCGTTGCTTGCTACCACTTTTCAGCAATTATTTAAAAAGGGCAAAAATCAGTTACTGGAGATATTTTAAAAACCTCCAGTACCTTCCTTAAACTGGGTACACACGTGACGATCTAGCCAACTATTTTGGCTAGATAGGTCGTTGATCGATAATAAGAATTTACTTACCGATAATTCTATTTCTCGTAGTCCGTAGTGGATGCTGGGGACTCCGTAAGGACCATGGGGAATAGCGGCTCCGCAGGAGACTGGGCACATCTAAAGAAAGCTTTAGGACTATCTGGTGTGCACTGGCTCCTCCCCCTATGACCCTCCTCCAAGCCTCAGTTAGGATACTGTGCCCGGACGAGCGTACACAATAAGGAAGGATTTTGAATCCCGGGTAAGACTCATACCAGCCACACCAATCACACTGTACAACTTGTGATCTGAACCCAGTTAACAGCATGATAACAGAGGAGCCTCTAGAAAAGATGGCTCACTACAGCAATAACCCGATTTTTTGGTAACAATAACTATGTACCAGTATTGCAGACAATCCGCACTTGGGATGGGCGCCCAGCATCCACTACGGACTACGAGAAATAGAATTATCGGTAAGTAAATTCTTATTTTCTCTAACGTCCTAAGTGGATGCTGGGGACTCCGTAAGGACCATGGGGATTATACCAAAGCTCCCAAACGGGCGGGAGAGTGCGGATGACTCTGCAGCACCAATTGAGAGAACTCCAGGTCCTCCTCAGCCAGGGTATCAATTTTGTAGAATTTTACAAACGTATTTGCTCCTGACCAAGTAGCTGCTCGGCAAAGTTGTAAAGCCGAGACCCCTCGGGCAGCCGCCCAAGATGAGCCCACCTTCCTTGTGGAGTGGGCATTTACAGATTTTTGGCTGTGGCAGGCCTGCCACAGAATGTGCAAGCTGAATTGTACTACAAATCCAACGAGCAATAGTCTGCTTAGAAGCAGGAGCACCCAGCTTGTTGGGTGCATACAGGATAAACAGCGAGTCAGATTTTCTGACTCCAGCCGTCCTGGAAACATATATTTTCAGGGCCCTGACAACGTCTAGCAACTTGGAGTCCTCCAAGTCCCTAGTAGCCGCAGGCACCACAATAGGTTGGTTCAGGTGAAACGCTGAAACCAACTTAGGGAGAAACTGAGGACGAGTCCTCAATTCCGCCCTGTCCGAATGGAAAATCAGATAAGGGCTTTTACAGGATAAAGCCGCCAATTCTGACACGCGCCTGGCCCAGGCCAGGGCCAACAGCATGACCACTTTCCATGTGAGATATTTTAACTCCACAGATTTAAGTGGTTCAAACCAATGTGACTTTTGGAACCCAAAAAACTACATTGAGATCCCAAAGTGCCACTGGAGGCACAAAAGGAGGCTGTATATGCAGTACCCCTTTTACAAACGTCTGAACTTCAGGGACTGAAGCTAGTTCTTTTTGGAAGAAAATTGACAGGGCCGAAATTTGAACCTTAATGGACCCCAATTTCAGGCCCATAGACACTCCTGTTTGCAGGAAATGTAGGAATCGACCCAGTTGAATTTCCTCCGTCGGGCCTTACTGGCCTCGCACCACGCAACATATTTTCGCCAAATGCGGTGATAATGTTTTGCGGTTACATCCTTCCTGGCTTTGATCAGGATAGGGATGACTTCATCCGGAATGCCTTGCTAAGCTTAGAGCATTGTAAATGGCCCTTAGCTTCAGGATATTTATGTGAAGTGATGTCTCCAGGCTTGACCATAAGCCCTGGATATTCCTTCCCTGTGTGACTGCTCCCCAGCCTCGCAGGCTGGCATCCGTGGTCACCAGGACCCAGTCCTGAATGCCGAATCTGCGGCCCTCTAGAAGATGAGCACTCTGCAACCACCACAGGAGGGACACCCTTGTCCTTGGTGACAGGGTTATCCGCTGATGCATCTGAAGATGCGACCCGGACCATTTGTCCAGCAGGTCCCACTGGAAAGTTCTTGCGTGGAATCTGCCGAATGGGATTGCTTCGTAGGAAGCCACCATTTTACCCAGAACCCTTGTGCATTGATGCACTGAGACTTGGCTCGGTTTTAGGAGGTTCCTGACTAGCTCGGATAACTCCCTGTCTTTCCCCTCCGGGAGAAACACCTTTTTCTGGACTGTGTCCAGGATCATCCCTAGGAACCGAAGACAAGTCGTCGGAACCAGCTGCGATTTTGGAATATTGAGAATCCAATCGTGCTGCCGCAACACTACCTGAGATAGTGCTACACCGACCTCCAACTGTTCCATGGATCTTACCCTTATCAGGGAATCGTCCAAGTAAGGGATAACTAAAATTCCCTTCCTTCGAAGGAATATCATCATTTCGGCCATTACCTTGGTAAAGACCCGGGGTGCCGTGGACCATCCATACGGCAGCGTCTGAACTGATAGTGACAGTTCTGTACCATAAACCTGAGGTACCCTTGGTGAGAAGGGTAAATTTTGACATGAAGGTAAGCATCCTTGATGTCCCGAGACATCATGTAGTCCCCTTCTTCCAGGTTCGCAATCACTGCTCTGAGTGACTCAATCTTGAATTTGAACCTCTGTATGTAAGTGTTCAAAGATTTTAGATTTAGAATCGGTCTCACCGAGCCGTCCGGCTTCGGTACCACAACAGTGTGGAATAATACCCCGTTCCCTGTTGCAGGAGGGGTACCTTGATTATCACCTGCTGGGAATACAGCTTGTGAATGGCTTCCAAAACTGTCTCCCTGTCAGAAGGAGACATCGGTAAAGCTGACTTTAGGAAAACGGCGAGGGGGAGACGTCTCGAATTCTAATTTGTACCCCTGAGATATCACCTGAAGGATCCAGGGGTCTACTTGCGAGTGAGCCCACTGCGCGCTGAAATTCATTGAGACGGGCCCCCCACCGTGCCTGATTCTGCTTGTAAAGCCCCAGCGTCATACTGAGGGCTTGGCAGAGGCGGGAGAGGGTTTCTGTTCCTGGGAACTGGCTGATTTCTGCAGCCTTTTTCCTCTCCCTCTGTCACGGGGCAGAAATGAGGAACATTTTTCCCGCTTGTCCACGAAAAGACTGCGCCTGATAATACGGCGTCTTCTCATGTTGAGAGGCGACCTGGGGTACAAACGTGGATTTCCCAGCTGTTGCCGTGGCCACCAGGTCTGTAAGACCGACCCCAAATAACTCCTCCCCTTATTAAGGCAATACTTCCAAATGCCGTTTGGAATCCGCATCACCTGACCACTGACGTGTCCATAACCCTCTACTGGTAGAAATGGACAACGCACTTAGACTTGATGCCAGTCGGCAAATATTCCGCTGTGCATCACGCATATATAGAAATGCATCTTTTAAATGCTCTATAGGCAAAAATATACTGTCCCTATCTAGGGTATCAATATTTTCAGTCAGGGAATCCGACCACGCCAACCCAGCACTGCACATCCAGGCTGAGGCGATTGCTGGTCGCAGTATAACACCAGTATGTGTGTAAATACATTTTAGGATACCCTCCTGCTTTCTATCAGCAGGATCCTTAAAGGCGGCCATCTCAGTTGAGGGTAGAGCCCTTACAAGCGTGTGAGCGCTTTATCCACCCTAGGGGGTGTTTCCCAACGCACCCTAACCTCTGGCGGGAAAGGATATAATGCCAATAACATTTTAGAAATTATCAGTTGTTATCGGGGGAAAACCACGCATCATCACACACCTCATTTAATTTCTCAGATTCAGGAAAACTACAGGTAGTTTTTCCTCACCGAACATAATACCCCTTTTTGGTGGTACTCGTATTATCAGAAATGTGTAAAACATTTTTCATTGCCTCAATCATGTAACGTGTGGCCCTACTGGAAGTCACATTTGTCTCTTCACCGTCGACACTGGAGTCAGTATCCGTGTCGGCGTCTATATCTGCCATCTGAGGTAACGGGCGCTTTAGAGCCCCTGACGGCCTATGAGACGTCTGGACAGGCACAAGCTGAGTAGCCGGCTGTCTCATGTCAACCACTGTCTTTTATACAGAGCTGACACTGTCACGTAATTCCTTCCAACAGTTCATCCACTCAGGTGTCGACCCCCTAGGGGGTGACATCACTATTACAGGCAATCTGCTCCGTCTCCACATCATTTTTCTCCTCATACATGTCGACACAAACGTACCGACATACAGCACACACACAGGGAATGCTCTGATAGAGGACAGGACCCCACTAGCCCTTTGGGGAGACAGAGGGAGAGTTTGCCAGCACACACCAAAGCGCTATATATATACAGGGATAACCTTATATAAGTGTTTTTCCCCTTATAGCTGCTGTATTGTTAATACTGCGCCTAATTAGTGCCCCCCTCTCTTTTTTAACCCTTTCTGTAGTGTAGTGACTGCAGGGGAGAGCCAGGGGAGCTTCCCTCCAACTGAGCTGTGAGGGAAAATGGCGCCAGTGTGCTGAGGAGATAGGCTCCGCCCCTTTTTCGCTGACTTTTCTCCTGCTTTTTTATGGATTCTGGCAGGGGTTAAAATTCATCCATATAGCCCTGGGGGCTATATGTGATGTATTTTCGCCAGCCAAGGTGTTTTTATTGCTGCTCAGGGCGCCCCCCCCTAGCGCCCTGCACCCTCAGTGACCGAAGTGTGAAGTGTGCTGAGGAGCAATGGCGCACAGCTGCAGTGCTGTGCGCTACCTTGGTGAAGACAGGATGTCTTCTGCCACCGATTTTCCGGACGTCTTCTGGCTCTGTAAGGGGGCCGGCGGCGCGGCTCTGGGACCCATCCATGGCTGGGCCTGTGATCGTCCCTCTGGAGCTAATGTCCAGTAGCCTAAGAAGCCCAATCCACTCTGCACGCAGGTGAGTTCGCTTCTTCTCCCCTTAGTCCCTCGATGCAGTGAGCCTGTTGCCAGCAGGTCTCACTGAAAATAAAAAACCTAAACTACAACTTTCACTAAGAAGCTCAGGAGAGCCCCTAGTGTGCACCCTTCTCGTTCGGGCACAGAGATCTAACTGAGGCTTGGAGGAGGGTCATAGGGGGAGGAGCCAGTGCACACCAGATAGTCCTAAAGCTTTCTTTAGATGTGCCCAGTCTCCTGCGGAGCCGCTATTCCCCATGGTCCTTACGGAGTCCCCAGCATCCACTTAGGACGTTAGAGAAAATAAGAATTTACTTACCGATAATTCTATTTCTCATAGTCCGTAGTGGATGCTGGGACTCCGTCAGGACCATGGGGAATAGCGGGCTCCGCAGGAGACAGGGCACATCTAAAAAAGCTTTTAGGTCACATGGTGCGTACTGGCTCCTCCCCCTATGACCCTCCTCCAAGCCTCAGTTAGGTACTGTGCCCGGACGAGCGTACACAATAAGGAAGGATCTTGAATCCCGGGTAAGACTCATACCAGCCACACCAATCACACCGTACAACTTGTGATCTGAACCCAGTTAACAGTATGATAACACAAACGAAGTAGCCTCTGAACAGATGGCTCACAACAACAGTAATAACCCGATTTTTGTAACAATAACTATGTACAAGCATTGCAGACAATCCGCACTTGGGATGGGCGCCCAGCATCCACTACGGACTATGAGAAATAGAATTATCGGTAAGTAAATTCTTATTTTCTCTAACGTCCTAGTGGATGCTGGGACTCCGTCAGGACCATGGGGATTATACCAAAGCTCCCAAACGGGCGGGAGAGTGCGGATGACTCTGCAGCACCGAATGAGAGAACTCCAGGTCCTCTTTAGCCAGAGTATCAAATTTGTAAAATTTTACAAACGTGTTCTCCCCTGACCACGTAGCTGCTCGGCAAAGTTGTAATGCCGAGACTCCTCGGGCAGCCGCCCAGGATGAGCCCACTTTCCTTGTGGAATGGGCCTTTACAGATTTAGGCTGTGGCAGGCCTGCCACAGAATGTGCAAGTTGGATTGTACTACATATCCAACGTGCAATCGTCTGTTTAGACGCAGGAGCACCCAACTTGTTGGGTGCATACAATGTAAACAACGAGTCAGATTTTCTGACTCCAGCTGTCCTTGAAATATATATTTTTAATGCTCTGACAACGTCCAGTAACTTGGAGTCCTCCAAGTCGCTAGTAGCCGCAGGCACCACAATAGGCTGGTTCAAGTGAAATGCCGAAACCACCTTAGGGAGAAATTGAGGACGTGTCCTCAATTCTGCCCTGTCCGAATGGAATATCAGATATGGGCTTTTGTATGACAAAGCTGCCAACTCCGAAACTCTCCTGGCTGAAGCCAGGGCCAACAGCATGGTTACCTTCCATGTAAGGTATTTTAAATCTACCGATTTTAAAGGCTCAAACCAATGAGATTTGAGAAAATTTAGAACCACGTTCAAATCCCACGGTGCCACTGGAGGCACTATTGGGGGTTGTATATGTAGTACACCTTTGACAAAAGTTTGTACTTCAGGCACTGACGCCAATTCCTTCTGGAAGAAAATTGATAAGGCCGAAATTTGAACTTTAATGGACCCCAATTTGAGGCCCATAGACAATCCTGCTTGCAGGAAATGTAAGAATCGACCCAATTGAAATTCTTCCGTTGGAGCCTTCTTGGCCTCACACCACGGAACATATTTTCTCCAAATGCGGTGATAATGTTGTGCGGTCACTTCTTTCCTGGCTTTAATTAAAGTAGGAATAACTTCCTCAGGAATGCCCTTCTCTTTTAGAATCCGGCGTTCAACCGCCATGCCGTCAAACGCAGCCGCGGTAAGTCTTGGAACATACAAGGTCCCTGCTGAAGCAGATCCCTTCTTAGAGGTAGAGGCCACGGATCCTCCGTGAGCATCTCTTGAAGTTCCGGATACCAAGTTCTTCTTGGCCAGTCCGGAGCTACCAGTATTGTTCTTACTCCTCTTTTCCGTATAATTCTCAGTACCTTTGGTATGAGAGGCAGAGGAGGGAACACATACACTGACTGGTACACCCACGGTGTTACCAGAGCGTCCACAGCTATTGCCTGAGGGTCTCTTGACCTGGCGCAATACCTGTCCAATTTTTTGTTGAGGCGAGACGCCATCATGTCCACCTTTGGTTTTTCCCAACGGTTCACAATCATGTGGAAAACTTCTGGATGAAGTCCCCACTCTCCCGGGTGAAGGTCGTGTCTGCTGAGGAAATCTGCTTCCCAGTTGTCCACTCCCGGGATGAACACTGCTGACAGTGCTACGACATGATTCTCCGCCCAGCGCAGAATCCTTGCAGCTTCTGCCATTGCACTCCTGCTTCTCGTGCCGCCTTGTCGGTTTACGTGGGCGACTGCCGTGATGTTGTCGGACTGGATCAACACCGGCTGACCCTGAAGCAGCGATTTTGCCAGGCTTAGAGCATTGTAGATCGCTCTTAGCTCCAGTATATTTATGTGAAGAGACGTCTCCAGGTTTGACCACACGCCCTGGAAGTTTCTTCCCTTTGTGACTGCTCCCCAACCTCGTAGGCTGGCATCCGTAGTCACCAGGACCCAGTCCTGTATGCCGAATCTGCGGCCCACTAACAGATGGGCAGTCTGCAACCACCACAGGAGAGACAACCTTGTTCTCGGTGACAGTGTTATCCGCTGATGCATGTGCAGATGCGATCTGGACCATTTGTCCAGCAGATCCCACTGAAATGTTCGTGCATGGAATCTGCCGAATGGAATCGCTTCGTACGAAGCCACCATCTTTCCCAGGACTCTTGTGCATTGATGTACTGACACAGTTCCTGGTTTTAGGAGGTTCTTGACAAGTTCGGATAACTCCCTTGCTTTCTCTTCCGGGAGAAATACCTTTTTCTGAACCGTGTCCACAATCATGCCCAGGAACAGCAGATGTGTTGTCGGGGTCAATTGAGATTTTGGAAGATTTAGAATCCACCCGTGTTGCTGAAGCACTACTTGTGTTAGCGCTACACCGACTTCCAGCTGTTCTCTGGACTTTGCCCTTATCAGGAGATCGTCCAAGTAAGGGATAATTAATACGCCTTTTCTTCGTAGAAGAACCATCATTTCGGTCATTACCTTGGTAAAGACCCGAGGGGCCGTGGACAACCCAAACAGCAGCGTTTGAAACTGATAATGACAGTCTTGTATCACGAACCTGAGATACCCTTGGTGTGAGGGGTAAATCGGGACATGTAGATAAGCATCTTTTATGTCCAAGGACACCATGAAGTCTCCTTCTTCCAGATTCGCTATCACTGCTCTGAGTGACTCCATCTTGAACTTGAATTTCTTTATGTACAGGTTCAAGGATT
This sequence comes from Pseudophryne corroboree, assembly GCF_028390025.1. Classification (NCBI taxonomy): domain Eukaryota; kingdom Metazoa; phylum Chordata; class Amphibia; order Anura; family Myobatrachidae; genus Pseudophryne; species Pseudophryne corroboree. The sequence goes on from NC_086455.1 coordinate 28,762,459, forward strand.
TCATATTTAGAATAGGCCTTACCGAACCGTCCGGTTTCGGTACCACAAATAGTGTGGAATAATACCCCTTTCCCTGTTGTAGGAGGGGTACCTTGACTATCACCTGCTGAGAATACAGCTTGTGAATGGCTTCCAAAACCGACGTCCTTTCTGAGGGAGACGTTGGTAAAGCAGACTTTAGGAACCGGCGAGGGGGAGACCTTTCGAACTCCAGCATGTAACCCTGAGATACTATCTGCAGGACCCACGGGTCCACTTGTGAGTGAACCCATTGATTGCTGAAAATCTTGAGTCGACCCCCCACCGTTCCTGAGTCCGCTTGTAAAGCCCCAGCGTCATGCTGATGGCTTTGTAGAAGCCGGGGCGGGCTTCTGTTCCTGGGCAGGGGCTGCTTGCTGCCCTTTCTTACCCTTTCCTCTGCCTCGCGGCAGATAAGACTGTCCTTTTGGTCGCTTTTTATAGGAGCGAAAGGACTGCGGCTGAAAAGACGGTGTCTTTTTCTGTTGGGAGGGGGTCTGAGGTAAAAAAGTGGATTTGCCGGCAGTTGCCGTGGCCACCAGGTCCGAAAGACCGACCCCAAACAATTCCTCTCCTTTATATGGCAATACTTCCATATGCCTCTTGGAATCCGCATCACCTGACCACTGTCGCGTCCATAAACTTCTTCTGGCAGATATGGACATCGCGCTTACTCTTGATGCTAGAGTACAAACATCCCTCTGAGCATCTCGCATATAAAGGAAAGCATCCTTTAATTGCTCTAGAGTCAATAAAATACTGTCCCTATCCAGGGTATCAATATTTTCAGTCAGAGAATCCAACCACACTACCCCAGCACTGCACATCCAGGCTGAGGCTATTGCCGGTCGCAGTATAACACCAGTATGTGTGTATATACTCTTCAGTGTAGTTTCCAGCCTCCTATCTGCTGGATCCTTGAGGGCGGCCGTATCAGGAGACGGCAACGCCACTTGCTTTGATAAACGTGTGAGCGCCTTATCCACCCTAGGGGGTGTTTCCCAGCGCGCCCTAACCTCTGGTGGGAAAGGGTATAATGCCAATAACTTCTTGGAAATTAGCAGTTTTCTATCGGGGTTAACCCACGCTTCATCACACACGTCATTCAATTCCTCTGATTCTGGAAAAAATACAGGTAGTTTTTTCACCCCCCACATAATACCCCTTTTTGAGGTACCAGCAGTATCAGAGATCTGCAAAACCTCCTTCATTGCCGTGATCATATAACGTGTGGCCCTATTGGAAAATACGTTTGTTTCTTCACCGTCGACACTAGATTCATCTGTGTCGGTACCCGTGTCGACTGACTGAGGTAAAGGACGTTTTACAGCCCCTGACGGTGTCTGAGACGCCTGAACCGGTACTAACTGGTTTGCCGGGCGTCTTATTTCGTCAACTGACTTTTGTAATGTGCTGACATTATCACGTAATTCCATAACTAAAGCCATCCATTCCGGTGTCGACTCCCTAGGGGGTGACATTACCATCATCGGCAATTGCTCTGCCTCCACACCAACATCGTCCTCATACATGTCGACACACACGTACCGACACACAGCAGCCACACAGGGAATGCTCTAATCGAAGACAGGACCCCCTAGCCCTTTGGGGAGACAGAGGGAGAGTTTGCCAGCACACACCAAAAGCGCTATAAATGTATATAAACAACCCTAGAAGGTGTTGTTTACTATATATGCGCTCTTAATATATAAATATCGCCAATTTATGCCCCCCTTCTCTTTGTTACCCTGTTTCTGTAGTGCAGTGCAGGGGAGAGACCTGGGAGCCTTCCTCACCAGCGGAGCTGAGCAGGAAAATGGCGCTGAGTGCTGAGGAGAATAAGCTCCGCCCCTTTTTCGGCGGGCTTTTCCCCGGTTTTTAAGAAACTGGCCTGGGTTAAAATACATACATATAGCCTTAATGGCTATATGTGATGTATTTATTTTGCCACTAAAGGTAATTATATTGCTGCCCAGGGTGCCCCCAGCAGCGCCCTGCACCCTCCGTGACTGAGTCAGTGAGCCGTGTGACAACAATGGCGCACAGCTGCCGTGCTGTGCGCTACCTTCAAGAAGACTGAGGAGTCTTCTGCCGCCTGCTTTCCGGACCTCCGTTCTGCCGTCTCTTCAGCGTCTGTAAGGGGGATCGGCGGCGCGGCTCCGGGACGAACCCCAGGCTGACCTGTGTTCCGACTCCCTCTGGAGCTAAGTGTCCAGTAGCCTAAGACTCCAATCCATCCTGCACGCAGGTGAGTTGGAAATCTCTCCCCTAAGTCCCTCGATGCAGTGATCCTGTTGCCAGCAGGAATCACTGAGATTGAAACCTAAAAAAAAACTTTTCTAAACAGCTCTTTAGGAGAGCCACCTAGATTGCACCCTCTCGGACGGGCACAAAAACCTAACTGAGGCTTGGAGGAGGGTCATAGGGGGAGGAGCCAGTACGCACCATGTGACCTAAAAGCTTTTTTAGATGTGCCCTGTCTCCTGCGGAGCCCGCTATTCCCCATGGTCCTGACGGAGTCCCAGCATCCACTAGGACGTTAGAGAAAATATCGTTCCGTGTACACAGGCTAGATCGTTCACTAGGCGCGCTCCTGCGGGTAAACGACAAAATCGTTGATAGACTGTGCAGCAAGGTAAATTTTGGCTAGATCGTTCCTGATTGTTCACGGTCTACACAGTGTGTATGAACGATGAACGGTTTTGGCTGGATGATGTCATCGAGCCACTAAGAAAATATTAAAATTTGGAGCCAAAAACCATCTGGACAAGATCCTTGAAAGACTGAAAGATTTGGCTAGATCTTTCCATGTGTACATTCTAGATCACTGAGTCATGAGCAGGGAGCTGAAAGTGAAAGATTTTATCTTTCGGTCTTTCCGTGTGTACCCAGCTTTATGGTCACTAATAGCCTTCTAGATGGTCCTCTTTTGGGGCCATGATTGTTTCCCCACTTTTTAATGCACTTCGCAAAAGTCCCATATCGTCACGCAAACCTCGCTGCGAGTATCACAAATTGGGACTTCTAACTGGATCTTGCATTCCCTGGGTGCGCGCAATTGTGCAATGTATGCGAGATTCAGGAAACAAACTTGCACCTTAAGGTGTGTACACACGGTGAGATATTTCTTTGCGATCTTGACTATAGTCAAAATCGCCAAGAAAGTTAGTGCAGATCGCAAGGTGAAAGTCACCTTACGATCCCGATGCGCGGCCCCGCACGGTCGGCATCGCATGCCTAGATAGACTGTGCAGGCAAGTCAATTTTGACTCTCTCGTAGAAAAGATAGTCAAAACTGACACTGAGCCAAAATTGGACAAGCCAGTATCGAAAGCACAGTCATTATGTGCTTGTGATACCGACCTAGTCTCTGTCGCACAGTGAGAATCGGGCATAGCCCGAATCTCGCCGTGTGTATGCACCTTAAGACAACGAGGCACTAGGACAGTGTGCTGTTTCATTTGATATGTGACATTTATATATCTTATATATGACTTGTATATCTGTAGCGGAGTCTGGTTACATAGCACATCGGAACATGGCATGGGAAAAAGCTGCTGCATTGTAGCACTTTGTATTCAGATACAGACTCCGTTGCACGCAGATATACAAGTGTCGCATATATTAATCAGCACAGTTTCCTGGTGCATCCTGGTCACATCACATTATGATTTAGACACTTTTTGGGGTAAAATGACGTGAAAGAGATGCCCGGTGCTAGCAGAGTTGCACGAAACCTGGCACGCTGAGAGGGGAAGACACATCTCTATTTGAGGAATGAGGTTGAGAAACATTGATCTGGATGACTGTGTCCAAGAATGGACAAACAGTTAAAATGTCTGCCAGATATTGTGGCCATACACAGAGATATCTCACAGTGGGGCAGATGTATTAACCTGGAGAAGGCATAAGGAAGTGATAAACCAGTGATATGTGCAAGGTGATAAACACACCAGCCAATCAGTTTCAATATGTAAATTAACAGTTAGGAGCTGATTGGCTGGTACCTTTATCACCTTGCACATATCACTGGTTTATCACTTCCTTATGCCTTCTCCAGGTTAATAGATCTGCCCCAGTGTAAGGTCACGCTACCTGGGATGGAGCTGTGAGACAGACGATGGGGATCCCGGAGGTCAGCATACCGACCCCTGTATACAGACAGCAGAATGCCGGCTGGGGGCGAGCGGAACAGAACCCCTTGTGGTTCCCGAGCGGTGGTCACATGACCGCATCCCTGCTATCTGCATTCCTCCCCTGTAAAGGAACAGGGGAAATGTCAGGTGGATAGTGACAGCAAGTCCATACACTGACACATGCGACAAACCAACTACTGGATCTTACAGACATGCTGGATGATTTCAGGAGTTATGGTGCCCATACACTTGTGAGATAATCGCTGCTAACCTTCGATTTCGACCGCATCTGTGAGAGAAATCGAAGGATTGTACGCACATTTTAGGTACCTTGTGACCCGATGCGCGGGCACGCCGGTCGAATCTCACGTCTCAAGATAGTATGTGCTGCACTTAATATTTATCGCATTGCAGTGCGATCGCATGTGTTTTTAAAAACACATGCAATATATCGTACTGCGATTCGTGATGGGCACCCGCCGGGAGCGGCCAGACGCCGCTCCCACTTGGCGGTGACATGCCCATCACGTGATTACCATGCGATCTATCGCATGATTGCATGGTAATCACTTTGGCAGTTCAGGTGCGATGAACTGCCGGTGCGATGCCCCGTGATGTCGCATTGCGGGGCATTGCACAAGTGTATGGGCACCATTACTGCTCAGTCACGGAAATGCACTGTTCAATTATAGGCCTGACCAGTTGATTATCAGCTCCTAGTATATGCCCAGCATTAAATTTAGACCAGATCACATAAAAGCGATTGACCATAGTCCGTTTCTGGGTTGGGCAGAAAAGGCAATTGGTCTGGACCTCCAAAATCCAAATTTTCCTGTTGAATCTGAATTTTCATTCAACTTCACATTGTCAGAGCTGTAAGTTTATGGGGTTTTAAAGAATATCAGGACTGCAAATAATTTCTGCCCTGGCCCTCTGATTCCAGCTTCTGCCCTGCAACCTATGCCTCCCAGCTGTCCCAGAATTACTAGTTCCAGCGTGCCCAGCTTGCCAAAGGCTGCGCACTTGTGCTTACATAATAACTACTGCAATGCAGGATGTAAAAGCTTGAATGGGATTATTGAGACAATGACATGTATTACTCCATGAACCAATACAATATGCTACAGACTGTGTTTGATCAATCTCTAACCCTTCTGCACACACTGTGTACATCCATTTGTGGTTCACGGAGGGAAAGGAACGTGGCTGATATCCAGGCCTCAAAAGCCACAGCCTAACCAATAAATACATCAACCTCCTATTGGATGACTCAGGCCAGGGAGACACTTAAAAAAGGATTTTATCAAATAAACAAAAATGGCTGTATGAACTTACCAGAGAGAAAACAAACCTAAAAGTAAAATAAAGAACTAGCCATAGACAAAAATAGTTTTTTTATGATAAACAGTAGGCTCTTAAAAAGATAGAGCTCTTATAGCTGGAAGCTACAGGAATCCACAGCTCAATACTATAGCCCGGCACAACTGAATGAAAATCTTTGGCTCTCAAGTTTTATTTCATTTTCTAAAAAAATATTTATATACCGTCCCTGCAGAGTATAAAATAAGGTTACTGTTCTATTTTCATGCCCAACCAGATCTGATGGGTCTCCGTTTAGTTTTGTGGGCTGCTGTTAATTGAAGGGATTCAGTATGATATACCGGCGGCCGGGAAAGCCATAGGCAACCGCAGGGGGGGTCTTTGGTTGCCCAGAAACCCCCTTCCTCTTGGCAAGTGGCTCACATTATGACAACAATAGCAATGGTATATAATACAATTACTAGAGCTGCCTCCCATCATGCAGTTTAAGTGACAGAGCAGAGCTGCTTCTTCTACAGAGTTTACTGTGTGTGTGGATCGGAGTGCTCAATCAGTGCACTGGACCAGAGAGTAGCTAGCAGGAAGAAGAGACAGGAGCCTTACCATGAGGTGGGAGAATGTGTACTTAGAGAGTGCAGTACTGGTTCTATTATGTCTGTGTATTATTTATTATGGTATGTTTAACATTTTCCTGACCACTTATTTAGACTATTTAAATATGTTTGATACAGCTTATACTATAGACCATCTATAGTGTTAAAATAAGAATTTACTTACCGATAATTCTATTTCTCGGAGTCCGTAGTGGATGCTGGGGTTCCTGAAAGGACCATGGGGAATAGCGGCTCCGCAGGAGACAGGGCACAAAAAAGTAAAGCTTTACTAGGTCAGGTGGTGTGCACTGGCTCCTCCCCCTATGACCCTCCTCCAGACTCCAGTTAGGTACTGTGCCCGGACGAGCATACACAATAAGGGAGGCATTTTGAATCCCGGGTAAGACTCATACCAGCCACACCAATCACACCGTACAACTTGTGATCTAAACCCAGTTAACAGTATGACAACAGAAAGGGCCTCTTAAAGATGGCTCCTTAACAATAACCCGAATTAGTTAACAATAACTATGTACAAGTATTGCAGATAATCCGCACTTGGGATGGGCGCCCAGCATCCACTACGGACTCCGAGAAATAGAATTATCGGTAAGTAAATTCTTATTTTCTCTATCGTCCTAAGTGGATGCTGGGGTTCCTGAAAGGACCATGGGGATTATACCAAAGCTCCCAAACGGGCGGGAGAGTGCGGATGACTCTGCAGCACCGAATGAGAGAACTCCAGGTCCTCCTTTGCCAGGGTATCAAATTTGTAAAATTTTACAAACGTGTTCTCCCCCGACCACGTAGCTGCTCGGCAGAGTTGTAATGCCGAGACCCCTCGGGCAGCCGCCCAAGATGAGCCCACCTTCCTTGTGGAGTGGGCTTTTACAGTTTTAGGCTGTGGCAGGCCTGCCACAGAATGTGCAAGTTGAATTGTGTTACAAATCCAACGAGCAATCGACTGCTTAGAAGCAGGTGCGCCCAACTTGTTGGGTGCATACAATATAAACAGCGAGTCAGATTTTCTGACTCCAGCCGTCCTTGCAATGTATATTTTTAAGGCTCTGACAACGTCCAACAACTTGGAGTCCTCCAAGTCGCTAGTGGCCGCAGGCACCACAATAGGTTGGTTCAGATGAAATGCTGATACCACTTTAGGGAGAAAATGCGGACGAGTCCGCAGTTCTGCCCTATCCGAATGGAAGATTAGATAAGGACTTTTATAAGATAAAGCCGCCAATTCAGATACTCTCCTGGCAGAGGCCAGGGCTAGTAACATAGTCACTTTCAATGTGAGATATTTCAAATCCACCTTTTTCAATGGTTCAAACCAATGGGATTTGAGGAAATCTAAAACTACATTTAGATCCCACGGTGCCACCGGAGGCACCACAGGAGGCTGTATATGCAGTACTCCCTTGACAAAAGTCTGGACCTCAGGGACAGAGGCCAATTCTTTTTGGAAGAATATTGACAGGGCCGAAATTTGAACCTTAATGGATCCCAATTTGAGACCCATAGATAATCCTGATTGCAGGAAATGTAGGAAACGACCCAGTTGGAATTCCTCCGTCGGAACCTTCCGATCCTCGCACCACGCTACATATTTTCGCCAAATGCGGTGATAATGTTTCACGGTGACTTCCTTCCGTGCCTTAATCAAGGTAGGAATGACTTCTTCTGGAATGCCTTTCCCTTTTAGGATCTGGCGTTCAACCGCCATGCCGTCAAACGCAGCCGCGGTAAGTCTTGAAAAAGACAGGGACCCTGCTGTAGCAGGTCCCTTCTCAGAGGTAGAGGCCACGGTTCGTCCGTGAGCATCTCTTGAAGTTCCGGATACCAAGTCCTTCTCGGCCAATCCGGAACCACTAGTATTGTTCTTACTCTTCTTTGCCGTATGATCTTCAATACCTTTGGTATGAGCGGCAGAGGAGGAAACACATACACTGACTGGTACACCCAAGGAGTTACCAGTGCGTCCACAGCTATTGCCTGTGGATCTCTTGACCTGGCGCAATATTTGTCCAGTTTCTTGTTGAGGCGAGACGCCATCATGTCTACAATTGGTCTTTCCCAACGGTCTATTAACATGTTGAAGACTTCTGGATGTAGACCCCACTCTCCCGGATGAAGATCGTGTCTGCTGAGGAAGTCTGCTTCCCAGTTGTCCACGCCCGGGATGAACACTGCTGACAGTGCTATCACGTGATTCTCCGCCCAGCGAAGAATCTTGGCAGCTTCTGCCATTGCACTCCTGCTTCTTGTGCCGCCCTGCCTGTTTACATGGGCGACCGCCGTGATGTTGTCCGACTGAATCAACACCGGCTTTCCTTGCAGGAGAAGTTCCGCCTGGCTTAGAGCATTGTAGATTGCTCTTAGTTCCAGAATGTTTATGTGAAGAGACTTTTCCAGACTCGTCCATACTCCCTGGAAGTTTCTTCCTTGTGTGACTGCTCCCCAGCCTCTCAGGCTGGCGTCCGTGGTCACCAGGATCCAATCCTGAATGCCGAATCTGCGGCCTTCTAATAGGTGAGCCTTCTGCAACCACCACAGAAGTGACACCCTTGTCTTTGGTGACAGGGTTATTCGCAGGTGCATCTGCAGATGCGACCCTGACCATTTGTCCAACAGATCCCTTTGGAATATTCTTGCATGGAATCTGCCGAATGGAATTGCTTCGTAAGAAGCCACCATTTTTCCCAGGACTCTTGTGCATTGATGTACTGACACTTTTCCTGGTTTTAGGAGGTTCCTGACCAGATCGGATAACTCCTTGGCTTTTTCCTCTGGAAGGAAAACCTTTTTCTGAACCGTGTCCAGAATCATTCCTAGGAACAGCAGACGAGTTGTCGGGATTAAATGGGATTTTGGAATATTCAGAATCCACCCGTGTTGTCTTAGCACCTCTTGAGATAGTGCTAAAGCTGTCTCCAGCTGTTCTCTGGACCTTGCCCTTATTAGGAGATCGTCCAAGTATGGGATAACTAATACGCCTTTTCTTCGAAGAAGAATCATCATCTCGGCCATTACCTTGGTAAAGACCCGAGGCGCCGTGGACAATCCGAACGGCAGCGTCTGAAACTGATAGTGACAGTTTTGAACAATGAACCTGAGGTACCCCTGGTGTGCGGGGTAAATCGGAACGTGTAGATACGCATCCTTGATGTCCAAGGATACCATAAAGTCCCCTTCTTCCAGGTTCGCTATCACTGCTCTGAGTGACTCCATCTTGAACTTGAACTTTTTTATGTAGAGGTTCAAGGACTTCAGATTTAGAATAGGCCTTACCGAGCCATCCGGCTTCGGTACCACAAATAGAGTGGAATAATACCCCTTTCCTTGTTGTAATAGGGGTACTTTGACTATCACCTGCTGAGCGTACAGCTTGTGAATGGCTTCCAACACCCTCTCCCTTTCGGAAGAGACGGTTGGTAAGGCAGACTTCAGGAAACGATGAGGAGGATCCGTCTCTAATTCCAACCTGTACCCCTGAGATATTATCTGCAGGATCCAGGGGTCTACCTGCGAGTGAGCCCACTGCGCGCTGTAATTTTTGAGACGGCCCCCCACTGTCCCCGAGTCCGCTTGAGAGGCCCCAGCGTCATGCTGAGGTTTTTGCAGGAGCCGGGGAGGGCTTCTGTTCCTGGGAAGGAGCTGCCTGTTGGTGTCTCTTCCCTCTTCCTCTGCCTCGTGGCAGGTACGACAAGCCCTTTGCTCTCTTATTTTTGTAGGAGCGAAAAGGCTGCGGTTGAAAGGTCGGTGCCTTTCTCTGTTGGGGAGTGACTTGAGGTAAAAAAGTGGATTTCCCGGCAGTAGCCGTGGCCACCAAGTCTGATAGACCAACTCCAAATAACTCCTCCCCTTTATACGGCAAAACCTCCATGTGACGTTTTGAATCCGCATCGCCTGTCCACTGTCGTGTCCATAAGGCTCTTCTGGCTGAAATGGACATAGCACTCACCCGAGATGCCAGTGTGCAAATATCCCTCTGTGCATCACGCATATAGATAAATGCATCCTTTATTTGTTCTAACGACAGTAAAACATTGTCCCTATCTAGGGTATCAATATTTTCAATCAGGGATTCTGACCAAACTACTCCAGCACTGCACATCCAGGCAGTTGCTATAGCTGGTCGTAGTATAACACCTGCATGTGTGTATATATTCTTTTGAATAACTTCCATCTTTCTATCTGATGGATCCTTAAGTGCGGCCGTCTCAGGAGAGGGTAACGCCACTTGTTTGGATAAGCGTGTGAGCGCCTTGTCCACCTTAGGGGGTGTTTCCCAGCGCGCCCTAACCTCTGGCGGGAAAGGGTATAATGCCAATAACTTTTTTGAAATTATCAACTTTTTATCAGGAGCAACCCACGCTTCATCACACACGTCATTTAATTCTTCTGATTCAGGAAAAACTGTTTGTAGTTTTTTCACACCATACATAATACCCTGTTTTACGGTATCTGTAGTATCAGCTAAATGTAACGTCTCCTTCATTGCCAAAATCATATAACGTGTGGCCCTACTGGAAAATACGTTTGAATTTCTACCGTCGTCACTGGAATCAGTGCCCGTGTCTGGGTCTGTGTCGACCGACTGAGGCAAAGGGCGTTTTACAGCCCCTGACGGTGTTTGAGGCGCCTGGACAGGCATTAATTGATTGTCCGGCCGCCTCATGTCCTCAACTGACTGTTTAAGGGAAGATAAACCATCACGTAATTCCACAAATAAAGGCATCCATTCTGGTGTCGACCCCCTGGGGGGTGACATCTGCATATTTGGCAATTGCTCCGCCTCCACACCAATATCGTCCTCATACATGTCGACACCACGTACCGACACACACCGCAAACTCACAGGGAATGCTCTAATGAAGACAGGACCCACTAGCCCTTTTGGGGAGACAGAGGGAGAGTCTGCCAGCACACACCACAAAGCGCTATATATACAAGGGATATCCTTATATTAAGTGCTCCCTTATAGCTGCTTTAATATATATATATATAGCCATTAATGTGCCCCCCCTCTCTGTTTTACCCTGTTTCTGTAGTGCAGTGCAGGGGAGAGACCTGGGAGCCGTTCTGACCAGCGGAGCTGTGACAGAAAATGGCGCCGTGTGCTGAGGAGATAGGCCCCGCCCCTTTTTCGGCGGGTTCTTCTCCCGCTATTTTTCCAGTCAGGCAGGGGTTAAATATCTCCATATAGCCCCTATGGGCTATATGTGAGGTATTTTTAGCCTTGTATAAGGTTTATATTTGCCTCTCAGAGCGCCCCCCCCCAGCGCTCTGCACCCTCAGTGACTGCCCAGTGAAGTGTGCTGAGAGGAAAATGGCGCACAGCTGCAGTGCTGTGCGCTACCTTATGAAGACTGAGGAGTCTTCAGCCGCCGGTTTCCGGACCTCTTCACGCTTCAGCATCTGCAAGGGGGTCGGCGGCGCGGCTCCGGGACCGGACTCCACGGCTGGGCCTGTGTTCGATCCCTCTGGAGCTAATGGTGTCCAGTAGCCAAGCAGCAAATCCACTCTGCATGCAGGTGAGTTTACTACTTTCCCCCTAAGTCCCACGTTGCAGTGATCCTGTTGCCAGCAGGACTCACTGTAAAGAAAAAAAAAAAACCTAAACTAAACTTTCTCTAAGCAGCTCTTTAGGAGAGCCACCTAGATTGCACCCTTCTCGTTCGGGCACAAAATCTAACTGGAGTCTGGAGGAGGGTCATAGGGGGAGGAGCCAGTGCACACCACCTGACCTAGTAAAGCTTTACTTTTTTGTGCCCTGTCTCCTGCGGAGCCGCTATTCCCCATGGTCCTTTCAGGAACCCCAGCATCCACTTAGGACGATAGAGAAATATTAATACTGTATACCATACAGTATACAGTGTTTAAAAAGACCAAAGTTTACATTAATATCCAGAGTCGTTATTGGGTTCTTCTACCGCTCCCCCAGACTCCTGCAGAGTAGGAAATTGTGGACTGCATTTGGAAACCCCCCTCTAGAAATCCTGCGTTTGCCACTGAAAGCGTCCATAAAATTGGGAGACAAATGACTAATCAGCCAGCTAATAAATGACATTTTACAGGCTGCGCGTGATAAAGGAGTTACCAGCTGATTGGTTTGGTACTTTGTCACTCACAATTATATCTCTTGTCAAGCTTTGAGAATTACTCACCCAAGTATAGATATTCAGATTGTGATTTCATTCGCTGTATTTATATCATTAATACAGCGAGATTATTCTTGATATTTGAAGAGAACAGTAATATATAATGTATGTAACTGTAAACAATAACTTGCATGTTGTTTCTCTTGTGTATTATGGGGTATATTCAATTGAAGTCGAAAGCACCCGTCTGTCGAAAAGACGGCAGTTTTCGACTTTTTTAGGTCGGAAAGGGGTTCCGACCTATACAATCTAACCCCAAATTTTTCGACAAGTCAAGGAATTCGACTTGTCGAAAAACACGTGGAACAGCGGAATAGCTGCCGATCCACGTGCTTGTGTCGAAAACGGGGCCAAAACAGACATGTTTTGGCCCCCTTTTCCACCATCTAAATTCGACTTTAAAAAAGTAGAAGTGAGACGGGGAGAGCAGCGCCGGAGATGGGGAGAGCAGCGCCGGAGACGGGGAGAGCCGCGCCGGAGACGGGGAGAGCCGCGCCGGAGACGGGGAGAGCCGCCGCTCACAGCAGCGTCCACCTGGCTCCAGCAAGCGAGACCTCACTTGCTGGAGCCAGGTAGATGCTGCCGTGAGCAGCGGCTGTGATGCGGGGGCGGGTCAAAGACATGGGGGAAGCCGCTGCTGTAGCGCTGCTCTCCCCCGTCTCCCCTCCCGCATCTCAATTCGACTTTTTTAAAAGTCAAATTGAGATAGCATTGAATAGCCCAGGTCGGATCCATTCCGACAAATGAATGTCGGAATGGATCCGACTTCAATCGAATATACCCCTATGTGCGCTATATAAAGAATGTGACTACTTACAGTTATTAGGCGAGTAGCACTTCAGAGTAATCGGCTTGAGATGATGATGAGTGATGTATGGCGGAAGCTTGCGCAAGAGGGTCGGGATAAAGTATATAAGGTGAGATTTCTTTGTTATAAGTGTGTGCATATAGTGTATATTATACAGTATATTGTCACTTTTATTACTTACAAGATCATATCATCCATATAGGTCGACGTTTCACTAAAAATTACCTTCATCAGGACTTATCCCATATAGGACCAAAAAATAGAGACCTGTTTTGTGAGTTTAACACATCCTGACGAGTATGCAGCCTGTCAAAAAGGGGAACAGTGATGGATCTTAAATGCAAACACTATCTCAGCGACAATATGAATGTGTGTGAGCTGCATTCTCACACACAGCTCTCAGTGTGAGCTACATTCTCTCTCTCCACAAAAACAACTGTCATGTGTGCAAGCAGACAGAAGCTGCCCTGTAACCCAAGTCATTCTACAGCGTAATGTCCCCTTAAGTCTGGAATGGACGACATTCCATGCTACTGCTTCAGAATGACACACGCCATATTACGAAGCCACATGAAATGCTTTGCATAGCACTGCTGTTAAAAATAATGTTTTCTCCATTTAATTCTGTAATATATGTTTATATATGATATATATTGTCTATTCTTCTTTTGGATATTTTGATATACTGCATTTGAACCAGGACTATAACTTAAAACTCAAAGCTATATGTAGGCAACTCATAGGGGGAGAATTGAATCAGGCTCAATATTTTTTGGGGCGTGAAAATTTTTTTTTGGCTATCCAATTAGCGCCCATTTCTCGAAAATAAATTCTCTGGCGAAAACACATAGGCCCTCATTCCGAGTTGATCGCTCTCTAGCTACTTTTAGCAGCCATGCAAACGCATAGTGGCCGCCCACAGGGGAGTGTATTTTCGCTTTGCAAGTGTGCGATCGCATGTGCAGCCGAGCGGTACAAAAACATTTTGTGCAAAACAAGACTAGCCCTGTAGTTACTTATCCTGTGTGATGAATCCAGCAAAGGAGGACCCGGAATTGACGTCAGATATCCACCCTGCAAACGTCTGGACACGCCTGCGTTTTCCCAAACACTCCCAAAAAAACGGTCCATTGACACCTATAAACGCCCTCTTCCTGTCAATCTCCTTGCGATCGGCTGTGCGAATGGATTATTTGCTAGAACCATTGAATAGCAACAATGTTATTTGTACCCGTACGACATGCGTGCGCATTGTGGCGCTTGCACAGTTTTGCAGTTTTTTATACCGATCGCTGCGCAGCGAAAATCGTCAGCGAGCGATCAACTCGGAATGAGAGCCATAGAATCCATGATAAGTCCACAGACCTATGTTTTCGTAGCCAGCTTCACAAACAAAGCAAATTCCCCCCTAGTGTTACAGCTATTGGGGAACTCCAAGAACAAGAATGCACTGGCTGACAAAGCGTGTAGCGCTCTGATGGCTGAAGAGACATAGGATGTCTATGGACTGCTCTGTACAATGAGAGTTTCACACGTGGTTAAAGTCTATTTGTAGAGAAACAGACGAAAGATGAATATTGAATAAAGCAATTAATATATATTTTCTAATTATACAATGTGCCTATTTTAAATAATAATACCCAAGTTTATATGACGCTGGAAAAAAATGCTATGCACGTGACCTTATGCATCGTTGATGCAGTTGCGCCAATATGATACTCTTGGCGTGCCAGATCGTGTGAGAGACCACCTCTCAAGGCCGCTTTGACAAACCAATCTTTAGTAAATATACCGATATCCTCTCCGATCGTTACATACAGTATTTCCAGGATGAGACCCTTTCTCACCATGGATGTTACCCAAGGGCAGATTTATTAAGCCTGGTGAAGTGATAAAGTGGAAGGTGATAAAGCACCAGCCAATCAGATCCTTACTGCCATGTCACAGGCTGGGTTTGAAAAATGATAGTTAGTAGCTGACTGGCTGGTGCGTTATCACCTTCCACTCTATCACTTCACCAGGCTTTAATAAATCTGCCCAGTTCCTCATACACTCATTGATCATCTCCAGATTGAACTACTGTAATCTCCTCCTATCTGGCTTTCCTGACAAACACCTTTATCTACATTAATCTATCCTCAATACTGCTGCTCGGCTCAATTTCCGCTCCAAACGTACTATGTCCACCTCCCCTCTCTTACAAGCCCTACACTTGCTCCCCTTCCAAATCCATTTCAAGCTTCTCACGCTCACTTACAAAGCTCCCACCCGTTCCTCTCCCATATGCACATCTGACTTTATCTCCCTTTACACTCCCACCCGCCCTCTTTGTTCCAGAAACACATGCCACCTCTCCTGCCAACTGATTACTTACTTATTAATTTACTTACTTATTAATTACCAAATCCTGCCTCCAAGATTTTGGCCATAGTGCTCCCTACCTCTGGAACTCTCTACCTCACCCCATAAGACTTTCCATCACTCTACAAAACTTCAAACGGACTCTTAAGACCTACTTCTTCATCAAACCCAGCCGTCTGTCATCCTAACTCTCTGCTCCCCACTCATTATCTACTACATCTGTGTCACCCTTGTCTGTCTGCCCCTCCCCTTTAGAATGTATGCTCTCACGAGCAGGGCCTTGTTCAGTCATGTGCTTTCCTTCTCTTACTTAGACTATCCTCTACTCCATACGACGGTACCTAATCCTCAGTTTCTGCCACTCTGATGCTTATCTAATGCTTATCTGCCACTCTGATGCTTATCTAAAGGGCCACACACACTAGACTATTTTTTTTTACCAATATGGCCAATATAGACGATTGTGAATGATATATCATTCACATCGTCTAGTGTGTATGGTCCTGCATGCTCAATGTGAGCGATGTCAATTGTGACATCGCTCATCACGGCATGTGTGTACGGATCCACGATGAGCGATGTCCACAATGTGACACTGCTCACCCCCCGCAGGCGGCTTCGTCCCCGGTAGCGGCTCCCTCCCCTCCAGCGGCTTCATTGTAGCTGAGTCGCTGACGGGAGCCACTGGAGGGGAGACGCTGACCGCTCAGCGTCTCCATCCACTGCCCCACCAATGTACCCACTGCACCACCAATGTAATTAAAAAAAAATATATATATATATATATACATACACACACACATATATATATATATATATATATATATATATATATACCGCTCAGCACACATCTCTCCCCCCGCTCAGCACAGCGCGATGTGTGCTGAGCGTGCGGCGGGAGACGGGGGGCCGCTCATTTCACTCAGCGGGTGAAGTGAGCGACCTGCTAGATCTAGCATCAGCGATAGCGATGCGCGGGGCTGCGCATCGCTATCGCTGTGAGGGGTACACACGGAGTGATCGCTGCTTAAAACCTAAGCAATCTAGTCAGATTGGCCCTTATGGCCCTTAATGCTTATCTGCCACTCTGATGCTTATCTAGTGTCATGTCCTTTGATGTAGAAATGTTTCTATACCATATATACTTTCTGTTTTGTTCATTTGTTTATGTACTTTGTTAGGCGCTGCAGAACTCTTGTGGCACCATATGAATATTAATAATAATAATAATGTAGTACAGCTAAACCATTTTATGTACAATTTTAGAAAATGTCAGAGGCAGTCTTCTGAAGGCTTTCCCTTTCGATAATACAAGTCTTTAAATAGATACTGAAACAATTCCCAACTAAGCAGGTAAGCAGAGAATTAAACATCTAACGCACAAAATCTTGTATCAGGAGACACTCCAGACATTTTTACCTTGTATGTTACATGCTTGTATACCAAAAAGAACGTCCAGCAAAACAAAAACAAACACAAAATCATAAACCCAACTCAGCTATTGAGAAGAAAGCTACAACTGTGAACATACAGTATACTGACCAAAAATGTATCTTGAGTGCAACCTCCTAAAGGGCCCCCCATACACTAGGACGATTTTACACGATTTCATACAATTCAGATATATCCGTCTGATATATTGTATGAAATTGTGTACAATCGTATGTGTTTTAGATCCTATCCAATCTGATGCGCGTCCCGGTGGCTGTCGGATAGGATCCCCTAGGTCGTTGGTGCTGCACTAATGATATATCGGAATTGGATGGGATCGGATGAAAAAAGTGTGCATGTGATATATCGCATGTGATGTATCACAGGGAAGTTTGACTGGCATTCTCAGGACACTCCCAGCCCCCGTAGCCCTCTATCCAGCCCATCACATATATCTCACGGTGCAATTGTATGCCGTACGATATATTGCATGCGATGTATAGCGGATTCATCAATCGCATGCGATATATCTTATGCAAAAATAACACAAAAGTACCAAATCGTATGGAATCACTCCCGGGATGGTCCCGGGGGAGTTCAAGGGAAATGACATCCGACTTTAGCCTCAGACATATCGTTGTAGTGTATGAGGCCCTTAATAGTGATTTTTTATGCTTTGAAGAAAGCTATACAGTAGTTCAATTAAGAAGAGTTATTTAACACATAAGTGAACACAAAAATCACTAAGACTACACATTAGCCAAGAAGAACAAAAAACCCAAAACATGCACATCTTACCTTTTTGATAGAAATATTTTCGGTAATAGTACGCGCCAAGATCTATGTGTTCTACAATGTATCTCTTTGCTCTGTCAATGTGTAAAACCAAGTTTTCCTTTGGGACCTCAAGGACTGCCAATCCTGCATTTGCACAGTGTGAACTCATCGTTGATTCAAAAGAAGAATTTTCACAGCCAGAAAATGAACCAGAGTTTGACTTGGACAAGCTGACTTTCTTTTCACTTTCACCGCCCATTTCATTGCGGAAATACGGACAACTCATTACTAAATCGTTACTCTTGTCATCTCCTTGGTCCACATTCTCCTTCGAATTTAAATCTTCAGTACTACCAGTAGGAGAGTTGAAACTGGAAGAGTGCGACAAAGGTGCAGCAGTTAGAGACGCAGCTGCAGCTGCGGAAGCTCCGGTGGTGGTGTTTCTGCGTTTGATGACATTATGCCGGTTGATAACAACTTCACTCAAATCAAACAAAACACTCTGAACATCGTAATGAGCAAAACATTTGGGACAAGTCCATGGCTTAATGCTGTCATCGGAACGACTGTCCTCAATGTCTGAAGCCTTCCCAAGCTCGCCTTCGGCTTTTGCGTTTCGAAGCTTCCGGAAAATGGAAGAATCTCCAGTCTCTGATTTGGAGCGTCGTTTTAGTGGCTTGTCCCTGTCTTTGAATGCCCTGTGTCCATCTCTTTGACCATCTATAACATCCAATGACAATCCAGAGCCCCTATTTCCACTGCTCAGGAGTAGTTCGCTCAATCTTAATGGTCCATGTCCTCGATGATCAGATTTCTCATTTTTATATCCTTTTATAATATCAAAGAAACTTTCCCCAGATGTTCCCTGTTTGTCTATTGAGGATGTGCTTCCATATTCTCTGTGGAGTGATGGTCCCGTTTTAAATGTGGGTGACATGCACTCTTCAAAATGGTCCATATCAAACTCGCTAATAGTAATATCACTGTTACTCCTTTGCCTTATCCTGCGATGAACTTTCCTCGGAGAACTGGCACTGGAGTAACCTTCAGGAGAGAGAAACCTAGAGTCTAAGCTTTCAGCCTGTCTTGTTTTACTTTTAAGGGTGTTCTGAATACTTTTCAGCATAGCCGAATCATTAGAATTCATACTAGATGTACTCACTTGACTACCAGGACTACTTTTGACAGACATGGTGTCCATGCTGGTTGTTTCAATATCCTGGCTGGTCCTACTCATTTCCTTCACGTTTTCTTTCCTTGGAGGCCAGTCCGCAATACGTGCTCTAACACCCATCTTGGGAACACCTGGCATGGAAGATATGTGGTGAGAGCTCTCACTGCGTGGTGGTCCAACGGGAGACATGGCAGAAGAACCTAAATTTCCATTCTGTGACCTGAAACGTCTCATGTAAAAATCATCAGAACGAGCCTTCTGTGGTCCATCTGGTACTGACGATTGAGTACCACTTGCAACTGACCTTTCAGTCTGGGACCTTTTCAAACTGGTCATGTTCTGAAGGTATGCACAGCTTTAGAACATTCCAGAATAAAACACATCCATCTTGATTCTTTGAAAGAATGATATTCTCCTGGAGAAAATACTCCAGAGAATTCACTGGTTTCATGAGATCTGCCAAGTTATAAATAGATATTTACAATAAAAAAAAATGACAGTTTAATGGCTTGTTGCTAACTCATGTGGAACTTAATCCTGTAACACATTTCTGTTTTGCTTTTCGACAGGGCTGATTATCCAACGGAAGATTGTCTTTGAAACATTATAACGTTGATCCTGTGACCACGAGGAATATATACCTGAAAAACATAAATAAAAAAAGGTAACTGTAGATATGCAATATACGTATATTTATACATAAGAAAACACGGCATACTGGAACATGAAAGTCTTTTACGCAACACACACCTAAAATTATTTTCTAGAAATGAATACAGTATGTATTGCGTGTACAATGTTTGTTACATCACAGCATGATGCTAGGACTTGTATTTAAGAAACCTAGGGTAAGTCATGAAGTAGGTGATTTGCAAAGTGTTAATACTGTACATAACTATGGGATTGCTCTGTCATGGAACAGAGGGACTCAACAGAATAGCAGTTCCACATCACTTATCTAGAGATTAAGACCAATGAGCTTTAGAAAGCTTACCATGACAATTCAAATAAGCTTAAAAACCCTTGTCACTCAGCAGCCTTTCAAAATGAAGATGCAATAGATTTACCATTAACTGCTCTTCAGTGTTCACTATTTACGGCTGACTAGTTAAGAACACCCTAGAGACCAACCTCTGTACAATGGCAGTATATAAGATGACAGGTGCAAACAAAGGGCATTCTTTATTGGACTGCCTGAAAATATTCACTGGTAGAATAAACACTCTGTCCTGAAGTCACGTGCAGAGCACATAGGACAATGCTGTAAGTTTGAGGACAACTACATTCCAAATCAGAATAACTACCAGCAAACTAACAGGAACGATATGGAATAGTAGGGTAGAAGCTCAGGGAGGAATGGTACGGCCCATAGTTTTACAGCAGCCTAATCTGGGCATACTCTATACATTATCTGCCAGATCATCTACTTGGAATGAAAATCTGGTAATGGATGAGAGCAAATGACAATGGATCCTTTGCTCCCAAACACTGGAAAATGAACAAAACCTGCTGTTCAGACAAATTGGTTAAATCATGGATTTAACCAATTTGCTGGAACTAGTTTTTATCCATGTCCAGTGTTTGGGAACAAATGGTCAATTGTCCTTTTAATTCCAACCAGTCAGATCTTGCAGATAATTGTATAGTGTATTATTATTATTATTATTAGCAGTTTCTTATATAGCACAGCATATTCCGTTGCGCTTTACAATTAGAACAACAGTTATAGAACAAAACAGGGCAAAGACAGACATAGCGGTAGGAAGGCCCTGCTCGCAAGCTTACACTCTATAGGGAAATAGGCATTGATACACAAGGATAGATGCAACCTATTGCATAATGGTTCCCCAGATTGCTAGGTTCTTAGTGGGTTGTATGATATGATCACCCAGCAATGTTGGAAGACAAAATGTGAGGTTATGGGGACTGTGCAGAGGGAATGTAACTGGATAGGGAAGCATTGAAGGTTGTGTGTGTGGGTCAGGAATTTGGTAGGCTTGTCTGAAGAGATGAGTTTTCAGGGAACGTTTAAAGGTTTGGAGACTAGTGGAGAGTCTTATTGTGCGTGGGAGGGCATTCCACAGAGTGGGTGAAGCCCGGGTAAAGTCCTGTAATTTTGAGTGGGAACAGGTAATACATCTGGATGAGAGACGCAGATCTTGTGCAGAGCGGAGGGGTCTGGTAGGGAGATATTTTGAGATGAGTGAGGAGATGTATGATGGTGCAGTTTGGGTAATAGCCTTGTATGTAAGTAAAAGTATTTTATATTTGACACGGTAGAATACCGGTAACCAATGGAGGGACTGACAGAGCGGATCAGCAGACGAAGAACGTCTGGCGAGGAAGATTAGCCTCGCAGCTGCATTTAAAATGGATTGAAGTGGTGAGAGCCTATGTTTGGGAAGACCAGTAAGGAGACTATTACAATAATCAATGCGGGAGATGAGGAGTGCATGGATCAGAGTTTTGCAATGTCTTGTGTAAGATAAGCTTTAGGTTGCATAATATTGGGTATACTGTATCAGAAGGATGAACTTGAGACAGCAAACATAGTAATCTCCATATGGCTTGAAACCATGGAAAATGCATTGCCACACAGTAACTATGTGAACGCTCTCAGACGTCAGAATATTTTTGCTTTTCCAGAACAAACAGAATACAGAATAAGATTATTCAAAAAGTACTTTTCACTGTGATGTTCTTTTACCAAAAGGTTTCTGCACTGCCCAGAACGGACATGGTAATTTCTTGGAAAATGTAAATAAACGTATAAGTTATATACGTGTTTTTTTGTTTTTGTTTCAATGTTATAACAAAACAAGCTTAGGGTGTCCTGAGAGTGGCATTGTCTTTCAATTTGACCTTTTATAGCTCTTTTCTCTACTTCAGGACCTGCGGTTATACTAAGTGCTCGTCCGCAGGATCAGAAAACTTGTGTTGCATTGCAAATGGAAGGCAACACCAGATTATAACAATGGAGTAAGTGTCGAGGAAGCAATCACAAACAATTGATCAA
The DNA here is from genome assembly GCF_028390025.1 of Pseudophryne corroboree. Lineage (NCBI taxonomy): Eukaryota > Metazoa > Chordata > Amphibia > Anura > Myobatrachidae > Pseudophryne > Pseudophryne corroboree. The sequence continues at coordinate 28,784,257 of NC_086455.1, forward strand.
TACAAAAGGAGATCCCATGCTGGCAGCATTTACCTGGCTGTATATGCTTTTTGCATAATGTTTGTAATTGAAATTAATTTCCCCTCCTTCTGTTTCCACTCTAGCGACAGGATGAAGACTAACCATTGTTTTATAGCGGTCTATAGATCTATTGACTAGAGTTACCAAAATGATGATCTAAATGGATTATAATCGGGAATGTGGTCATTATGGGGCAATGTATGGAATTGATGCCAACATCACATAACATGTGTGGCCAGTATAAAGCTATGATTACATTAATCTCTTTCCTTACCATTGGAGGCATTTGGAATGCTGGAAGCAGGGAACATTTTGCGCCTGATTCAGACCAAAACACAGACCTGATTTGTTGCAATTGACCAATGTTTTCATTACAGAGCATGAAACGGAAGCCGCAGTGCGCACGTTCTGCAGCTATGGTCGCAGTGTAGATTTGGCTGTAGCCCGATTGACAGGCTGCAGGCATTTGGAGATGGCATACTGCAGCCGGCGTCTGCGTCGCCTGACTCAATCACTGAGCTGGACATTCTGAGCAACTTAGGGTCGTGCATACTGTAAGTCTGATGTCTGATGACCCTCATGACGATCTCCATGATGATCCGAATACTTGGTGTTCGGACACAGGCACTGAGAAGCCGTCAGTGGGCGTTTTCTGTGCACCCCCACCTGCACTTTGTGTCGTTTGTGTGGCGCAGCCTCCTACCTCGTATTCCTGGCTCCATCAGGGGTGCTTCCTTAGGTGGATGCCAAAGACTTAGACTCTTGGGGAACACCATCATTACTTATGAACTAGAACTTCTGGATGAAATAAGGAGGCAATTACATGGCCCACTCATGACATGACTATTTATTTTTGCTTTGTGAGACAGAGTCATTTTATAGCAGAGACAAAGGGGCAGATGTATTAAGCCTGGTGACGGCATAAGGAAGTGATAAACCAGTGATCTGTGCAAGGTGATGAACGCACCAGCCAATCAGCTCCTAACTGTTAATTTACATATTGGAGCTGATTGGCTGGTGCCTTTATCACCTTGCACATATCACTGGTTTATCACATCCTTATGCCTTCTCCAGTTAAATACATCTGCCCCATTGTGTTTTAAAACACTATTGCTAAAATGTATTTCCCGTTCTTGACTTTTCAGTGTCAAACCACATTAGTCTAGTATTCAATGGTTTTACATTATGTAACAGGCCATTATACTATAACCATCATGAATTATTTGCTTTTCTTCTTAGATCACCAATTAAGGAAATTTACTACAAGATTTTGGATTTGGGGATGGATAACTTATCTAAATCTACAGGTTTGTCTGCAGGGTAATAAAAATTCCACAAGATTAAAAGGAAATTTGTGTAGCATGAAAGTTAATTACTATAAATTTATGCAACATGGCAAGATGAAACAGTTTTTAAACCCCTGACCGGCACATTGAAACGGTCTGTCCTGAGAAGAACCTTAAAATGACGATTAGAGTTAATACCACCAATTAAAAGCTTCTTGATGAAAGACCAATACTATTAGCTAATAAACCTGTGATCACTGTGAGACCTAACCTTACACATGTATTATTTCAAAGCATGTTACTATTAACTCTTGCACCTGGATGGTTCTGAAAATCTACGCTGGGCATTTATTATACAATAATCAAAGAGATCCACCTAATATTGTTGGAACACCCAGATAATTGTACTGTTTATTTGCGCATTCGGTCTCAAAATAGCAAATCGGTTATGTCGGAGTTGCAAGCCTGCTTTCTCAATCAGACGGGTTCCGTTCAATTTGCCGGCTGTCGAGATCTCGGGCGGTCAGGATACCCGGGAACCTGGAATCTTGACAGCCGGCAATGCCGCCAGCTGAAATTCCGGCATAACAGGACTATTCCCATTCGTGGGTGTCCACGACACCCATAGAGTGGGAATAGATCATGTGCCGACCGCAGCGAGCAACCGAGCCCGCCAGGGGACTCTTTGCAACCCGCCCACCTTATGTATTCCCAGACAGACATTTCCTCTACTCCTTCGCAAGGGAGGAAAAGGGAAATATCTCCTCCCAAGGGGAGGAACCCAGATATCTGCTGGGTTGCAGGCTGGCAGATAAAACCCCTGCCTGATTTTATTTGCCAGAAATAATGCAACTAGCTGAGCCCTATATGAGCAGAACATGGAAGCTGTGCAGCTAGATGCCGCTTGACATGGGGTGCTAAGGCATGCTGTACTCTCATTCAGTATGAACAATCTCATTCATGTAGACATGAAACAGAAATGGTTTCCTTCGATAAAAATCACAAAGCAAATGAATGGTCCCTCATTTCAGAGGCAATCATGCACATTTTCAATAATGCAGAAAGATTATTTTTGCCTGTAGGCGAGAATCTCAGTAAATAGTCATGTGGTTTTATTTATCTGGGATGCCGCAACTAGATGAGCACCATATGACCAGACTATGGAAGAATCAAAAATATATTAAGATGTAAACACCTCAAATACACACAAGATGAGATCAATAGTACATGAGATACTGTACTTTAAACGGAAAAAAAAACATTCTGTTTTTGTAAATCTCACATTTATATGCACTACCGGCTTTAAAAATATTTTGGTCCATCATTCGTGATTTTGGAACTAAAGATATATTTCAATTCATATCACACATGGGGATGGAAATGGTTTACTTTTTGGACCCAGCTCAGCACAGACTCTACAGCATGTCACGAAGGTTTGTTCGCCCGATATCATGATATAGGACAATAGTCTGTCTTTAGGTATGATAATGGGGGTCAATCTGAGTTGATCCCTAGCTGCCGTTGTTCGCTGCGTAGCGATCATTTAAAAAATGGCAAAACTGCGCATGCACGGCGTACAGCTACAAAGAGCATTGTGGTTTTGCATAGATTCTAGCGACGCTTCCAGTCGCACTGGCGGACGCAAGGAGATTGACATGAAGTGGGAGTTTCTGGGTGTCAACGGACGTTTTCTGGGAGTGTTTGGAAAAACGCAGATGTGGCCGGGTGTTTGCTGGGCGGGTATCTGACGTCATTACCGTGTCATTCGTGGCAGCAATCCTCGCACAGGATAAGTAACTACAGGGCTGGTCTTGTTTTGCACAAAATGTGTTTGCAGCCGTTCGGCTGCACAGGCGTTCGCACTCCTGCACAGCCAAAATACACTCCCCCGTGGGCGGCGACTATGCGTATGCCCGGCTGCTAAAAGTAGCTAGCGAGCGATCAACTCTGAATGAAAGCCATTGTTTGGTACCACGGCCTGCCATATAATTCCCTACACAGGAGACAGGGCTCCATATTTGCTCCTTGGTAGATGTTTAAAAATCTCTACCTTATTTCGTAGAATGTAGCTTCAAGTTCTAAGCAGCAGACATAGTTACAGTCCGACAAATGTAACACTGTAAAAATCATTGGAGGTGTCATGGTGACAGAATTATCCTTGCAGTTAATGTAAGGAAACACACATTCCAAGTGTAACTAAGACTTGTATACTATTAAATGACACTTGTGGAGATCTGAAGATTTTATTACAATCGAATCTAGTTAAGTGGGATCTCAAGGGACGGCGCGTTTAGTCTCACTTAAAGAGGTATCTCACTTATCCGGATTCTCAATTATCCAGGTTCAAGAAGTGTTTGTCTCACTGGGGTCAATTCAATTTGCCGACAGCTGAATAGCTCCCTGCGCCATTCAATTCTGCTCAATGTTAAGCTGGCGAATGCCCGTTCTCCAAGACTTAACAGGTTAATTAGTCGGCAGAACAGGCATTCTCCGACTTAACTGCCCGACACAATGCTGATTCCCGACAGGAAGAATCAGCATCGCGCTGGCCGCGCGCTAGCACTTTTGTCGAATTTCTGCTCACACCTCCCAGGGGGAAAAGAAGAAATCCCGACAATTAAGTGTCACATGGCGCTGTATTGAATAGTGCCGGGAGCTAATTCCCGGCGCTATTCAACTGCCTGCAAATAGTACTGACCCCACTTATAGAGGTTATCACTTATGCAGGCTCGAACCGTACTAGTTTCACTTATACCCCTTTTCCACTACTGAGCACGGGTCGCAGCCGGGAGCCTGACACGGGTGCTACCCGGCTGCGGCCAGTGCTCAGCCCCTTTCCCACTGCGCTCACCAACCCGGCATATTGCCGGGTTGGTGACGCTGCTAGTGACGCGGCAGGGGCGGCGCTGGGAGATCACAGGATCTCACAGCGCCGCCCTTCCATACAGTGTAAACGGGAGCCGTGTCGCATCGACGCGGCTTCCGTTTACACTACAACCCTACCCGGATCATTCCCGTGTCCTACCCAGGTAGTTACCCGGGTAGGATTCACGGGTCACTTGATCTGGGTTCTTGCGGGGAGACCCTTTTCCACTTGCAAAAAACATGGGTAAATGCGCGCCCCCCGTGCATTTACCCGTGTTTTTTGAGCTAGTGGAAAAGGGGTATTATAGAGGCGCCTAAATGCTAACAGACTGTACCCTGCAGCACAGCAGTCCTTCTCTCTCTCTCCCTCTGGACTTCCTCAGCTCCACCACCAACAGCCGCTTTTGACAGTCTCACTAAACAGGTCATTTGGTGCAAAAATGCCGGGACCTCACAATTAGTCCCAGTTATACCCCCTCCACATCGCCAAAATAACCTGGGTTATTCCAGGGTTGTTGCCGGGTCGACCCGGGTCTAGGTGCAGTGTGAACTCACCAAAGTGAATAACCCGGGTAGAGAAACCCTGCATTTCTACCCGGGTCAAAAGAAGGGTTAAACACTGGACGGACCTGGGTCGCTGTGTAGTGTGAAAGCCTCTGCCCTGGGATATTCAACCCGGGTCTCAGAAAAAGGTGCTGATTGGCTGTGTATGTGTCTGCTCAGAGCAGACCCCAGCCCCTCCTTTTATTTCCTTTGAAACATCATCAATGTGAGCCAATAAAAAGTCCATTTTAAATCACATCACAGTGTTTAACATGGCTGACCCGGGTTAAGTGTGAAAGACACCAAACTGGGAAACGATCTGAGGCTGCTCAGACTCGGGTCGGACCCAGGTTCAAAAGCCGGGTGCAACCTGGGTTTGCGATCTGCAGTATAATAGAGGTTTCCCACTTATCCATGTGCGACTGTATAAAAATCCATACATGTAACACTTCAGAGGGAACGCACTAAGATGCATTATGTCAAAATACAAACATTTAAATCGCCCATTTTATTAAATCAAATTGCCCCTTTAAATGAGGTCAAAAAAAGAATTGCAGGAAAACTGCAATTTTGCCAATTCAGTTTCTTAAAATCCCCTTCATTTATTTTAAATAGTTCTCTATTTTGCAGATATTTTGGCTATGTGTGCTTATACTATTTCCAACTTCATGAAGTCTTAATTACCCCTTGTTCCCACACAAACAATTATGGTGTGTACACACGGTGAGATTGTTGCTTGCGATTTTGACTATATAGTCAAAATCGCAAGGAAAGTTAGTGCAGATCGCAAGGTGAAAGTCACCCTGCGATCCCGATGCGTGGTCCACGAGGTCGGTCTCGCAAGCCTAGATAGACTGTGCAGGCAAGTCAATTTTTACTATCTAGTATAAAAGTATAGTCAAAATTGACACTTAGCCAAAATCGCACATAGCCAGTATCGCAAGCACAGTCATCTAGGCTTGTGATACCGACCACAGTCCATATCGCATAGTGAGAATCGGGCATAGCCGAAACCTCACCGTGTGTACACACCTTTAGAGCTGCGGCACAAATACGGTACATTAGCCCTTAGTATTGCTATGATAGGAAACTTGCTATCACACATGAAAAGCGCACTAAAGCTCGCCCATGACAATATTCTTAATTAAATGTGTCACTATGGAAATTATTCACAGCGACCGAACCTGGAAATTCTAAAATGCACTTTCGCCAAAGCGCTTACGTTTTTCCCTACACAAACATGCAGAATGCTTGGCCTGCAGTGCAGCTGTTCGGAGGTACCCTTCACCAATAGTGAGAGCCATTCTGCTGGTACTCAGACCACTGATCAGGGGTGGCCATCGACCATTGATTATTCAATAACATTGATGGCTTATGGCCGATGTTGAATACTTTAGGCATCGATGGTGGGGAACCACATGGTTTCCTGCCATCAATGGTAAAAAACAAGCAAATAGTCCCCCCCCCCCCCGTCACCCCATTTATCATGGGGAGGGAGCAACCGTGAAGCCCCGCCCCCATCACCGATTAGCCCACAGTCCACTTCATAGTAAATCTGGAATAACCATCGATGGGTGAAATCATCATTGTATCCCTTGCAGATAGGTTTATACCATCGATGGTTGCCATCAAATGGTACCATCGATCGCCCCCATCGATGGGTAATCCCTACCACCCATCAGCAAGAAAACAGCTGTACCTTCCCCCTGTATCAGAATGCAGGCAGACATTTTAAATAACTTTATTAAGTTCTATCAGCATAACAAACAGCTTTGCCGCATAGGGAAAGGGATTTAAAAGTATGTTTTGGGGAAACTATAATGTGCTGGGTTTTGTCTCTCTGGCATTATGTGAATAATTAATCATAGCCTCACCATTGAAAAAAGAAAAATGCACATGACCCGAAAACAGATTTCTCTATTACTCAGAATAAACCATAAAAAGCTTATGACGTCCTCAGCACAGATTATCTTTGCCATATGCTTCCTGTTCCGTGGGTTTTTCTTTTTGCATATATTTAAAGCAGAATAAAGTATTCAACATTATGCATCACACAACAAGACATTAGCCAAAAACTTGCATAAGTGACATAACTGAAGCAAAAAATAACCTCTGAAAAGTTGGTGCCAGGAAGAGCTATAAACACCCACCTGTTGGAATTAAACACACACACTGTTAAAACACAGTTAAATGGGATTTTTTTTTTCTAATAGAAACATACACCTACAGTAAAACTGTAGTTACCAAAGCTTATCATTTATAGCAGTGATGAGTAAGAGTCATCCATAGAGATACCTGTGGCCCCCAACCTGACAGCCCTGGGTTTCCTTTTCTCTATTTGATTTTGACCTGTGGGGACCAGCAGCTCTTATTTTCTGTTTCGTCCTATGAGCGTCACCAGTACGTAACTGGGGCTTCAGCTTCTTCCTGACCAGGGTGGCAAAACTCTAGATCACAGGTTCTCAAACTCGGTCCTCAGGACCCCAGACGGTTCATGTTTTGCAGGTCACCTGTATATTTTTAAAATGTGACAGTTGGTGACACACAGTGCAGCTGCTGGGTGACATGGAAAACATGAACCGTGTGGGGTCCTGAGGACCGAGTTTGAGAACCACTGCTCTAGATCATGTAAACTCCACCGCACAATGCAAGGGGTCACACTGTGCAAGCAGCCCATTAAAGATCAGAGATGGGGAGGACATGCAGTGTATCCAACATGCCCTCCATTTTCCCTCCGCTATGCGTTTCCCGCTAACTTCTTTAAAGCAAGGTTCCATTTACACATGCGAACATACATTCTCGATGTGGGGATGCAGTCAAAATATCAACAGCCGGAATCCCAACCGCCTCCAGATATTCCCACTCTGTGGGTGGGACCACGCCACCAACTGAGTGGGAATATAACCTGTGGCGAGCAAAGCAAGTCACCGGGCACGAAGCGTGGCGAGCCCGCAAGGGGACTCATGCCGGGATTCTACCAGACGGGATGCCGCGGTCGGTATACTGACAGCCAGTGTCCCGTCTGCCAGTAATACATATGTATTCCCTATGTGGGGCACATACCAAACAACAAGCGCAACAGACTGACTGATGACAACCTCTCTGCAGGATTGCACGGTCTCTGTCCCATATGCATACATTACCTTCAAAAGCTGGGGAAATACCCAATAGCCCAGAAGTCACACTGAACTGTTGGATTTAGTTGTATAGCTTTTGACACTTTCTTTAATTTAACATTTAAATGCCCATTTGTGTTCTTACAGATTGGTGTCTCTATTAATAAATGCTTTTTTGCTTATTACTTAGAATAAAAATATCCCAGCTTTAGGATATTACTGCAGAAGTCTGTGTATGTCTGTGTCATTCCAATTGACAAAACCCAGCAATCAGTAGCTTATTTTGGCATAGCATTTTGAGCCTATACTGAGGAACGTGTCACACAAGACAGCCTACACCGTGGAATGTGTCACACAATACAGCCTAAGCTGCGGAATGCGTCAAACAAGCCAGCCTACACTGTGGATCGCGTCACACAAGCCAGCCTACACTGTGGAACGCATCACACAAGCAAGCCTATACTGTGTAATGCATCACACAAGCCAGCCTACACTGAAGAATGTGTCATACAAGCCAGCCTACACCGTGGAACGCGTCACACAAGACAGCCTACACCGTGGAACGCGTCACACAAGACAGCCTACACCGTGGAACGCATCACACAAGACAGCCTACACCGTGGAACGTGTCACACAAGCCAGCCTACACTGCGGAACGCATCACACAAGACAGCCTATATTGCGGAACACGTTACACAAGCCAGCCTACACTGTGGAATGCATCACACAAGACAGCCTACACTGCAGAACGCATCACACAAGACAGCCTACACTGCAGAACGCATCACACAAGACAGCCTACACTGCAGAACGCGTCACAAAAGACAGCCTACACTGCAGAACGCGTCACACAAGACAGCCTACACTGCAGAACGCGTCACACAAGACAGCCTACACTGCAGAACGCGTCACACAAGACAGCCTACACTGCAGAACGCGTCACACAAGACAGCCTATACTGCAGAACGCATCACACAAGACAGCCTACACTGCAGAATGCGTCACAAAAGACAGCCTACACTGCAGAACGCATCACACAAGACAGCCTACACTGCAGAACGCGTCACAAAAGACAGCCTACACTGCAGAACGCATCACACAAGACAGCCTACACTGCAGAACGCATCACACAAGACAGCCTACACTGCAGAACGCGTCACAAAAGACAGCCTACACTGCAGAACGCGTCACAAAAGACAGCCTACACTGCAGAACGCGTCACACAAGACAGCCTACACTGTGGAATGCGTCACACATTTTCACAAGTGATCATGTGCGACAATCCTGCCTTTCTCACTAAATATTATTGATATACCATGATATTTCAGGAAAGTAAAAATGGGAGGAAAATAATCAAAAGCAGGCAGCCCTGACTAATTTATGCAGGTAAACTCAAATTGTCATCAAGATCACCCCATAAATCAGTAAGCACCACCTCAGTAGGACCAATAAAAGTGACTGCTGGCGATATGTAATCTTTGACAAAACACAATGCAGGTGGCGCTTAAACATTCTGATAGACAACAAATAGATGATAGTATTTTGCTCTGATAGAATTATAATTTTATTTTACTCATGGGCCGAAACAGACGCGTCCAATTTTAAATGTAATCGACAGGGAAGGGAATGACTAGGCACCTGATAATGATGAGTAGTTAACCAATACGGGACAATCTAAAAAAAGAATTTACTTACCGATAATTCTATTTCTCATAGTCCGTAGTGGATGCTGGGGACTCCGTAAGGACCATGGGGAATAGCGGCTCCGCAGGAGACTGGGCACAAAGTAAAAGCTTTAGGACTAGCTGGTGTGCACTGGCTCCTCCCCCTATGACCCTCCTCCAAGCCTCAGTTAGGATACTGTGCCCGGACGAGCGTACACAATAAGGAAGGATTTTGAATCCCGGGTAAGACTCATACCAGCCACACCAATCACACCGTACAACCTGTGATCTGAACCCAGTTAACAGCATGATAACAGAGGAGCCTCTAGAGAAGATGGCTCACAACAGCAATAACCCGATTTTTGGAACAATAACTATGTACCAGTATTGCAGACAATCCGCACTTGGGATGGGCGCCCAGCATCCACTACGGACTATGAGAAATAGAATTATCGGTAAGTAAATTCTTATTTTCTCTAACGTCCTAAGTGGATGCTGGGGACTCCGTAAGGACCATGGGGATTATACCAAAGCTCCCAAACGGGCGGGAGAGTGCGGATGACTCTGCAGCACCAAATGAGAGAACTCCAGGTCCTCCTCAGCCAGGATATCAATTTTGTAGAATTTTACAAACGTATTTGCTCCTGACCAAGTAGCTGCTCGGCAAAGTTGTAAAGCCGAGACCCCTCGGGCAGCCGCCCAAGATGAGCCCACCTTCCTTGTGGAGTGGGCATTTACAGATTTTTGGCTGTGGCAGGCCTGCCACAGAATGTGCAACCTGAATTGTACTACAAATCCAACGAGCAATAGTCTGCATAGAAGCAGGAGCACCCAGCTTGTTGGGTGCATACAGGATAAACAGCGATTCAGATTTCCTGACTCCAGCCCTCCTGGAAACATATATTTTCAGGGCCCTGACAACGTCTAGCAACTTGGAGTCCTCCAAGTCCCTAGTAGCCGCAGGCACCACAAATAGGTTGGTTCAGGTGAAACGCTGAAACCACCTTAGGGAGAAACTGAGGACGAGTCCTCAATTCCGCCCTGTCCGAATGGAACATCAGATAAGGGCTTTTTCAGGATAAAGCCGCCAATTCTGACACGCGCCTGGCCCAGGCCAGGGCCAACAGCATGACCACTTTCCATGTGAGATATTTTAACTCCACAGATTTAAGTGGTTCAAACCAATGTGACTTTTGGAACCCAAAACTACATTGAGATCCCAAAGTGCCACTGGAGGCACAAAAGGAGGCTGTATATGCAGTACCCCTTTTACAAACGTCTGAACTTCAGGGACTGAAGCTAGTTCTTTTTGGAAGAAAATTGACAGGGCCGAAATTTTAACCTTAATGGACCCCAATTTCAGGCCCATAGACACTCCTGTTTGCAGGAAATGTAGGAATCGACCCAGTTGAATTTCCACCGTCGGGCCTTACTGGCCTCGCACCACGCAACATATTTTCGCCAATTGCGGTGATAATGTTTTTGCGGTTACATCCTTCCTGGCTTTGATCAGGATAGGGATGACTTCATCCGGAATGCCTTTTTTCCTTCAGGATCCGGCGTTCAACCGCCATGCCGTCAAACGCAGCCGCGGTAAGTCTTGGAACAGACAGGGTCCTTGCTGGAGCAGGTCCCTTCTTAGAGGTAGAGGCCACGGATCCTCCGTGAGCATCTCTTGAAGTTCTGGTTACCAAATCCTTCTTGGCCAATCCGGAGCCACGAATATAGTGCTTACTCCTCTCCATCTTATCAATCTCAGTACCTTGGGTATGAGAGGCAGAGGAGGGAACACATACCCTGACTGGTACACCCACGGTGTTACCAGAGCGTCTACAGCTATTGCCTGAGGGTCCCTGGACCTGGCGCAATACCTATCGAGTTTTTCCCAACGGTTTATAATCATGTGGAAGACTTCTGGGTGAAGTCCCCACTCTCCCGGGTGGAGGCCGTGCTGAGGAAGTCTGCCTCCCAGTTGTCCACTCCCGCAATGAATACTGCTGACAGTGCTATCACATGATTTTCCGCCCAGCGAAGAATCCTTGCAGCTTCTGCCATTGCCCTCCTGCTTCTTGTGCCACCCTGTCTGTTTACGTGGGTGACTGCCGTGATGTTGTCCGACTGGATCAACACCGGCTGACCTTGAAGCAGAGGTCTTGCTAAGCTTAGAGCATTGTAAATGTCCCTTAGCTTCAGGATATTTATGTGAAGTGATGTCTCCAGGCTTGACCATAAGTCCTGGATATTCCTTCCCTGTGTGACTGCTCCCCAGCCTCGCAGGCTGGCATCCGTGGTTACCAGGACCCTGTCCTGAATGCCGAATCTGCGGCCCTCTAGAAGATGAGCACTCTGCAACCACCACAGGAGGGACACCCTTGTCCTTGGTGACAGGGTTATCCGCTGATGAATCTGAAGATGCGACCCGGACCATTTGTCCAGCAGGTCCCACTGGAAAGTTCTTGCGTGGAATCTGCCAAATGGGATTGCTTCGTAGGAAGCCACCATTTTACCCAGAACCCTTGTGCATTGATGCACTGAGACTTGGCTCGGTTTTAGGAGGTTCCTGACTAGCTCGGATAACTCCCTGGCTTTCTCCTCCGGGAGAAACACCTTTTTCTGGACTGTGTCCAGGATCATCCCTAGGAACAGAAGACAAGTCGTCGGAACCAGCTGCGATTTTGGAATATTGAGAATCCAACCGTGCTGCAGCAACACTACCTGAGATAGTGCTACACCGACCTCCAACTGTTCCCTGGATCTTACCCTTATCAGGGAATTGTCCAAGTAAGGGATAACTAAAATTCCCTTCCTTTGAAGGAATATCATCATTTCGGCCATTACCTTGGTAAAGACCCGGGGTGCCGTGGACCATCCATACGGCAGCGTCTGAACTGATAGTGACAGTTCTGTACCATAAACCTGAGGTACCCTTGGTGAGAAGGGTAAATTTTAACATGAAGGTAAGCATCCTTGATGTCCCGAGACATCATGTAGTCCCCTTCTTCCAGGTTCGCAATCACTGCTCTGAGTGACTCAATCTTGAATTTGAACCTCTGTATGTAAGTGTTCAAAGATTTTAGATTTAGAATCGGTCTCACCGAGCCGTCCGGCTTCGGTACCACAACAGTGTGGAATAATACCCCGTTCCCTGTTGCAGGAGGGGTATCTTGATTATCACCTGCTGGGAATACAGCTTGTGAATGGCTTCCAAAACTGTCTCCCTGTCAGAAGGAGACATCGGTAAAGCCGACTTTAGGAAACGGCGAGGGGGAGACGTCTCGAATTCTAATTTGTACCCCTGAGATATCACCTGAAGGATCCAGGGGTCTACTTGCGAGTGAGCCCACTGCACGCTGAAATTCATTAAGACGGGCCCCCCACCGTGCCTGATTCTGCTTGTAAAGCCCCAGCGTATACTGAGGGCTTGGCAGAGGCGGGAGAGGGTTTCTGTTCCTGGGAACTGGCTGATTTCTGCAGCCTTTTTCCTCTCCCTCTGTCACGGGGCAGAAATGAGGAACCTTTTGCCCGCTTATCCACGAAAAGACTGCGCCTGATAATACGGCGTCTTCTCATGTTGAGAGGCGACCTGGGGTACAAACGTGGATTTCCCAGCTGTTGCCGTGGCCACCAGGTCTGAAAGACCGACCCCAAATAACTCCTCCCCTTAATAAGGCAATACTTCCAAATGCCGTTTGGAATACGCATCACCTGACCACTGACGTGTCCATAACCCTCTACTGGTAGAAATGGACAACGCACTTAGACTTGATGCCAGTCGGCAAATATTCCGCTGTGCATCACGCATATATAGAAATGCATCTTTCAAATGCTCTATAGGCAAAAATATACTGTCCCTATCTAGGGTATCAATATTTTCAGTCAGGGAATCCGACCACGCCAACCCAGCACTGCACATCCAGGCTGAGGCGATTGCTGGTCGCAGTATAACACCAGTATGTGTGTAAATACATTTTAGGATACCCTCCTGCTTTCTATCAGCAGGATCCTTAAGGGCGGCCATCTCAGGAGAGGATAGAGCCCTTACAAGCGTGTGAGCGCTTTATCCACCCTAGGGGGTGTTTCCCAACGCACCCTAACCTCTGGCGGGAAAGGATATAATGCCAATAACATTTTAGAAATTATCAGTTGTTATCGGGGGAAACCCACGCATCATCACACACCTCATTTAATTTCTCAGATTCAGGAAAACTACAGGTAGTTTTTTCTCACCGAACATAATACCCCTTTTTGGTGGTATTGTAAAACATTTTTCATTGCCTCAATCATGTAACGTGTGGCCCTACTGGAAGTCACATTTGTCTCTTCACCGTCGACACTGGAGTCAGTATCCGTGTCGGCGTCTATATCTGCCATCTGAGGTAACGGGCGCTTTAGAGCCCCTGACGGCCTATGAGACGTCTGGACAGGCACAAGCTGAGTAGCCGGCTGTCTCATGTCAACCACTGTCTTTTATACAGAGCTGACACTGTCACGTAATTTCTTCCAACAGTTCATCCACTCAGGTGTCGACCCCCTAGGGGGTGACATCACTATTACAGGCAATCTGCTCCGTCTCCACATCATTTTTCTCCTCATACATGTCGACACAAAAGTACCGACATACAGCACACACACAGGGAATGCTCTGATAGAGGACAGGACCCCACTAGCCCTTTGGGGAGACAGAGGGAGAGTTTGCCAGCACACACCAGAGCGCTATATATATACAGGGATAACCTTATATAAGTGTTTTTCCCCTTATAGCTGCTGTATAGTTAATACTGCGCCTAATTTGTGCCCCCCTCTCTTTTTTAACCCTTTCTGTAGTGTAGTGACTGCAGGGGAGAGCCAGGGAGCTTCCCTCCAACGGAGCTGTGAGGGAAAATGGCGCCAGTGTGCTGAGGAGATAAGGCCGCCGATAAGGGGGCGGAGCCTATCTCCCGTTTTTTTATGTATTTTGGCAGGGGTTAAATGCATCCATATAGCCCAGGAGCTATATGTGATGCATTTTTTGCCATCCAAGGTGTTTATTATTGCGTCTCAGGGCGCCCCCCCCCAGCGCCCTGCACCCTCAGTGACCGGAGTGTGAAGTGTGCTGAGAGCAATGGCGCACAGCTGCAGTGCTGTGCGCTACCTTGTTGAAGACAGGACGTCTTCTGCCGCCGATTTTCCGGACCTCTTCTGCCTTCTGGCTCTGTAAGGGGGCCGGCGGCGCGGCTCTGGGACCCATCCAAGCTGGGCCTGTGATCGTCCCTCTGGAGCTAATGTCCAGTAGCCTAAGAAGCCCAATCCACTCTGCACGCAGGTGTTTTCTTTTTTTCTCCCCTTAGTCCCTCGATGCAGTTGAGCCTGTTGCCAGCAGGTCTCACTGAAAATAAAAAACCTAAACTAAAACTTTCACTAAGAAGCTCAGGAGAGCCCCTAGTGTGCACCCTTCTCGTTCGGGCACAGAGATCTAACTGAGGCTTGGAGGAGGGTCATAGGGGGAGGAGCCAGTGCACACCAGATAGTCCTAAAGCTTTCTTTAGATGTGCCCAGTCTCCTGCGGAGCCGCTATTCCCCATGGTCCTTACGGAGTCCCCAGCATCCACTTAGGACGTTAGAGAAATACAGTTTGTATCAATACTGATGTGTCCATTTGGTGGTGCGCCCCAGTCAGAAAAGGGTATACAAACAATATACAGAGAAAAACTGTAATTTTGTTTCATTTTTCTATCCTAAGTACACCTGTTCTGTGTATCTATTTTTTCCTGTATTCTACATTTCTGGTGCACTCTCATTAGTGGTTAGAATCGGTTCAGAGACTCTACTACCATACCACACCCAACATGCCCGATCTCGTCTGATCTTGGAAGCCAAGCGGTTTGGGCTTGGTTAGTACCCGGAAGGGTGACCTCCAAGGAATACCGAGTGTTGTAGGGGTGCATAGAACCACTAGGACGCCACAACTATCAAACACTAACAGCAGAAGCTACGTTATCTTCCTTCCATCAGTTCATATTAACAACAACATTTGTTGGGATATTCATTAAGTCCTTCTCCTTTCTAATAATTTTTCTGTTCAAATAATCGGTACCATATATACCCAGGTGGGGCTCCCTGGTATGCCTGGCCCATTGTGGCCTCACTAATACAGTCTATCTGTACTGGTCAGGACGGAAGGATGCAGCCCCAATATAGGACTGCAAACCCGCAACCCATATCATATGGAGAGTGACCAGAACATACACCAATTTTTCTAGCACTACAAATTTGATATAAACACATGCGCATTCTAATAATAATCAAGAATCCATTGGTGTGAAACTGTATTGTATTTTTATATTTAGTTTTGTTTATTTATTCATCTTGTACATTATTCATCTTGTACATCTCTATACCTCAGATAATATTTCTAACTGGTCTCTATGAGATATTCAACTATTTTGAATGGCATTTTATTAAAAGTTACGTTTTATATCTTACATATAAAATACGGTATTTACCGACTGTTAAGAGTGCGCCCACAAAGAGAGTCTTCTTTTCCTCTGTATATTGTTTGCAATTTTAAACGTACAAAGAAAATGGAGCTATTTTTAACCAAAAATACCTGGAATTATAGAACGGTGAATATAGCCAAGGGCAGACTTTTTAAGGCTTACTGGCAGTATTATAGATTAATGGACTATGGGAAAGTATCCTGGTTTCATGCTATGCTAGGGGAATGTAATTGCTCAAGTATAGCTTTCATCATTTTCCCTATATGTTTCTGAACAAATGTCATTTGATCCTCTGAATGAGCAATACAGACGTCCACCATGCCCTTGTGATGAGAATGGAAAATCAGCTTCAAGAAAAGGAGAATTCTGAGTGATTATAAAGTAAGCTGGACAGGCTGTCCTTTATCAGACACACAGAGTTCATACAGTAATAAGCCATTTGTCACTAGTCTGGGGGCTGCGGACACATGCTCCTGCCACATACTCCTACAGTGATGAAGCACATTCAAGATGCAAGAGGGCAAAACAGGATTAAACCTGGTATAAACAAATCTGACATCACACAAGTCAAAAGCCAAGTCTGGACACTGAGCATTTAAACCATCTTCCTCCCACACAACTAACTACCCCCTTTCCACATCAAACACTACCAGTACTTCTATATGAATGCCATATACAAAACGAGACGCAGTAGGAGCCTAACTGTAAACTACCATTTGGTGGATTCCACTTTAAAAAGAAAATAATATTAATAATAATAATAATCATCAAATCCATTAATTGAATACTCATTAATACTAAAACAAAAGTAGTATCTTGTGTGTTTGCTTTGAAAAACTCCAGCAATGTTTTTGAGGATTCGCCAAAGCAGCAGATGGTAGATATAACTGTAAGTAACTCAGAAACAGTATGGTCCCGGATGTGGAATGCCCAATGTTCCCCACCTTCTAACACCTAAGTGGAAAGGTTTTAATTAAATTTATTATAGTTCTTACAAAAAAACAAACAAAATAAATACATTTTAAAAATACGACATTGCTGTGCAGTGCTCTTGACATTGGGACTGATTCTGAGTCGCTTGCAAAAAGTCTGTGGTTGCAAACACCCGTCAAAAAGATTTACTACCTTATGCTAATGCCAAATTCCGTTCAATCTAGTGCAGGGGGCTCGTGATTTTGCACCGGCTGTCACAGTCATCATTATTAGTATCTGCGCCAGGCCCATGCTAGGTGCAAGAGATCAGTCGCAACAAGCTTCTCTTTCCAATACACAGGACTCAGAATTGCACAGAGCTTTTGTTACACTGTCATAAAACTCCCATGGCACTCCCACAATTCAGGATAGCTATGTGTGATTGTGGCGTCACTGCCCAGTTCCTGGCCAGAAACTCCCTATTTCACCGATAGACAGATCCGGCCATGTTCCATTTGATTCTGAATAGGATGGACATAATTTACGTAAGGATGCAGAAGTATAAAGCAAACACAACACTGTCCTACTCATATAATTTCTCATTACACGTCTACGTAATAGGGTGAGGTCGAAATCCCGTCCCACATGATAAACTTGTGGCGTGTTTTTTGTTTTTTTTAATGGATGAATCGGCGCTATATACTGTAAATATATAGGTAATATTGTGTTTTAAAAAGTTCTATTCAGTGCTCTATGCATGGTTGTGGAATTGCACATTTAAAATGCATGGGCGAAGCACCTATGAGGAATGTATGCATTATCTGGTTTTATGCATTGACATTTGGGAACAAATTGCCCTTGGGACAGTCTCACATAGGAATTGAGATGTTAATGGCCCAGGCACCTGTAAGGGGGTCTCTAGACAAGCAATTTCTCCGAGACGCAGTCCAGGAGAGTATTTTTGTATCTCAGAGACAAACAGGAGAAGAGACTGTGTGTTGTTCTTCAGAACTTCCTGTGTGTGGAACTTTCTATGAATGCAATTGAAAATCAAGTTATATTTACATTTTGAGAGACTGTATATGCTAATGCTAAATCAGATTGGGCTTGAGAAAGCAAACTGGTTTGGGCTACATATAAGAAAGGAAAGAAGGAAATTGCTTTATCCAATTGCTAAACTCCTCTGCAGTTTAATATGTATTTATTTAGATTTTGTGAGATAACATGACTGGTTAAAAAAGAAAACAGGGCAGAACTGCACCCTGTGGTACTGTGTGTAAGAAAAGGATAAAAACTGGGCATGTGAACCCTAGAAAGACTTCTTCTGACCGAGATGAGAGATACCTGCTGTAAACATCTTGTATGCGGTGAATGGTCGGTAGAACCTTTAGTCGTTTTTTAAGACTTTTTGAACAATAAACATCTTGCCTTTACGACGAGTGCATCCATATCCTGCGACTAACAAAATTGCACAGAACACCGTTTTATTTTCCAGCTGTCCTGGAGTGAGACCAGCGTCTCCAAGCTCCGCCCTCTACCAGCTACCACGCAGCTTGGTCCAGGTCAATAACCAGTAGGGGTCAACCGATGCCAGTCAGGAGGTGTGGCAGCAGTGCATCTACACATACACAGCAGCAAGCAGTTCTAAGGGCCGGTGGCAAGATACCGGCCCACTGCACAGTGGGTAGAGTCAGTAACAGGCAGTTACTGGCAGTAATAGGGAATCCCCTATTGGTCAGGTGACCAAAAAACAATCTGTGATTGCTTGGCGTGGACAGCGAGGAGCATCCGTCACATTGGGCTATATGGAAAAGTGAATTTTTATGTCCATTTCCCCACGTGTACTCTCAGAGGTCACTGATCTGCCAGTGTAGCGCACAAATGGTAGATAAGGCCATCAACCCTCTCTGTTTTATTAAATCCCTTACTGAAGCAAATACGGAGTACATTATTATTATTATACTTTATTTATATGGCGCCACAAGGGTTCATCAGCGCCCGATTACAGAGTACATATGCACATAATCAAAACAGGAAAACAGTGATTTACAGTTGAAGACAATATAGGACAAGTACAGGGTAACTAAACATATCTACACCAGTAAATGACAGAGATAAGTTCCAAGGTGGCCAAAAAACGGTAGGATTTGGGCAGTTGAGGATTATTAAAGTAAGAAAAGGATAAGCACATAAGGGAAGAGGTCCCTACTCGTGAGAGATTGCACTCTAAGAGGAGGGGTAGACAGACAGGGGTGACAGAGATGGGGTACATAGAGAGCGTGGGACAGAGGGTTAGGATGAGATTTGGCTGGGTTTGGTAAAGAAGTGGGTCTTAAGAGCCCGTTTGAAGTTCTGTGGGGAGGTGGAGAGGTAAAGAGTTCCAGAGAAAGGGAGCAGCACGTGAAAAATCTTGGAGTGGGAGGAAGTAATCAGAAGACAGGAGAGTCAGCGTGCATTAGCAGAGCGAAGAGGACGGGTGGGAGAGTAAAGGGAGATAAGGTCAGAGATGTAAATGGGAGAGGAGTTGGGTGAGGGCTTTGTAAGTGAATGGACATAGGGGTAATTCCAAGTTGATCGCAGCAGGAATTTTGTTAGCAGTTGGGCAAAACCATGCGCACTGCAGGGGAGGCAGATTTAACATGTGCAGAGAGAGTTAGATTTGGGTGTGGTGTGTTCAATCTGCAATCTAATTTGCAGTGTAAAAATAAAGCAGCCAGTATTTACCCTGCACAGAAACAAAATAACCCACCCAAATCTAACTCTTTCTGCACATGTTATATCTGCCTCCCCTGCAGTGCACATGGTTTTGCCCAACTGCTAACAAAATTCCTGCTGCGATCAACTTGGAATTACCCCCATAAGTTCTACTTTTCCTCCATTCCTGTAAAAGACCTGTCTGTATACACTGCACCGGCATCTCTCCACAGAAACCAATGAGCTCTATGTGAGACTAGACCACCTGTTGGATGGAAAAATGGAATGGCGTTGAGCTATGGATACAGAGACACCTGTGTGTAAGTCTGACTGACTAGTGAGCAATTATTTGGGGAGCATAGGGCACTGATTTATAAATAGGCACACATGCTATCTGATCAAATAGCTGTTACACGTAGAGCAAATTCTATTTAAGCTAAAGAAGTACAAATCTGGTCACATTAGCAGGTCTTTCTGACCTTCTGTGATGAACTATCCCTGTGCAGGGTAATGACAGGAGTACGGCTTGACAAATATTCCACTGTAAAACAATGCAGCAGTCATATAATAGCATATTTTGTACTGCTGGTTAATGAAGTTTTTCTGTAATGAGGTGGCACCTCTACTGCTCTAATTAGTTCCTCGTCGCTGGTTTATTTTCAATGACAAAGAGAAAAACCAAGTGATCTCCTTGCTGAGCGCACAAACATCACCACTAATGAAGCACCGGTCCTTTGGGGGATATCGCAGTCCTGCTGGCTAAGCAGATAAAGGCGCTCACAGGGGCTACTGTACAACACATCACTTATTTTGCAGAGGACATACAGAACAAAGGAAGGACAAAGAACAAACGGAGCAGATAATGCTTTATATTGCCAATATACAGCATTAATATGAAATGATGTCATAATAAATGTCCGATTAGCTAATATGCTGGTGAACGGTTCTAGTACCCATCTTTGAATGTCTGTTCAGTTCTGTTTACTTCACAAGGTGCTTACTGTAAACTGCAATTACATGTAATCTTACCTAACACAGCATTGTCTGCTCATCAGAAAACCGCAGAGAACTCCTTCAAATTACTTGGTGGCCCAGGGACATGCTTTTTGTGGTTAAGATTGCGGCTGCGGCACCCTTTGAAATGCCTACTGGTGCTATGCGCACACGTAAAACTGTTGTAGTATTTGTTTGTTTTCCTGGGATAAGTCCTTGAGCGATGAGCTGGTAGTAGTGTAAGTGCAAAAGTATTTTTATGCACACAAAACGCCCCAGCACTGTACATACAGGGAAATGTATGCAACTTCCTAAACAGCAAAGAAGTGAGCAAGCAGAGAAATCGCCATTAGCAACCAATCATCCACCGATCATTTATCTTGAACATTCTATAAAATGATAGGTAGAATCTTGTTGCTATGAGCAACTTCTCAACCCTTCAGGAAGGATTGAAACCTCTCCTTGAGTCTGAAGAGAAGAATGACTGAAGAAGTTTAAGCCTATGAATATATTTCATTTACATAGAAAGCATGTTCCTAATATGGAGCGCAGCTTTGCACCGGGGAACGTTAGGCCCAGGCTGTAGTGCAGTGTTATTGCAGCATGGTGCTAGGCACTAGGACCGTGTAAAGGCTTTAAAAACAGAAAATATAATCCTGGCGTACAAATAACTTGTAACAGAGAATGATAATACTTTAATTTGCAATTGGAAGCCAGTCATTAAGTAAGCTCAGCAAGAGAAATACTTTGTGACTGAAAATGGTAAAAATCATTTCACAGTTATTTAAAAATCTACATGAAGAAATATGGTAATTCTTATGCCAACATAATAAAACAAATATATGCCCCACATAAATGAAGTACTGAACAGGACATCTGCAAATGTTTCCACGGAAGCCTTAGGTATGTGTCTGCAGCACGCAACTATCAGGGCACTGGCCAAAGGTAGTTTCCTGTCTGTATGTATGAGTTTCAGTGCAGGAGGTCCTCAAACCTGTTCATTTGTTACCATAGTAATGGTCTAAAGTCTATATGTGAGCAAGGAAGTAACCCGGAACACTGGCTAAAGGCAGCCTCCCATCATTGTGCTGTAAGTAACTGTGCAGGGTATTATCAGCCCCAATCTCCTCTTCCCACAGATCAATGTACTGTCTGAGGCTGGTGCTGGTCTATCCGATCATCATGCAAGAAGGTTCCTTCAGCAGCGTCATCAGATGTTATTGACTAGAATTGCCCTCTATGTCTACATTCCCTTTAACCCTATATTCAGTAAACTGTTGGAGGAACTCAGGCTAATGCCGCCCGAGTTTGAATTAACCCAGGACACTGGCAGGCTGGACTTCCAACCTAGCCACTTCCATCCATGAGGACAGGGGACTGTTGTTCCGGCATCTTGGCATTCTCCCACTGGAGCCTAGATTTGGCCAGAGGAGGTGAGCACGTCCAGTTAGGCAGGAGACCTAGAACATCCCCCATCACCTCTATATAAGGATGACTGAGAGGAGAAAGGGCTGGACTTTCACCCTCTGGTGCCTTGTACACAGAGGAAAGAACCCACCTATCCACTGGCAACAATGGTAAAATATGTGAAACTTATCCAGGAGGATGAAAAAAAAAATGACCGTGCATGCATCCAAAAGGATTGGTTTAAAGGGAAAGGGGCTGACTAACCTCCTGCTGTACTGTGTTCTTGATGCAATAAAAAGGGGGGGAGGGGGCTCTGTAGGCTACAAAGGTGTAAAGAATATCTTCTTGAACATCTAACTTCAAAAGAACAACTTGTATGATGAATGTTCTCAATACCTTGAGTTGGGAATATTTGTTCTTTCAAGAATATTTTTTTGGAAATAAAACATTGACCTGCTTTCAAAGCAGTCTAAATTTCATGTATCTTGTGACTACAAGATATGCACCAAAAAAAGCTTATTTGTTCCCTAGCTGTCCTGAGTTTGAGCCCAGTGTTTGCGAACTTGCCATCGGCTCACCACCAAACCTAGAACGGGTTCACCGTGAGCGGACAATGAAGAAACAGCCTTGACCACCCAGGAGGCGCTACAGCATCCTGAATACACAGGCGGTGCCTGGTGGTGGCAGCGAATTAACTGGTCACAAGGTACAGTAGTTAGAAGCGTCATTTACATGGGACTACCAAAGATGAGAGGGAATCCCTCTACTCTAGGGGTGGTTAACTAAGCAAATTCTGGTCATTTAGGAGGAATGACACACAACGTACACCAACTGGCGGAGAAAGCTGATCCGGTCACATCGGAGAAAACGGGGGCTGTTGCTCAGAGATTAAACACACACTTTACACAAATTGCTATTTGACAGCATGCCAATCATTTTCAAATAGCATTTCTATGTTTAAACAACATGAACGGCTTAAACTATGACAGGACCAAACTATCCACAGCCCTCTTCCCCAACAATTCCGTACCGTGTCGCAACTGAACCCCATTTGGACCTGTTACTCAGAAATATTGAACAATGAAGCTAAAGAGCTTTGTCCGACGCTCAACGCAGGCTTATTTTCTGTAAGTTTCCATAATAAGAGAGAAACCGGCCCAGGTAATATTCAAACCATTACATTTAGTGAAAACAAGCACCATGTTTACAATTGTGTTGCACCCTAAAAAAACAGACAAATAAATGTACAACTTCTTAATAGAGCAACTTTGTACAGTGGTCGAAACCTTTAAAAATGATCCCACTGCCCATTTCTAATGTCATTAAACCGTTCTGCCACAGAGAAATGAGATTTATCCGTATACATAAATATGACGTGGTCAGCCTCACAACAAACAGCGCTGGCCAGACTGATAGATCAACTCTCTTGTCAAGCGTTAATAAAGCTTTGCCTGCGAAAATTACTTTTTGATGACCATTTAAAATATAAAAACTGCAAGTCATTAATTGGAAGACCGAGAACAACATACCCTGCACCTGCTTTAGTAGTCGAGTTTAATAGCAGGACTGACAATTACGCCCACACTCCCAGCGAGAGACTAATGGCTTGCTAAAAATACAAACTAGGCAAAATAGAATGGGTCTGTATGCACCCTGTGCTTCCAGGCTGGTACGCCAAAAAGGTGGAGGATGGTTGCAAATTAGCTACATCAAGGATGGGAGGTACAGCTTGTGCGCTCAGCAGCAGAATTACCGAGCGATTATATTTAGGGTCTTTCATCTTACAGTCCTGGAAAGGGATACATGGCAATCTGTAGATTGTCAGCAATGTCAACTATGTATAAATAACTAGTTACTATCCTGTGTATAGGAAGTGCACAGCTCTGGCGTGATCTAGTGGTCTTATCCACATACACGTATCAGGCATATAATGGATTTTGGTTTCTTCCTGCTCAAAAGAAGCATTGGATACGGTTGATAAACGCTCTACAAATAAAAATAGAACTACGACACACAGGCTTAAAACTACCACACCAATGGTCATAAGCAATAAATCTAACAGCGCTAGGAATAAAGTAGTTCTAGGGGTATATTCAATTTGCGTCGGATCCATTCCGACACGCATTTGTCGGAATGGATCCGACAACCCCTATTCAATCTCATCTCAATTCGACTTTTTCAAGTCGAATTGAGATGAAGGACCCAGAGGAGGAGAGGGGGGGGGGACAGCCGCTGGCAGACGGAGGAGATCAGCGCTACAGCAGCGCTGCAGGAGGATGTCACACAGCCGCCCAACCTCACGGCAGTGTCCACCCGGCTCCAGCAAGCGTGACCTCACCTGCTGGAGTCGGGTGAACGCTGCCGTGAGCGGCGCGTCTGTGTGACATCCTGCTGAAGCGCTATGCTGTAGCGCTGATCTCCCCTGTATGCCCGCGGCTGTCCTCCGTCTCCCCGCAGCTCCCCCCCCCCCCCCTCTCCTCCTCTCGGGTCCCACATCTCAGTCCAACATTTTTTTATGTCGGACTGAGATGGTCGAAAAGGGGGCCAAAACCGACACAAGCACGTGGATCGGCAGCTATTCCGCCGATCCACGTGCTTTTCGACCTATACCGCAGATCCACGTGCTTTTCGACCTATACCGCAGATCCACGTGCTTTTTGACAAGTCGAATTCCTCAACTTGTCGAAAATATTGAATAGGTTGGAAACCAATCCGACCTAAAAGAAAGTCGAAAAACTGCTGTCTTTTCGACAGACAGCAACTTTCGACATCAATTGAATATACCCCATAGTATTTGGACATGGCATAAAAGGTCTACTTTTAATCCAATGCAAAACTGATCACAGAACTTTCCATAATAACGATGACCATGTTACACTCTACAGTATTTCTGGTAGATTGTCTCTTTTTTTTCTTCTTTTTTTTGTGGGGGGGGGGGGGGGGGGGGGCGCCTTGTTCAGTTGTTTTAAAAGCCTTTACTTAGTCATGGATAGAAAAATTGACACTGAATACAGAGATTAATAAGGAAGGAATATCTGGAATATATGTAGCTACGCAGATTTACTGAAACCAGCCTTGGAAAGTTTACTGTTAATAGAAGCGCTGCCAGCAATCTAAATAATAGTACTTTTGTTTAAAATCCACCTTCTTCAGAGCTCTAGGCCATAGTAAATTAACTTGGACAGAGATTTCCGTTTGTAAAAACATAAGTATACTTCAATGACTTTCCACTGCTAAATGCTGTATGAGGGATTACCGTCTCGCCAACATATTTATGGTGCGCAGTTAACCCATAAATATCAGAACTACTGAAAAATAAACCAACAGTGTGTTAAAGGTTACACAGAACTGTAAATAACAGGTAAACTATACTCTGAGAAGACGTGATTTGACCATGGATGAAGGTAAAGCATTCGCCAAGGAATGTCCCCCTTTATAATTCCCCCTCTGGCAGAACCAGTTTAGAACTATATTCACGGTGCAGGAGGCAGACGGTGCGCAATGAAGGGGAAACAGATTGGATGACTGTGAGGCTCGACTGAATTAGCTGTTCCACAGTAACCAGGCGGCTATGCGGCGGCATGAATTTGTAAGGTAATCATCTTTGCTCACACCTAATTGGGGTGCAAGCAAAAATGAGCAACGGTTTCATTACCATGATTGCACAGAGAAACGTAGCTGCAAGGCCCCTAAATGAATCTACATTATTGCCTTTAATGGATTACATTTTTATAACCTCTTCAGTGTCATAAATCTAGCACAGGTAGGGTGGCCTCTGATAAGATCAACAAATAAAAACCAAATCCTAGACGTGTTAGGAGCTAATTACGTTCTGTGTTGCAAGCCTTCATCCTGTTTTCATTAAATTACTTAGTACATACTTAGATCACCCCAGATTGTCACACTACTCGATGACTACTTCTCAGGAAAAATAGATAAAATTCTAGATTCTGAATATGAAGCTTGTTTTTTAACTTAAGACAATTATATAACTCAACATACTGTATACCGTTTACTGGAAAATGGATGAAGGTAAAAGTCATGGTTTTATCTGGGTGTGATTCAGAAGATCTACACCGTCTTGTTAGGGGAAGCAGTTAGCTTCCTGATGAACGGGATCCCGGCGGTCAATATACCAACACCGGGATCTCGAGGGAGGACAGAAACCCGGCATTACTATACCGACACCAAACTGGATGCCGGCGTCAAAATACAGTCAGTCAGCATCCCGATCGTCCTAAGAGCGGGACGCACTGCTGTCCTGCCGCGGGTGGGGTGGGGTTAGCTTTAGGCTGCAGAAGGAGTGGTTAGGGTTAGGCTGCAGTGCTGGAAAGGATAGGGTTAGGTAACGGGGAGGAGGGCTTAGGGATAGGCACATTGAAGGGGAGGTTAGGGTTAGGCACCAAACGGGGAGAGTTAGGTTTAGGCAGCAGGGAAGGGAAAGGTTAGGGTTCGGCAAAAATCGGGGAGGGTTAGGTTTAGGCACCCACAATGGAGGGTTATGGTAAGGAAAAGGTGAGGGTTAGGGGGCTGTTGGGATTTTGATGGATGGGATGCAGCTGTCTGTATACTGACCGCCGGCAACCCGTCCAACTACCAGTCATACTGATCCCCATGTTAGTCAACAGCATACGGTCGACAGGGTTAAAAGGTCGTCAGATAAAAGGTCGTCATGATAACGGTCAATACAAAAAAAATATGGTGGACTCAATAAATGGTCAACATGCTTTTTTTGGAGTTTTTTGGGGGCTCACCTTGTGTATTTCATGATCTGTGACCACCATCAGTACAAATGTAGACGCTTGCCATGCCTAGGGCAAGGTGGCTCGCTTGGCTACTACTGTGCTCGCTACAGGTTACTATTACCAATCGTAATCCACGTTGATAATAAATCAAGCAAACGTTGGGTAATATGTGAAACCCCCCAAAATCGTAAGTCGACCATTTGTGTGTCAACCATTGCTAGGTCTACCATTTGAACCAGTCGACCATATTGTGTCGACCCACTGACTGTCTAACTAGACAGTGTAGATCTATCATCCGGATACAGATTTATCTTACCCAGACTTAACTTTGCAGCTTTGTTAAAAGGAGATTTATGGTAGACTTACCATGGTTAAATCTCTTTCTGCGAGGTACAGTGGCTTCACAGGGAAACATTGGGGTGTAGAGATGAATCTTGATCCAGGCACCAACAGACTAAAAGCTTTAGACTGTCCCAGGATGTATTGGGGCCTCCTAAAATAACCCTGCCTCCAGGCACTTTAAGCTCAGTTTCGTTAACCAGTCCAATGCAGGAGTAGGTAAAAGAGAAG
Source organism: Pseudophryne corroboree (assembly GCF_028390025.1). Lineage (NCBI taxonomy): Eukaryota > Metazoa > Chordata > Amphibia > Anura > Myobatrachidae > Pseudophryne > Pseudophryne corroboree. The sequence continues at coordinate 28,811,549 of NC_086455.1, forward strand.
GTAGAAACACGTTCTCATGACAGGACAAGGGACTAGCGGCTAATGCCATATAAACCCATAGAAGCTAGGTGCATCAGGGTGGGCGCCCTGTGGAACCAATGTACCTCGCAGAAAGAGATTTAACCATGGTAAGTCTACCATAAATCTCCTTTTCTGTAGCAGGGTACATTGGTTTCCACAGGGAAACATCAGGGATGTCCTAAAGCAGTTCCTCATGGGAGGGGACGTGACGTAACGGGTATGAGAACCCAGCGTCCAAAGGAAACATCCTGGGAGGCGGAAGTATCAAAGGCATAGAACCTAATGAATGTGTTCACTGAGTACCACACAGCCGCCTTCCACAACTGTTCAGCGGATGCGCTTCGGCGGGCCGCCCAAGAAGGTCCAACAGACCGAGTAGAATATACTTCGACAGCAGCAGGAGCTGGGAGGCTTGCGCAATTAACATTCTAATCCATCTGGCCAAGGTTTGCCTATTCGCAGGTTAGCCACGTTTGTGAAAACCAAAAAGTACAAAAAGGGAATCAGAACTCCTGATACAGGCAGTCCTCTCCACATAAATACGGAGAGACCTTACCACATCCAAAGACCGCTCTTCAGAGGACAAATCAGAAGAGATAAAGGCCAGAACCATAATCTCTTGGTTAAGGTGAAAAGATGACACCACTTTAGGCAAATAACCAGAGCGAGTACTAAGAACCACCCGGTCACTGTGAAATATCAGAAAGGGTGGATGACAGGACAGAGCGCCTAGGTCTGACACCCTCCTTGCAGAGGCAATAGCCAGTACGAACAGGACCTTGACCATGAGCCATTTAAGGTCCACTGACTCAAGAGGTTCAAATGGAGACTCTTGCAGGGCATTCAGGACAACAGACAGATCCCATGGAGCCACGGACATAGGGAGGCTGAATCCGTAAAACACCCTGAGTGAAAATATGAACGTCAGGAATAGACGCAATTTTTCTCTGAAACCACACCGACAAGGCAGAGATATGAACCTTGAGGGAGGCCAAACGAAGGCCTAAGTCCAGGCCTTGATGCAGAAAAGCCAGAAGTCTGGAGGTTCTGAATTTGTATTCATCGTAATTCTTAGCAGCACACCAGATGAAGAATTCCATACCCTGTAATAAATCCACGCAGATGCCGGTTTGCGGGCCTTCAGCAAAGTTTGGATAACCGCCTCGGAGAATCCTTTGGCCTTCAGGAGCCAGTCTGGCCGGGTCCGGGTAGACACAAGGGCCCTGAACGAGGAGGTCATGCCGTCTGGGCCATGCTGGAGCGACTAGAAGTAGAAATTCCTACTTCTTGTTTGAACTTCCGTAGCACTCTGGCAGGAGAGACACTGGAGGGAACACATAAGGCAGCAGAAAGTTCCATGGAATTGCCAGTGTATCTACAAACACTGCTTGAGGATCCCTGGTCCTTGCTCCGAAGATCGGAACTTTGTGATAGTGTCGAGACACCATCAGGTCTACATTTGGTAGGCCTCATTTGTCCAGTAGGAGTTGAAAGACTTCATGATGAAGACTCCACTCTCCGTCGTGCATGTCCTGACGACTGAGGAAATCCGCTTCCCAGTTGAGGACTCCCGGAATGAACACTGCCGATATTGCTGGCAGATGGTGTTCCACCGAACAAAGTATTTTGACACTTCCATCATTATGCCACCGTGGTAGCGTTGTCTGACAGTACTTGAACAGGCCTGTTCTGTATCAAAGGCAGGGCAAGACAAAGCATTGAACACTGCCCGTAATTCCAGAATGTTTATCGGAAGGAGTGATTCCTCTTTGGTCCATCGACCCTGGAAAGAGTGTTGCTCCAACACCACACCCCAACCCCTCAGACTGGCATCTGTAGTCAGAAGGACCCAATAGGGGATCCAGAAGGGACGGCCCCTGCTCAACTGCTAGTCCTGTAACCACCAGGTCAGCGACAGACTAACCTCAGGAGTCAAAGAAATCACGCGAGACCTGATCCGATGAGGTAGGCTGTCCCACTTGGAAAGGATAAATCTCTGCAGAGGGCGGTAACGAGATTGAGCATACTCTACCATGTCGAAAGCAGACACCATCAGGCCTAGTACTTGCACCGCCAAGTGTATCGACACTCTCAGGCGAGAGAGGAAGTATCTGATTCTGTCCTGAAGCTTCAGGACCTTCACTGGAGACAGAAACATCCGTTGACTGTGTGTGTCCAGCAGTGCCCCCAGGTGCACCATGCTTTGAGCCGGGACCAGCGAGGACTTCTTCCAGTTGATGAGCCACCCGTGGGCTTGTAGGAAGTTTACCGTCAGCTGCAGATGACTGAGGAGTACATCGTGGGAGTTTGCCAGAATCAGCAAGTTGTCCAGATATGGCAGGATCCTGACTCCCTGGAGACAGAGATGAGCCATCATCACGGCCATAACCTTGGTGAAGATCCGAGAAGCCATAGCCAGTCCAAATGGCAGAGCTTGGAACGGATAGTGGAGGTTGCCAATAGCAAACCGCAGATATTGTTGATACGATATGGCAATTGGTATATGCAGGTAAGCATCGTGTATATCCAGGGATACCATATAGTCTCCGGGTTCCATGGCCAGTACAATTGTGCACAGTGTTTCCATACGGAACTTGGACACTCACAAACTTGTTCAGTGATTTGAGGCTGAGTATGGGCCGGTAAGACGCATTGGGTTTAGGTAATAGAAACAGGGTCGAGTAGTATCCTCTGCCTCTCTGGGACAGTGGTACCGGCACCACGACTCCTGTCTCGAGGAGGGAACGCACAAACAATTGTGGAGCTTGCGCCTTTAACGGATCCAAAGGGATAACCGTGGTGCAAAACTGGTGAGGGGGACGCCTCTTGAAAGAGACTGCGTACCCGTGAGAGACAACTTCTCGCACCCAAGCATCTGAAGTGACCTGGGTGAATCGCAGAAGTCAGCCTCCCACCCTGGTGTCCGCCAGGGGGAGGACCACATCATCATGCAGCAGGCTTGTTGTGTTTAGAAGTAGGCTGATGGGCTGCCAAGATTGTTTTACCTTGGGCTTTGTGGTATTGGAAGCACAAGATTGTCTCGAGTATGCCTGACCTTTTGCTGTCCCTTGAGGTCGAAAGGAGCGAAAAGTGGTACCTTTTGCCTTCAGTGTCGAAGGCGTAGTATTAGGGAGAAAAGCAGTCTTAGCAGCCTCTAAGTCAGCCACAAATTTTATTGAGGTCTTCCCCAAGCAAGATAGTACCTCCAAGGTCGTTTTGGAGTCCAGGTCCACCTTCCATGACCTCAACCACAGAATATGGCGAGCCAGGATGGATGTAGTTGCTGCATTGGCTGCTAATACACTTGCCTCAGAGGACACCTCCTGTATGTAGTAGGTGGCAGTGGTAATATGAGACAGGAATTGTCTGGCATTATCAGATATATCTGGGGGCAACTCATCCTCTAATGCCTGAACCCATGCTTCAATACATTTTGCAGCACAGGAGGCTGCTAAAGTGGGTCTATGTACAGCACCTGTAAGGGAGTAAATAGACTTCAGGCATCCCTCAACATGCTTATCTGTTGGTTCCTTCAGTGAGGTGACAGTGGTAACAGGCAGAGTAGAGGACAACACCAAACGGGTGACATGGGAATCCACCGGAGGTGAATTTTCCCACTTGTTACACAATTCTGCAGGAAGAGGATAGCGAGCTACCATCTTTTTAGACAGGGAGAATTTCTTCCCTGGAGTAATCCAGGGTTCTAGTCGTGTGTTCACTAAATGGTCAGAATGCGGTAATAATGTTTTAGTTACCTTCTGACGTTTAAACTTATCAGGTTTCTTAGACACCGTAGTGGAATCCTCATCATCATCATCATCATCATCATCATCTGATATTTGCAGGATCTGCTTAATAGCAACCACTACGTCAGGGACATCAACCTGTGTTGTAGATTCCTCGACAGAAGCAGCTGTGTCAGTGTCTGATAGGACAGTATACTCCCCATCTTCATCAGCAGAATCTTCTGAGAGATTAGTGGATTGTGAGGAGGAAGTAGCCTGCTTAGAAGACCCCGTGACACGAGAGTGGCTTGAGGCAGTCTTATGTCTAACCAAGGATTGATTCAATTGCTGCAACTGGGTAGACAAATTATCCACCCAAGGCGGATTTACCATAGGGACAATATGTGGTTGTAATGTCACAGGAGGTCCCACAGGGGGCATGAGGCGTGTCACAAGTGTATTTAGCATAGAGGAGAATGCCACCCAAGGTGGCTCCTGATTGGTTACAGGAGCTGCGGACTGACTGGGAGATGTATGGCACGTAGTACATAGACCATCATATAAAACTTCCCCCTCAAGTAAATCCTTGGCACATGCGCTGCATGATACAGGAGCGTCCTCGTATTTCCCGCCCTTTCTGTTAGACCTTTTCAGTGAATGTAACTGCAGAGAATATGAGTACGATACAGCCAGACAGAGTAGAATACCAGCGAATAAATCCCCTAGTATGTGACAGCGTACACAGTACACACCACCAGCGAATAAATCCGGTACTATGTGACTGCGTACACAGTAGAATACACTTAACGGTAAATACTGTGAAGCACTATATATGTGACCGAGACGCACCTAGACCCTTAGGGTACAGAATAAAGTGATAGATAAAGCTGGGATACACTGAAAGTGAAATCCACACAGCAGATACAGGTACACACAGTCACAGTGAGAATTAAGATAATTATTTTAGTAAGACAATAAAACGGCACTATGGATAGATACACACATATATATATATATATATATATATATATATATAGATAGAGAGAGAGAGAGAGAGAGAGAGAGAGAGAGAGAGAGAGCGCGCGGTCTGTGACCGGATGTATATATAAGAATGCTCGTACAATATATCCTGTAATAGGTACACTTGTTCGTAACTAACGCTGTCTATATAAAGACATGTAGAATACTTAAGTGTTTGTAAAATCACAGCGCTGATATACGGGAAGATTTACAAGGGAAACCTGGCCCTGCAGTCCCGGAGACCAGTCGCAGCTATGCTTAGAAGATGGCGCCCAGTGTCTCAGTCAGGGAGTGAGGGAGAGTGTGAGGCAACTCCAGGGCGGGAACACAGTAGATGGCGCCCTGGACCGGGGGAGGGGCTACAGGTCAAGCGCCGTCTCCCCTATGCTGGTCCTCATCACTACTATGGAGTATTATTAAAGTGGGCATTAGTACACCCGACCTGTACTCCTATGCCCTGGTGGATATAGTGGGGGTCCCTGCTCGGTGACAGTGTCCATGCCAGCTTCGCAGTCCGTCTTCCTAGACTGCGACTGAAACGTGATTTAATGGTGGGTCCCACCTGGGGGACCCTCTTAACTCCTCCCTTCATAGCAGCCACACGAACCAGGACCATGTGCCCAGCCACGGAGCGTCCCCGACGCAAGTACCCTGGAACTGAGCCAGCGGGAGTATGCGACGCCGCTGGGGAGGTGATGGAGCCGCAGCACAAAACGTCACCCTGACATGTAAGTGCTGCGGCTCTTGAAGTCCTCAAGTAAAAGCTTTTTCAGGGCTGCCCAGTGCAGCCCCCCTGTTAAGTGACCTGTTCTGCAGGGCACCAACTCGAAACTGAGCTCACAATGCCTGGAGGCAGGGGTTATAGAGGAGACCCCAAAGCATCCTGGGACAGTCTAAAGCGTTAGCCTGTTGGTGCCTGGATCAAGATCCATCTCTACACCCCGATGTTTCCAATGTACCCTGCTGCAGAAATTCTAACTATTGAACAACAATTGAAATGGGAATGATCTAGAAAAAAAAAATAGAAAATTGTGGCTTGCCTGTTGTTATGCTCTTGCCCCTGTTCCTGTGTGCAGAGCATTTAACTTTTATAGCATACAATCACTAACTTACGTACGTACCAGACTGCCCCCAAAATGATGCAAGACAGATGTTCTGCCCTCTGCAACAGCATTTGAGATATAAAAAGTGTCAAACCAACACTTACTGTAGCATGCTGTATAGTTGTGGTAACATAGGGGTATATTTAATTGAAGTCGAAAGCTGCCGTCTGTCGAAAAGACAGCAGTTTTCGACTTTTTAAGGTCGAATCGTGATTCGACCTATTCAATATAAACCAAAATTTTTCGACAAGTCGATAAATTCGACTTGTCGAAAAGCACGTGTATCGGCGGAATAGCTGCCGATCCACGTGCTTGTTTTTGACCATCTCAGTCCGACATAAAAAAATGTCGGACTGAGATGTGGGACCCAGAGGAGGAGAGGGGGGAGAACCGGGGGGAGAACCGCGGGGAGACGGGGGACAGCCGCGGGCATATAGGGGAGATCAGCGCTACAGCACAGCACTGCAGCAGGATGTCACACAGCCGCGCCGCTCACAGCAGCGTCCACCCGGCTCCAGCAAGTGAGGTCACCCTTGCTGGAGCCGGGTGGACACTGCCGTGAGGTCGGGCGGCTGTGTGACATTCTCCTGCAGCACTACTGTAGCGCTGATCTCCTCCGTCTGCCGGCGGCTCCCCCCCCCCCTTCCTCCTCCTCTGTGTCCCTCATCTCAATTGGACTTGAAAAAGTCGAATTGAGATGAGACTGAATAGGGGTTGTTGGTTCCATTCCGACAAATGCATGTCTGAATGGATCCGACGCTAATTAAATATACCCCATAGAGTACTTTTTTATATTCATGGGACAAAATATATTAAATTCAAATAGGAAGGTTTTTAACCTGCAAGCCACAGATATCAGGGCATTTGTTAAAATGAATGTAGTAACCGAAATATAATTTAAATATATATGCATGCATACAAAGTTTTATACAAGAAATTTCTTTGGAAAAACAAAACAAAAAAAACAAGTACATTTTCTAACTTCAAAGCTATTCCGAATCTAAGTCGGTCATTTAAAAACATTGTAGATTACTTATAAAATAAAAAAAGCCATCTGAACTTTATACTTAGGATATTTGGGATGAGCTCCTAATATTTTCCTGGACAATAAAGAAACAAATAAAAAAATGTTTTCTTTAATTTTCTTCTTTTTTTTCAGTTCCCCATGTCTTGTGCAGTGGCTTATCCAAGAGTAATTAGGTAAAAATGTTTTACATTCCTAGCACTGGGAAACGTTCATGCAGAAAATTCAACCAGAAAAACAAAAACCCAACAGACAGTAAATCTCCCACTTATTACAGATCGGTCTGGAAGAGTCGGGAATTAACTGTTGCGTGTAACATTCCATGCAGTCTGTCGGAAGATTTTAAAGCTCAAGGATTGTCAAAGCTTTTCAAATACACTTATAAATCCATATTTTTGGCAAGACTTGAATATAATAAGTTAAAATAAAGTAAGCCACCAAGGGGGACATGTACTAAGCGGTGATAAGAGCGGAGAAGTGAGCCAGTGGAGAAGTTGCTCCATCAACCAATCAGCAGCTCTGTCTAATGTTATAGTACGCAAATTATAACTGTTACTTCAGTGCTGATTGGTTGCCATGGGCAACTTCTCCACTGGCTCACTTCTCCGCTCTTATCACTGCTTAGTAAATGTCCCCCCCAAGTGTTTTATACTATGAAACGATAGCATAAAGATAAAAAGCATAATACTTAGAACCAACTCAATGAGTACATAAAAGGAGGAAATAGATAACTCGCTTGTGATAACCATATCAGGAGCAATGTGGATAATGTCACCACTATCCAGATAATTCATCCTAATATAGGCAGAGAGTAGACAAGGAGATAGGGGGGTATCTCAGTGGAGAACAATTACAGCCATTAACAATGCGGCTGGTGTTTGGTGCATTTTACAGAAACATTGCACTGAGAAATATCGCCACAACTCATTAAGCTGCACTCTAAACGTCTCCATATTTGCTATTTAGTAAAGTATGTTATTTAGTTACTGACTGTGCAAAATGTGTTATGGTAGTTATGACCCTTAAGGGCAAAGAGAGAGTCCTGTCTACTGTAATAAGCTCACAAAATATACAGACGGCTGAGTAATACAAAGAGTGTTGAAAAGGAAAGGAAAGTTTTAAACATAAAGAATGAGAAAGTTTGGGAAACTGGTTTTACAGTTTCTACTAATGTGAATAACAGACAACATACTGTATATCCACACCCAAAGCATCAAATGTGTCTGAGCAGAAGATAAAGAAAAGCACAATACCTTAATAATACCTTAAACAAGTCCATTACACAGTAACCAAAGTTAGTACATGACATTATTGCCAAACAAAAGTCACTTGTATCTCTACAAGGTAGCTCAACAAAATTGAAACTGGCAATAAATATTAAGGGGGATATTCAATTATCCCCGTTAAAACATCGGGTCCGAAAAACGTGCGTTTTTGGACGTTTTTCTGACTTTTTTCTGATGTTTCACCGATTATTATTTTTTTTTACAGGCTATCCAGATAGTTCACCTGTAAAAAAAAAAAAAACGTTCTCCCGAAAACACACAGGTTCAGGGAAACCTGTGTATTTTCGTGTGAAACAGCCTGTTTCCGGGGATTCTGCTTCGCCTGCCAGAGGCAGGTGAAACAAAATCCCAGATAAGCCACGGCACGCGCCGGCTTATCGGGGCTAATTAGATAGCCCCCGGCGGGACAATTAGCCCTAGTAAAAAAAAACGGGGCTAATTGGATATCCCCCCTAAAGTTATTTGCTAAAAAAATATATATATATTACAATGGGCTCGCCAATGTGTTTAAATGTGAAAATAAGGTAATACCCACTCTTTCACACCAAAATCCCGGGTCTGAGGGGGGAGCTGGTTTATTCCCGGGCCGTCACCTTTAACACTGCACCCATGTCTGCCCTGCAAAACCAGTGTGAAGCTATTAAAAGCGTCCGTCTGGAAGGTGACGTCATCGCACAGTACTTCCAATCTGCCAATGAACAGCTTTTAAACATAACCCGGGTAGAACGCTACGTCCCCCTTTCGCACCACAGTATATCCAAGATCGGTCATTGGAATAAACCTGGTAATGGCCCAGATTTACCAGACAATTTCCTGGGTTAAATTGCTCAGTTTGAAAAGGTAATTATAGTGGACTTAAGCTGTATCTTATATAAATTCTTGAGTATCAGCAGATTGTAATTGGACTTTGGTGAAAAAAACAAAAACAAAAAAACAACTCATTACGCATATAATAGTACAGCCACGTTGGCTATTAGGACAGGTGCACACAGGAGACCCTGATGAGTTTGTTTTGTGTTTCATTGAAGGTGCAATGAACCAAAAACTCAGCTAGACTATAAAAATAGGTGGTACCAATTGCCCAAACATATCTTTTTCTAAAGGAGAGATAAAGATGAAGATAAAATTCCAGGGGCTAAATGTAATAGCCTCCGAGTTGCCAGAGGTGCGGGACTTTCTGTGAGTCTCTCCATTTTTTTAAAGCAGCAACCATTTCCAATGAAAAACCACCTAGTTTTGGTCTTGTAAAAGACTGATGCTTTAAAAAAAACGGGATATTCGCAGAAAGTCCTGGACCTCCGGCAACTCAGAGGCTATTACATTTAGCTCCTCATTTCCTGCAGCTAGTCACTTCACAAGTCTTCCACAGCTTTCTGACTCCAAGTTCTACACTGCAACAATCCCAACTCACGTGGATCAGCAACAACTGCTCAATCACACTGCATAGAGCAGTTTGCTATTCCTACTCTATATTCAAGTAGCAATGGGACATACTGTTTACATCTAAAGTACTCCTTTTTGCAGATGACACAATAGTAAGCAATTGGACAGACACACCATGAGGGGTGAAACAAATGATTGAGGATTTAGGTAGACTAGCAGAATGGCTAAGCACATAGCATCTACAATTTAATGCCAACAATTTTTAAAACATGTCTCAAAAATCCAAAGGCTAAATATAGTATTAATGGCACCATACTGAAAACTACTGAGGAGGAAAGGGATCTAGGAGTCACTATTTCAGATGATTTAAAGGCAGGTAAGCAATGTAACAAAGCAATGAGGAAGGCTAGTCAGATGCTTGGCTGCATTGGGAGAGGAAAGAAAGAAAGAAAGAAAGAAAGAAAGAAAGAAAGAAAGAAAGAAAGAAAGAAAGAAAGAAAGAAAGAAAGAAAGAAAGAAAGAAAGAAAGAAAGAAAGAAAGAAAGAAAGAAAGAAAGAAAGAAGGCCATATCTTCAGAAGGATATAAAAACATTAGAGACTGTACAAAGAAGAAAGACTAGAGCGATAATGCCCGATTTCATCCGATTTTGGCCCGATACATAGGATGAAATCGGGCATTTTAGAGGTGTTTCCGATCCGATGCGCGTTCCCGTGGAGCATCGGATCAGATCCTCCAGATTGAATCAGGTCCGACCTGGGGGGCATGGCTGGAATCGTCCAGGATCGCCAGAGATACATCGTATGCAAAACGACAGCATACGATGTATCTTGGGCGATCCTGCCCCCCGGGAGGCTGCCGGGGTGATCGCCTGCGACATGTGGTCGCATAAGTGCATGGGGCCCTTTACCCGGAAAGAGTAAGCTCTCAACAGGTTTATAGTTTGGAGCAGAGAAGGGAAAGGGGAAACATGATAATATTATTATTATTATTATTATTACCAGTTATTTATATAGCGCACACATATTCCGCAGCGCTTTACAGTGAATATTTGGACATTCACATCAGTACCTGCCCCAGTGGAGCTTACAATCTATTTTTTCCTACCACATGTACACGCAATTAACCTACCAGTATATTTTTGGATTGTGGGAGGAAACCGGAGTACCCGGAGGGAACCCATGCAAGTACGGGGCGATATACAAACTCCACACAGTTAGGGCCATGGTGGGAATAGAACCCATGACCTCAGTGCTGTGAGGCAGTAATGCTAACCATTACACCATCCGTACTGCCCTTATAGATAGAAACTTTTTAAATATATCAACGGTTTTAACAAGGTACAGGAGGGAGACCGTCTTCAAAGGAAAATTATTAGAACACGAGGACACATGCTGAAACTGGAAGGAGGTAGGTTCAAAGGGCACTTGAGGAAAAATGACTTTACAGAAAGGGTAGTGGATAGGTGGAATAGCCTCCAATCAGAGGTGGCAGAGGCTAAGACAGTAGAGAAATGTATACATAGATGGGATAGACATAAGAATATCCTTACAAAGAACTAAGGATCAGTAGGGCTGAGGTTACCAATAGGTTCTTATCCGACATCGAATGAAATGTTTCTATGTTAAACGCCTATTGCAAAATGCATCAAGGTTGCAAAAACAAGTTGTGTCTACTAGCAATAGCGTACAAAAAATTTAAATAAACTATGAAGCCCTAAGAAATGACAAACTTTTTTAGAAAAAAAATGCTATCAAACTTCAGAGTATCACCAGTTCAAGATGTTGATATTGCTGGCATTGCACTCTAAAATAAGATTTTACTTACCGATAAATCTATTTCTCGTAGTCCGTAGTGGATGCTGGGACTCCGTCAGGACCATGGGGGATTAGCGGCTCCGCAGGAGACAGGGCACAAAAATAAAAGCTTTAGGACTAGGTGGTGTGCACTGGCTCCTCCCCTTATGACCCTCCTCCAAGCCTCAGTTAGGATACTGTGCCCGGACGAGCGTACACAATAAGGAAGGATTTTGAATCCCGGGTAAGACTCATACCAGCCACACCAATCACACCGTACAACTTGTGATCTGAACCCAGTTAACAGTATGACAAACGTAGGAGCCACTGAACAGACGGCTCACAACAATAACAACCCGATTTTTTTGTAACAATAACTATGTACAAGTATTGCAGACAATCCGCACTTGGGATGGGCGCCCAGCATCCACTACGGACTACGAGAAATAGATTTATCGGTAAGTAAAATCTTATTTTCTCTGACGTCCTAGTGGATGCTGGGACTCCGTCAGGACCATGGGGATTATACCAAAGCTCCCAAACGGGCGGGAGAGTGCGGATGACTCTGCAGCACCGAATGAGAGAACTCCAGGTCCTCTTTAGCCAGGGTATCAAATTTGTAGAATTTTACAAACGTGTTCTCCCCCGACCACGTAGCTGCTCGGCAGAGTTGTAATGCCGAGACCCCTCGGGCAGCCGCCCAAGATGAGCCCATCTTCCTTGTGGAATGGGCCTTGATAGATTTAAGCTGTGGCAGGCCTGCCACAGAATGTGCAAGTTGAATTGTGCTACAAATCCAACGAGCAATCGTCTGCTTAGAAGCAGGAGCACCCAGCTTGTTGGGTGCATACAGTATAAACAGCGAGTCAGATTTTCTGACTCCAGCCGTCCTTGAAATATATATTTTCAATGCCCTGACAACGTCCAGCAACTTGGAATCCTCCAAATCGCTAGTAGCCGCAGGCACCACAATAGGCTGGTTCAGGTGAAACGCTGAAACCACCTTAGGCAGAAACTGAGGACGCGTCCGCAGTTCTGCCCTGTCCGAATGGAAAATCAGATATGGGCTTTTATACGATAAAGCCGCCAATTCTGACACTCTCCTGGCTGAAGCCAGGGCCAGTAGCATGGTTACTTTCCATGTAAGATATTTCAAATCCACCGATTTGAGTGGCTCAAACCAATGGGATTTGAGAAAATCCAAAACTACATTAAGATCCCACGGAGCCACTGGGGGCACAACCGGGGGCTGTATATGTAGTACTCCTTTTACAAAAGTCTGGACTTCAGGAACTGAAGCCAATTCTTTCTGGAAGAAAATCGACAGGGCCGAAATTTGAACCTTAATGGACCCTAATTTGAGGCCCATAGACAATCCTGTTTGCAGGAAATGTAGGAATCGACCCAGTTGAAATTCCTCCGTCGGGGCCTTCCTGGCCTCACACCACGCAACATATTTTCTCCAAATGCGGTGATAATGTTGTGCAGTCACCTCCTTCCTGGCTTTTACCAGGGTAGGGATGACCTCTTCCGGAATGCCTTTTTTCCCTTAGAATTCGGCGTTCAACCGCCATGCCGTCAAACGCAGCCGCGGTAAGTCTTGGAATAGACACGGTCCCTGCTGAAGCAGGTCCCGTCTTAGAGGTAGAGGCCACGGATCTTCCGTGAGCATCTCCTGAAGTTCCGGGTACCAAGTTCTTCTTGGCCAATCCGGAGCCACGAGTATCGTTCTTACTCCCCTTTGCCGTATAATTCTCAGTACTTTTGGTATGAGAGGCAGAGGAGGAAACACATACACTGACTGGAACACCCACGGTGTTACCAGAGCGTCCACAGCTATTGCCTGAGGGTCTCTTGACCTGGCGCAATACCTGTCCAGTTTTTTGTTGAGGCGGGACGCCATCATATCCACCTTTGGTTTTTCCCAACGGTTCACAATCATGTGGAAGACTTCTGGATGAAGTCCCCACTCTCCCGGGTGTAGATCGTGTCTGCTGAGGAAGTCCGCTTCCCAGTTGTCCACTCCCGGAATGAACACTGCTGACAGTGCTATCACATGATCTTCCGCCCAGCGAAGAATCCTTGCAGCTTCTGCCATTGCCCTCCTGCTTCTTGTGCCGCCCTGTCTGTTTACGTGGGCGACTGCCGTGATGTTGTCCGACTGGATCAACACCGGCTGACCCTGAAGCAGGGGTTTTGCCAGGCTTAGAGCATTGTAAATCGCTCTTAGCTCCAGTATATTTATGTGAAGAGACATCTCCAGGCTTGACCACACTCCCTGGAAGTTTCTTCCCTGTGTGACCGCTCCCCAGCCTCTCAGACTGGCATCCGTGGTCACCAGGACCCAGTCCTGTATGCCGAATCTGCGGCCCTCTAACAGATGAGCACTCTGCAACCACCACAGAAGAGACACCCTTGTCCGTGGAGACAAAGTTATCCGCTGATGCATCTGCAGATGCGATACGGACCATTTGTCCAGCAGATCCCACTGAAAAGTTCGTGCGTGGAATCTGCCGAATGGAATCGCTTCGTAAGAAGCCACCATTTTTCCCAGGACTCTTGTGCATTGATGCACAGACACTTTTCCTGGTTTTAGGAGGTTCCTGACAAGTTCGGATAACTCCTTGGCTTTCTCCTCCGGAAGAAACACCTTTTTCTGAACCGTGTCCAGAATCATTCCCAGGAACAGCAGACGTGTCGTCGGGGTCAATTGAGATTTTGGAAAATTCAGAATCCACCCGTGCTGTTGCAGCACTACTTGGGTTAGTGCTACTACGTCCCCCAGCTGTTCTCTGGACCTTGCCCTTATCAGGAGATCGTCCAAGTAAGGGATAATTAATACGCCTTTTCTTCGCAGAAGAAACATCATTTCGGCCATTACCTTGGTAAAGACCCGAGGTGCCGTGGACAATCCAAACGGCAGCGTCTGAAACTGATAATGACAGTTTTGCACCACGAACCTGAGGTACCCTTGATGTGAAGGGCAAATTGGGACATGCAGGTAAGCATCCTTGATGTCCAGGGACACCATAAAGTCCCCTTCTTCCAGATTCGCTATCACTGCTCTGAGTGACTCCATCTTGAACTTGAATTTTTGTATGTACAGGTTCAAAGATTTCAGATTTAGAATAGGTCTTACCGAGCCGTCCGGCTTCGGTACCACAAATAGTGTGGAATAATACCCCTTTCCCTGTTGTAGGAGGGGTACCTTGACTATCACCTGCTGAGAATACAGCTTGTGAATGGCTTCCAATACCGTCGCCCTGTCTGAGGGAGACGTTGGCAGAGCAGACTTTAGGAACCGGCGAGGGGGAGACTTCTCGAATTCCAACCTGTAACCCTGAGATACTACCTGCAGGATCCAGGGGTCCACCTGTGAGTGAGCCCACTGTGCGCTGAAATTCTTGAGTCGACCCCCCACCGCCCCTGAGTCCGCTTGTAAAGCCCCAACGTCATGCTGAGGGCTTTGCAGAAGCCGGGGAGGGCTTCTGCTCCTGGGAGGGAGCTGCTTGGTGCACTCTCTTACCCTTTCCTTTGCCTCGGGGCAGATATGACTGTCCTTTTGCCCGCTTGTTCTTATAGGAACGAAAGGACTGCGGCTGAAAAGACGGTGTCTTTTTCTGTTGGGAGGGGACCTGAGGTAAAAAGGTGGATTTCCCGGCTGTTGCCGTGGCCACCAAATCCGATAGACCGACCCCAAATAATTCCTCCCCTTTATACGGCAATACTTCCATATGCCGTTTGGAATCCGCATCACCTGACCACTGTCGCGTCCATAAACTTCTTCTGGCAGATATGGACATCGCACTTACTCTCGATGCCAGAGTGCAAATATCCCTCTGAGCATCTCGCATATAAAGAAAAGCATCCTTTAATTGCTCTATAGTCAATAAAATACTGTCCCTATCCAGGGTATCAATATTTTCAGTCAGGGAATCCGACCAAACCACCCCAGCACTGCACATCCATGCAGAGGCGATGGCTGGTCGCAGTATAACACCAGTATGAGTGTATATACTTTTCAGGGTAGTTTCCAGCCTCCTATCAGCTGGATCCTTGAGGGCGGCCGTTTCAGGAGACGGTAACGCCACTTGTTTTGATAAGCGTGTGAGTACCTTATCCACCCTAGGGGGTGTTTCCCAGCGCGCCCTAACCTCTGGCGGGAAAGGATATAATGCCAATAACTTCTTTGAAATTAGCAGTTTTCTATCGGGGTTAACCCACGCTTCATCACACACTTCATTCAATTCCTCTGATTCAGGAAAAACTACAGGTAGTTTTTTCAGACCCCACATAATACCCCTTTTTGTGGTACTTGCAGTATCAGAGATATGCAAAGCCTCCTTCATTGCCGTGATCATATAACGTGTGGCCCTACTGGAAAATACGTTTGTTTCTTCACCGTCGACACTAGATTCGGTGTCCGTGTCTGGGTCTGTGTCGACCGACTGAGGTAAAGGGCGTTTTACAGCCCCTGACGGTGTCTGAGACGCCTGGACAGGTACTAACTGGTTTGCCGGCCGTCTCATGTCGTCAACTGATTTTTGTAACGTGCTGACATTATCACGTAATTCCATAAACAAAGCCATCCATTCCGGTGTCGACTCCCTAGGGGGTGACATCACCATTACCGGCAATTGCTCCGCCTCCACACCAACATCGTCCTCATACATGTCGACACACACGTACCGACACACAGCAGACACACAGGGAATGCTCTTATCGAAGACAGGACCCCACTAGCCCTTTGGGGAGACAGAGGGAGAGTTTGCCAGCACACACCCAAGCGCTATAAATATATAGGAACAACCCTACAGAAGTGTTGTTTCCTTTATAGCAGCTTAATATATCAATATCGCCAAAAAAATGCCCCCCCCTCTCTGTTTTTTTACCCTGTTTCTGTAGTGCAGTGCAGGGGAGAGTCCTGGGAGCCTTCCTCGCAGCGGAGCTGTGCAGGAAAATGGCGCTGTGTGCTGAGGAGATAGGCCCCGCCCCCTATTTCGGCGGGCTCTTCTCCCGGTGTTTGTGAGACCTGGCAGGGGTTAAATACATCCATATAGCCCCAGGGGCTATATGTGATGTATTTTTAGCCAGAACAAGGTATTATCATTGCTGCCCAGGGCGCCCCCCCCCAGCGCCCTGCACCCTCAGTGACCGCTGGTGTGAAGTGTGCTGACAACAATGGCGCACAGCTGCAGTGCTGTGCGCTACCTCATGAAGACTGAAAAGTCTTCTGCCGCCGGTTTCTGGACCTCTTCACTTTTCGGCATCTGCAAGGGGGTCGGCGGCGCTGCTCCGGGACCGGACTCCATGGCTGGGCCTGTGTTCGATCCCTCTGGAGCTAATGGTGTCCAGTAGCCTAAGAAGCCAATCCATCCTGCACGCAGGTGAGTTCACTTCTTCTCCCCTAAGTCCCTCGTTGCAGTGAGCCTGTTGCCAGCAGGACTCACTGAAAATAAAAAACCTAATAACTTTTTCTAAGCAGCTCTTTAGGAGAGCCACCTAGATTGCACCCTGCTCGGACGGGCACAAAAACCTAACTGAGGCTTGGAGGAGGGTCATAGGGGGAGGAGCCAGTGCACACCACCTAGTCCTAAAGCTTTTATTTTTGTGCCCTGTCTCCTGCGGAGCCGCTAATCCCCCATGGTCCTGACGGAGTCCCAGCATCCACTAGGACGTCAGAGAAAATATGTTGAAATGTGCAGATGGCGAGAAGTAGTGCACACTTAATTGAAAACATATTGCAAACTTATGAATGCCTAACGCTTCCCGCACATTGCAAGATTTCAATTGGTCAGGCTGCCAGAGTACAGCAAAACATAGCTACTATAAGCCAATATTATTTAGTTATTAGCAGTTTCTTATATAGTGCAGCAAATTCCATTGCGCTTTACAATTAGAACAGATACAGAACAAAACTGGGCAAAAACAGACAGACAGACACAGAGGTAGGAAGGCCCTGCTCGCAAGCTTACAATCTATAGGGAAATAGGCATTGATACACAAGGACAGATGTTACCTATTGCATAATGGTCCACCAGATTGCTAGGTTCTTAATGGGTTGTATGATCTGATCACCCAGCAATGGGTGTAATTCCAAGTTGATCGCAGCAGGAATTCTGTTAGCAACTGGGCAAAACCATGGAGGTCATTCCGAGTTGTTCGCTCGCAAGGCGATTTTAGCAGAGTTGCTCACGCTAAGCCGCCGCCTACTGGGAGTGAATCTTAGCATCTTAAAATTGCGAACGAAGTATTCGCAATATTGCGATTACACACCTCGTAGCAGTTTCTGAGTAGCTTCAGACTTACTCGGCATCTGCGATCAGTTCAGTGCTTGTCGTTCCTGGTTTGAAGTCACAAACACTCCCAGCGTTCGCCCAGACACTCCTCCGTTTCTCCGGCCACTCCTGCGTTTTTTCCGGAAACGGTAGCGTTTTTTCCCACACGCCCATAAAACGGCCTGTTTCCGCCCAGTAACA
The DNA here is from genome assembly GCF_028390025.1 of Pseudophryne corroboree. Taxonomy (NCBI): domain Eukaryota; kingdom Metazoa; phylum Chordata; class Amphibia; order Anura; family Myobatrachidae; genus Pseudophryne; species Pseudophryne corroboree. The sequence goes on from NC_086455.1 coordinate 28,829,385, forward strand.
CCCATTTCCTGTCAATCACATTACGATCACCAGACCGATGAAAAAGCCGTGAGTAAAATTACTAAGTGCATAGCAAATTTACTTGGCGCAGTCGCAGTGCGGACATTGCGCATGCGCATTAAGCGGAAAATCGCTGCGATGCGAAGATTTTTACCGAGCGAACAACTCGGAATGAGGGCCCATGTGCACTGCAGGGGAGGCAGATATAACATGTGCAGAGAGAGTTAGATTTGGGTGTGGTGTGTCCAATCTGCAATCTAAATTGCAGTGTAAAAATAAAGCAGCCAGTATTACCCTGCACAGAAATAAAATAACAGACCCAAATCTAACTCTCTCTGCAAATGTTATATCTGCCACACCTGCAGTGCACATGGTTTTGCCCAACTGCTAAAAAATTTCCTGCTGCGATCAACTTGGAATTACCCCCAATGTTGTAAGACAAAATATGTGAGGTTATGTGGACTATACAGAGAGGATGTAATTAGACAGGGAAGCATTGAAGGTTATGTGGGTGGGCCTGGAATTTGATACGCTTGTCTGAAGAGGTGAATATTCAGGGAACGTTTAAAAGGTTTGGAGACTAGAGGCGAGTCTTATTGTGCGTGGGAGGGAGGGCATTCCACAGAGTGGGGAAAGCCCAGAAAACAGGAATTTGGTACTTACCGATAATTCCCTTTCTCCGAGGCCATAGGGGACACTGTAGTCCTCTTACAATGGGGAAATAGGTGCTGTTAGATAGGAGCCGGCACTTTAAATTTACAACTATGATAGGCTCCTCCTCCTTGAATTTTCCCCCCAGACACCAGTCTTAGAAGGTGCCCGAGAGGAGTCGGAGACCAGGCAATCTCCCGAGAGGAAGGAAGCAGGAGACTACAGAACAGGATCAGACCAGAAGAGCACAAGGTCCAAGCCACTCAGACGCACCTAAACAGGAAGCAGCGCGGGGAGGGGACCTATTGCCTTGGAGAAAGGGAATTATATGGTAAGTACCAAATTCCTGTTTTCTCCTGCAGCCCCCAGGGGACACTGGAGTCTTCTTATGATGGGGACGTCCAAAAGCTACTCCCACGGGCGGGAGAGCGCTGAGACCCCTGTAAAACCATGCGATCAAAGCGAGAAGCAGAAGCCGCAAAAGTGCCGAACCTGTAGAACCGAATAAAAGTGTGCAAGGCAGACCAAGTGGCCGCCCTGCACAATTGGGTAAGTGAGACCCCTCGGGCAGCTGTCCAGGAAGGGCCCACCGAGCGAGTAGAATGAGCCGAAATTGATTCAGGAGGCGGCTGCGAAGCCACCAGATATGCTTGACGGATAGTCAGCCTGATCCAACGAGCCAAGGACTGTTTGGAAGCAGGCCAACCATGTTTTGCTGCATCATACAAGACAAATAGGACGTCAGTCTTGCAGAGAGACGCTGTTCGTTCCACATAGGTGCGCAAGGCACACACCACATCCAAGGAACTAGAGTCTCCTGACAACGCTGGAACCACAATGGGCTGGTTGATGTGGAACGCTGGAACAACCTTTGGTAAAAATTCCGGACGCGTTTGCAGCTCTACTCTGTCCTCGTGGAATATCACGTAAAGAGACCTGCAAGACAGGGCGCCGAGATCTGAAACCCGTCTTGCTTATGGCAAAGCCAACAACAAAACCGTCTTCCAGGTGAGGAAATGAAGCTCCACTGATTCCAACGGCTGAAATACCTCCGACTGTAGGAAGGAGAGAACCAGGGATAAATCCCACAGTGAGAATTCACGGGACTAAATGTGTTGACGTCACTCTTTGGAGTACCGCCCGATTCAAACGCTCTTGCCGCTCCTGCCACCCACACTGCTGACCATGGCCTCTAGCCGTTCTTGCTGCCGCATTGGTAATTGTGGTCTCCAGCCGCTCCTGCCGCCGAGCTGTCTATTGTGGCTTCCTACCACCTTGGATGCTGTGCTGCACATTGAGGTGATCAGCTGTATGCTGCCTACTGCTCACGGTGGTCCGTAGCTGCTCCAACGATCGTGCCACCCACCGTTTGGAAGCTTGCCAATAGACCCGCCAGGATAAGCATTGCACTAGTGATAAGTGCTGGCGGAGGAAACATATATTCAGAGGGGTAAATATCAACTATAAACTCCCTAACAAAAATCATGTTTGATCGGGTAAAAGTTTACTGGGAATTATCCTGTACTGGGACGCCAGTGACAGGTTGATCTGAGACTGTATTACCCCTGTGGCTGTGAGACTTTACCATTTCCTATTACAGGCATCAATATACGTAATAATAATTAATGGTTATTCTAAGTGGTATTGAGCATTTTTACAAAGAGCTATTCGCTTTTATAATTTGATTATTATTGGCTTAATTACTTGCCAAATTTATTGGTATTTTATCAGTTTTTATTTGTGGCACAAATGTGCTAAATGTATGTGCTGACATCTGTGTGATAAATGTTATCAATTGTGGCTGCTACAACGGTTTCAGAATTTTATTAAATTGTAACTATGTATGTGTTATAGTCAACGTTTTGTACTTTAAACAAGTCTCTTGGAATTTATGAGTGAATGCAAACACCTGTTAATTATTCACTCTGGTCTGATCCGCTTAGCGCACTTACTCCTTGTATATATAGTTTTCCAATAAGGTTTTTGCAAAGCCTCTGTTTGTGCGGGATCCGGTCTGAAGATCGACAGTGTCTAGGTCGACAATGTTTAGGTCGACCACTATAGGTCGACAGTCACTAGGTCGACATGGATGGAAGGTCGACAGGGTTTCTAGGTCGACATGTGCTAGGTCGACAGGTCTAAAGGTCGACATGAGTTTTTCACATTTATTTTTTTTTTTGAATTTTTTCATACTTAACGATCCACGTGGACTACGATTGGAACGGTAAAGTGTGCCGAGCGAAGCGAAGGCACCATGCGAGGGGACGCGGTGCACTAATTTGGGATCCCGGTCACTCTACGAAGAAAACGACACCAAAAAAAAATAAAAATCCTCATGTCGACCTTTAGACCTGTCGACCTAGCACATGTCGACCTAGAAACCCTGTCGACCTTCCATCCATGTCGACCTAGTGACTGTCGACCTAAACATTGTCGATTTGATGAACCACACCCGTTTGTGCAGCTGGTGAATCATTTGATCAAAGTGAAAGAAACATTTATTGATTATTGCGCCGGGAGTATTGGTGGTTTATCCACCTTATTTTTCACATTCTAAACACTGGTGTCTGGGGGAGAAATGGAGGGGGAGGAGCCTGTCATAGTTGAAAATTTAAAGTGCCGGCTCCTATCTGACACCACCTATTTCCCCATCGTAAGAAGACTACAGTGTTACCTGTGGGCTGCAGGAGAAAAAGTTCTGTCATTTTGAGTGTGAACAAGTAATGCGTGTGGATGAGAGACGCAGATCTTGTGCAGAGCGGAGAGGTCGGGTAGGGAGATATTTTGAGATGAGTGAAGAGATGTATGTTGGTGCAGTTTGGTTAATAGCCCTGTATGTAAGTAAAAGTAATTTATATTTAACATGGTAGAATACCGGTTAACAATGGAGGGACTGACAGAGCGGGTCAGCAGACGAAGAATGTCTAGCGAGGAAGATTAGCCTAGCAGCTGCATTTAAAATGGATTGAAGTGGTGAGAGCCTATGTTTGGGAAGACCAGTAAGGAGACTATTACAATAATCAATGTGGGAGATGATGAGTGCATGGATTAGAGTTTTTGCAGTGTCTTGTGTAAGATAAGGACATATTTTGGATATGTTTTTTAGGTGCATGTAACATGATTTAGAGACAGATTGAATGTGTAGAACAAAGGACAGTTCAGAGTCAAGGATGACACCTAGGCAGCGAGCTTGTGGGGTAGGGTGGATAGTCGCATTGTCAAAAGTTATGGCGATATCAGGTTGGTAACTACTCTTGGCTGGTGGGAAAATTACTTAATTCTGTTTTGAAAATTTTGAGTTTGAGGTGGCGAGAGGACATCCAAGATGGAATGTCAGACAGGCATCCAGTGACACGGCCCAATACAGATGGTGATAAATCTGGGGAGGATAGGTAGATTTGAGTATCATCAGCGTACAAATGATACTGAAATCCGAAGGAGCTGATTAGTTTACCAAGAACTGAGGTATAGATTGTGAAAAGCAGAGGACCCAAGACCTGTTAAGTCGGCGAGAACGGGCATTCGCCGACTTAACTTTAGCTGAATTAAATAGCGTCGGGAGCTAATTCCCAGAGCTATTCATCTGTTGCCGAATTGAATCGACCCCAATATGTAGGGAACACTTTTGTCTTTCCATCTGCACTACTAGTTAAAGAAGAATTTTCACAGTTATAGAAGGCAACATATTGCACTGTAAGGTTTATTTAAAACAGAATTATCAGCTCTATACATTCTGTTTTTTTATTTTATCAATTCGTGAATTCATGTAGTTTTAGCCTCTCTTGATCCTTAAAACCAACACTGCTTGCCATGTCCATTTAGTAGGAATTTAAACCTTAATGAACAGAGAGCAGTGATGCTCCAAAGCGGTGGTAAATTTACTTTGACCATTAAAAGTCTTCAATAAATATTTAATGGGCACGACTCCAGAACAGACTGCTGACAAATTCACAACACTAGCACGCAGAATTGGTGCTTAAATGGCAGATCCTAATTCACATCCCAGTGTTGCAGTCAATATATAAAGGCCATAAAAACTGGCAATACCAGCGAAAGAAATGACAATTAAATCAAAACATCTGTAGTGGAGACAGGGTAAGGTAGTGTGCGAATGGTTAGAGGTTTATGTAATACAAAAGCGGATTGCACACCTAAACTCTGTACTAACTGATACTGTATATATATATATAATATAAAGTACATTCTCCTCACAAATTATTCTTCATGTTTTACAGACATGGGGCCTAATTCAGACCTGATCACACCTCTGCGAATTTGCAGAGGTTTGCGATCGGATAGTCGCTGCCCAGCTGGAGTGAAAATCCGCCCAGTGCAAGTCTGTGTACGCTGTGCGAAAAGCTTTGCAAACACCGTTCAGCTGCAAATCCGTTTGCAACTCACTCACCATCGAATGTTTCTTCCACTGTGTGCAGTCTCTGCGCAGCCTAGGACCTACTCCTACAGTGCCATGGAATCAGGCTGATTGGGGTCGGAGCTGACGTCACATACCCTCCCTGAAAATGCTTGGGAACGCCTGCGTTTTTCCTGACACTCCCAGAAAACAGCCAGTTACCACCCCCAAATGTCCGTTTCCTGTCACTCAGCCTGTGTACCCCTACCAATCAAAAAAAATGCAGGATTATTTTGCAGTTTGGCCTGGCGCCTGCACATTACGGTCCATACGCATGCGCAGTTGTTTGATAATCGTCCGCTGTGTGATTTCCCACAACAACGATTAGGTCTGAATTAGGGCCATAGTTTTCTAACTTCTCCCCTGCCTTAACTGGGAAGCTTAACAGTTCTACATCATTTCTGTGCGAAAGATGATCCAGCCGGCATTTTGAACGGACAGATAGGGGTATCTTTCTGTTTCCTCTTTGTACAGCTTTTATTATTTTACTTCTGTATAGGAATAAGAAGCAGATACAGAAACTCACATACAATATACAGATTGTTTAAGCAAACGGACTGAGGTGATGATTAAGTCACCTGTGCTTAAGCATGGAATTCCTTAAAACCTGAAGTGTCAGGGTGCCTTGAGGAGAGAGTCTGGGAACCAACGGTAGGGACCATGAACAGCAATCAAAAACACTTGTGTATAGCACCCATTAGCCATTAAAGAGGTTATTTAGAGCGATTTAAACATATTCACAGACCACTATAGTCGTTGGTATAAAAATATGGCATACCTCGTGTAACTCTGCAAACATTATGGCATTATGGCATACCCCCCCAAAAGTCCCGCTGTCCAACCAAATTAAAATTCACAGTGCAGGGAAAGCTCAGGGGCAGCCCAGCAAGTGAGTGCTGGGCACGCCCCTTCAGTGACAAAATCGGGGGCATCTCAAGGCCCCACCCACTTTTCAGGGACGTGGAGGTCCCAAGTCGCAGTTCCACTAAGTTGGGATGTATGATTATGGTTTAGCTTCCCGGAGGACAACTTCTACTAATAGGCCAAAGTCTTTGAACTTGCTAATATAATAATGACATTCTCCACATTATAGTCTATATTCAGGCAGAAAAGATCCCAACATTAATTACTTCTAGCTTAATATCCATTTGATAGTGCACTGTACTGCACAAGGGGGGAAAAAAATAAGAATTTACTTACCGATAATTCTATTTCTCATAGTCCGTAGTGGATGCTGGGGACTCCGTAAGGACCATGGGGAATAGCGGCTCCGCAGGAGACTGGGCACATCTAAAGAAAGCTTTAGGACTAACTGGTGTGCACTGGCTCCTCCCCCTATGACCCTCCTCCAAGCCTCAGTTAGGATACTGTGCCCGGACGAGCGTACACAATAAGGAAGGATTTTGAATCCCGGGTAAGACTCATACCAGCCACACCAATCACACCGTATAACTTGTGATCTGAACCCAGTTAACAGTATGATAACAGAGGAGCCTCTGAAAAGATGGCTCCCAACAATAATAACCCGATTTTTGTAACAATAACTATGTACAAGTATTGCAGACAATCCGCACTTGGGATGGGCGCCCAGCATCCACTACTGACTATGAGAAATAGAATTATCGGTAAGTAAATTCTTATTTTCTCTAACGTCCTAAGTGGATGCTGGGGACTCCGTAAGGACCATGGGGATTATACCAAAGCTCCCAAACGGGCGGGAGAGTGCGGATGACTCTGCAGCACCGAATGAGAGAACTCCCGGTCCTCCTCAGCCAGGGTATCAAATTTGTAAAATTTAGCAAACGTGTTTGCCCCTGACCAAGTAGCTGCTCGGCAAAGTTGTAAAGCCGAGACCCCTCGGGCAGCCGCCCAAGATGAGCCCACTTTCCTTGTGGAACGGGCTTTTACAGATTTTAGCTGTGGCAGGCCTGCCACAGAATGTGCAAGCTGAATTGTACTACAAATCCAACGAGCAATAGTCTGCTTAGAAGCAGGAGCACCCAGCTTGTTGGGTGCATACAGGATAAACAGCGAGTCAGATTTCCTGACTCCAGCCGTCCTGGAAATATTTTCAGGGCCCTGACAACATCCAGCAACTTGGATTCCTCCAAGTCCCTAGTAGCCGCAGGCACCACAATAGGTTGGTTCAGGTGAAAACGCTGGAACCACCTTAGGGAGAAACTGAGGACGAGTCCTCAATTCCGCCCTGTCCGAATGGAAAATCAGATAAGGGCTTTTACAGGATAAAGCCGCCAATTCTGACACGCGCCTTGCCCAGGCCAGGGCCAACAGCATGACCACTTTCCATGTGAGATATTTTAACTCCACAGATTTAAGTGGTTCAAACCAATGTGACTTTTGGAACCCAAACTACATTGAGATCCCAAATTGCCACTGGAGGCACAAAAGGAGGCTGTATATGCAGTACCCCTTTTACAAACGTCTAAACTTCAGGGACTGAAGCTAGTTCTTTTTTGGAAGAAAATTGACAGGGCCGAAATCTGAACCTTAATGGACCCCAATTTCAGGCCCATAGACACTCCTGTTTGCAGGAAATGTAGGAATCGACCCAGTTGAATTTCCTCCGTCAGGCCTTACTGGCCTCGCACTACGCAACATTGCGGTGATAATGTTTTTGCGGTTACATCCTTCCTGGCTTTAGATCAGGATATGGATGACTTCATCCGGAATGCCTTTTTTCCTTCAGGATCCGGTGTTCAACCGGCATGCCGTCAAACGCAGCCGCGGTAAGTCTTGGAACAGACAGGGTCCTTGCTGGAGCAGGTCCCTTCTTAGAGGTAGAGGCCACGGATCCTCCGTGAGCATCTCTTGAAGTTCCGGTTACCAAGTCCTTCTTGGCCAATCCGGAGCCACGAATATAGTGCTTTCTCCTCTCCATCTTATCAATCTCAGTACCTTGGGTATGAGAGGCAGAGGAGGGAACACATACACTGACTGGTACACCCACGGTGTTACCAGAGCGTCTACAACTATTGCCTGAGGGTCTCTTGACCTGGCGCAATACCTGTCGAGTTTTTTAATCATGTGGACGACTTCTGGGTGAAGTCCCCACTCTCCCGGGTGGAGGTCGTGCTGAGGAAGTCTGCTTCCCAGTTGTCCACTCCCGGAATGAATACTGTTGACAGTGCTATCACATGATTTTCCGCCCAGCGAAGAATCCCTGCAGCTTCTGCCATTGCCCTCCTGCTTCTTGTGCCACCCTGTCTGTTTACGTGGGTGACTGCCATGATGTTGTCCGACAGGATCAACACCGGCTGACCTTGAAGCAGAGGTCTTGCTAAGCTTAGAGCATTGTAAATGGCCCTTAGCTTCAGGATATTTATGTGAAGTGATGTATCCAGGCTTGACCCTAAGCCCTGGATATTCCTTCCCTGTGTGACTGCTCCCCAGCCTCGCAGGCTGGCATCCGTGGTCACCAGGACCCAGTCCTGAATGCCGAATCTGCGGCCCTCTAGAAGATGAGCACTCTGCAACCACCACAGGATGGATACCCTTGTCCTTGGTGACAGGGTTATCCGCTGATGCATCTGAAAATGCGACCCGGACCATTTGTCCAGTAGGTTCCACTGGAAAGTTCTTGCGTGGAATCTAACGAATGGGATTGCTTCGTAGGAAGCCACCATTTTTACCCAGAACCCTTGTGCATTGATGCACTGAGACTTGGTTCGGTTTTAGGAGGTTCCTGACTAGCTCGGATAACTCCCTGGCTTTCTCTTCCGGGAGAAACACCTTTTTTTCTGGACTGTGTCCAGGAACATCCCTAGGAAACAGAAGACAAGTCGTCGGAACCAGCTGCGATTTTGGAATATTGAGAATCCAATCGTGCTGCCGCAACACTACCTGAGATAGTGCTACACCGACTTCCAACTGTTCCCTGGATCTTACCCTTATCAGGGAATCGTCCAAGTAAGGGATAACTAAAATTCCCTTCCTTCGAAGGGATATCATTTCGGCCATTACCTTGGTAAAGACCCGGGGTGCCGTGGACCATCCCTACAGCAGCGTCTGAACTGATAGTGACAGTTCTGTACCATAACCTGAGGTACCCTTGGTGAGAAGGGTAAATTTTGACATGAAGGTAAGCATCCTTGATGTCCCGAGACATCATGTAGTCCCCTTCTTCCAGGTTCGCAATCACTGCTCTGAGTGACTCAATCTTGAATTTGAACCTCTGTATGTAAGTGTTCAAAGATTTTAGATTTAGAATCGGTCTCACCGAGCCGTCTGGCTTCGGTACCACAATAGTGTGGAATAATACCCCGTTCCCTGTTGCAGGAGGGGTACCTTGATTATCACCTGCTGGGAATACAGCTTGTGAATGGCTTCCAAAACTGCCTCCCTGTCAGAGGGAGACGTCGGTAAAGCCGACTTTTGGAAACGGCGAGGGGGAGACGTCTCGAATTCCAATATGTACCCTTGAGATATTACCTGAAGGATCCAGGGGTCTACTTGCGAGTGAGCCCACTGCGCACTGAAATTCATTGAGAACGGGCCCCCACCGTGCCTGAGCTTGTAAGGCCCTAGCGTCATACTGAGGGCTTGGCAGAGGCGGGAAAGGGTTTCTGTTCCTGGGAACTGGCTAATCTCTTCAGCCTTTTTCCTCTCCCTCTGTCACGAGCAGAAAAGAGGAACCTTTTGTCCGCTTGCCAACAAAGGACTGCGCCTGATAATACGGCGTCTTATTTTGAGAGGCGACCTGGGGTACAAACGTGGATTTCCCAGTTGTTGCCGTGGCCACCAGGTCTAAAAGACCGACCCCAAATGTCCCTTTTCAAAGGCAATACTTCCAAATGCCGTTTGGAATCCGCATCACCTGACCATTTTACTGGTAGAATTGGACAACGCACTTATACTTGATGCCAGTCGGCAAATATTCCGCTGTGCATCATGCATATATAGAAATGCATCTTTTAAATGCTCTATAGGCAATAATATACTATCCTTATCTAGGATATCAATATTTCCAGTCAGGGAATCCGACCATGCCAACCCAGCACTGCACCTCCAGGCTGAGGCGATTGCTGGTCGCAGTATAACACCAGTATGTGTGTGAATACATTTTTGGATACCCTCCTGCTTTCTATCAGCAGGATCCTTAAGGGCGGCCATCTCATGAGAGGGTAGAGCCCTTGTTCTTACAAGCGTGTGAGCGCCTTATCCCCCCTAGGGGGTGTTTCCCAACGCACCCTAACCTCTGGCGGGAAAGGGTATACACCAATACTTTTTAAGAAATTATCAATTGTTATCGGGGGGGAAACCCACGCATCATCACACACCTCATTTTATTTCTCAGATTCAGGAAAACTACAGGTAGTTTTTCCCTCACCGAACATAATACCCCTTTTTGGTGGTACTCGTATTATCAGAAATGTATAAAACATTTTCCATTGTCTCAATCATGTAACGTGTGGCCCTACTGGAAATCACGGTTGTCTCTTCACCGTCGACACAGGAGTCAGTATCCGTGTCGGCGTCTGTATCTGCCATCTGAGGTAACGGGCGCTTTAGAGCCCCTGACGGCCTATGAGACGTCTGGACAGGCACAAGCTGAGTAGCCGGCTGTCTCATGTCAACCACTGTTTTTTTTATACAGAGCTGACACTGTCACGTAATTTTCAACAGTACATCCACTCAGGTGTCGACCCCCTAGGTGGTGACATCACTGTTACAGACACTCTGCTCCGTCTCCACATAATTTTTCTCCTCATACAGGTCGACACAAACGTACCGACACACAGCACACACACAGGGAATGCTTTGATAGAGGACAGGACCCCACTAGCCCTTTGGGGAGACAGAGGGAGAGTATGCCAGCACACACCAGAGCGCTATATATATATACAGGGATAACCTTATATAAGTGTTTTTCCCCTTATAGCTGCTGTATGTTTTAATACTGCGCCTAATTAGTGCCCCCCTCTCTTTTTTTAACCCTTTCTGTAGTGTAGTGACTGCAGGGAAGAGCGAGGGAGCTTCCCTCCAACTGAGCTGTGAGGGAAAATGGCGCCAGTGTGCTGAGGAGATAGGCTCCGCCCCCTTTTCGGCGGCCTTATCTCCCGTTTTTCTGTATATTCTGGCAGGGGTTAAATGCATCCATATAGCCCAGGAGCTTAATGTGATGTATTTTTTCCATGTAAGGTATTTTTATCATGTTTTATTGCGTCTCAGGGCGCCCCCCCCAGCGCCCTGCACCCTCAGTGACCGGAGTATGAAGTGTGCTGAGAGCAATGGCGCACAGCTGCAGTGCTGTGCGCTACCTTATTGAAGACAGGAACGTCTTCTGCCGCCGATTTTTCCGGACCTCTTCGCTCTTCTGGCTCTGTAAGGGGGCCGGCGGCGCGGCTCCGGGACCCATCCAGGCTGGGCCTGTGATCGTCCCTCTGGAGCTAATGTCCAGTAGCCAAGAAGCCCAATCCACTCTGCACGCAGGTGAGTTCGCTTCTTCTCCCCTTAGTCCCTCGATGCAGTGAGCCTGTTGCCAGCAGGTCTCACTGAAAATAACAAACCTAAACTAAAACTTTCACTAAGAAGCTCAGGAGAGCCCCTAGTGTGCACCCTTCTCGTCGGGCACAGAAATCTAACTGAGGCTTGGAGGAGGGTCATAGGGGGAGGAGCCAGTGCACACCAGTTAGTCCTAAAGCTTTCTTTAGATGTGCCCAGTCTCCTGCGGAGCCGCTATTCCCCATGGTCCTTACGGAGTCCCCAGCATCCACTTAGGACGTTAGAGAAATAGGATTTCTTGCCTAGTAATTATTTGTCACATGTCCATATATGTTGCACATAGAATGGTCTAACTTTTATTTCCTTATCTTCAAACATACACTGCTAATCACAAATGGGTCTCTTCCTGAGCTCCGCAGGGTTCCAATGGTGATGCAAACCTTAAATGCCCCTCTTACTCGGAATGGAGCCAGGGCTTGGTGAAATCATCATTCTGAGAATGTGAGCACCACATTAAGTCCTGGTCCTCCCAGGTAAAACACTGCATACATTTTTACAATCCAGGAAACAGGAGAGAGAATTAAAAGTGCTCTTTCTCCAGATTACTGGCTTCAATAAACGTGTGGAGGGGTGGGGGGGCCCAACCTTACCTGAAAGGTGATACATTGAACACATAGGGCCTAATAGGTTGGTCGTACATGCATCTCATGTATTTTGACAATGCACTTGCTCCAGAACCAAGCAAAAGTAAGTATGGGCAACGGAGGGTCGTATGTATTTTATTTATTACCAGTTATTTATATAGTGCACACATATTCCGCAGCGCTTTACAGAGAATACTATGGCCATTCACATCAGTCCCTGCCCCAGTGGAGCTTACAATCTATATTCCCTATCACATGTACACGCACACATATTCACGCTAGGGTTAATTTTGTTGGGAGCCAATTAACCTACCAGTATATTTTTGGATTGTGGGAGGAAATCGGAGTACCTGGAGGAAACCCATACAAGTACAAGGAGAATATACAAACTCCACACAGTTAGGGCCATGGTGGGAATTGAACCCATGATGTCAGTGCTGTGAGACAGTCATGATAACCATTACACCATCCATACTGCCCATTTTAATCCCATCTCCAATTGAAGCACAAGTGGACTGTAATGGGGCGCCCATTGTAAACAAAGATCAGTGAGGGCATGTTGATGGAACAGTAAGCGTAGACATGTCTGTTTTCAGACCTTTCATCGTTACATCATGTACAGGCTTGCTGTAAGAGCGCATTGATGACAAGTACCAAACTAAGAGCACAGGTTGCGCCAATGTGCGCCGTAAGCAACTGCGCAGAAAAGTAAATATACACATTTAGTTATGGGCACGCAATGCGGCAGCAATTACAGACTACTTGCGTTCAACTCCGTATCAGGCTCATCGTCCACAAGCACCTTTACTGTATGTGACTGCAAACCATACAATAGCATATATGTCTTAATTCTATTCTTATCTTGCACAGGCGCCAGTGCAAACTGATGGCGCAGTTACCATCCACCCATCACACATTAAAAGCAGCCACAGAACAGAGGGGTGTGGATCATTAGATCGACAGTGTCTAGGTCGACAATGTTTAGGTCGAAGACTATAGGTCGACAGTCACTAGGTCGACAGGGTTGGAAGGTCAACAGGGTTTCTGGGTCGAAATGTGCAAGGTCGACATGAGTTGTTGGTTTTCTTGGTGTCGTTTTCTTCGTAGAGTGACCGTGTCCACTCGCATGCCTTCAGGCAAGGTGCCACACTTAGCTCAGCACTGATTACCGTTCCAATCGTAGTCCACGTGGATCGTTAAGTATGAAAAAGTTTAAAAAAAGAAGGAAAAAAGAATCTCATGTCGATCTTTTGACCTGTCGACCTAGCACATGTCGACCTAGAAACCCTGTCGACCTTCCAACCCTGTCGACCTAAATATTGTCGACCTAGACAGCGTCGATCTTCAGATCGGATCCCGTCTAGTGGGGGATATGTGGAGCAGTGATAAGTGCAAGGTGATAACGCACCAGCCAATCAGCTCCAATATGTAAATTGACAGTTAGGAGCAGATTGGCTGGTGCGTTATCACCTTGCACTTATCACTTCTTCATGCCTTCTCAAGGCTTAATACATCTGCTCCACTATGGGCCTAATTCAGAGTTGATCGCAGAAGCAAATTTGTTAGCAGTTGGGCAAAACCATGTGCACTGCAGGGGGGCAGATGTAACATGCGCAGAGAGAGTTAGATTTGGGTGGGGTGTGTTCAAACTGAAATCTAAATTGCAGTGTAAAAATAAGGCAGCCAGAATTTACCCTGCACAGAAACAAAATAACCCACCTAAATCTAACTCTCTCTGCACTTGTTATATCTGTCCCCCAGCAGTGCACATGGTTTTGCCCAACCGCTAACAAATTTGCTGCTGCGATCAACTCCGAATTACCCCCTATGTCGTTAAATCCTCATTACACATACAGTAGGTTTCTGTGGAATCAAATTGATATCTTACCCAACCACCAGCTTCTTTACCTATCTAGTTCCGAAGCTCACCCAAATTGGCCCATTCTACAATCTGTGTCCGTCTGTACAGGAATATACCTGGAGTTTTAAAAATTTAATTTGAATAAAATAATCCTTCACACGATTGTCACATTCCTGCTCAACCATAGCCGTGCAGAAATTAAGTTCTAGAAGAGGCTTATCAGGACAGAACCGACGTGGGAGAAAAAAAACCTTAAAGTGAATATTAAAAGCAACTGCTGCAGTACAGTCTGGAATTAATTATTTCATACACTTTATGGAGAACACATTACTTGTGTAAGGGAGTGCCACTGCCAGCGGAAACTCTCCTCATACGGCCAGAGCTAATCTACTTTCAGTGTGTGCAGAATTTTACAGCAGTTCAGTGGAAAAGAGGAAAGTTAAACAAAACTACCACTTACTAGTGAATCCCTTTTTCCTCCGAGCAAGTGTTGTTTGATTGCTCCAGGCGTCAAAAGCGAATCAGGACGCTCGAGTTGGCCTTTCAGAAAGAAGTAACCTGCAGAAGGTATCATACTAATAGTATGATCGATCTGTATGTTCCAGATCAGCAGATACTAATAACAGAACACTGACGCGGTATGAATTACACCTGTGATGGCTGCAATTCTTTTTATAGAATAGGATGTTCAAAACGGGATGCAGTTAATATACCGGCTGTCAGGACACCGGCGTTCAGGATACAGACGCCGGAATTCCGACAGCCGCTGAGATGCCAGCGGTTGCAATCCCAACCGCAGCCCTGTATTCCCCACTCAGGTGGTAGGTCCACGCAACCAACCGAGTGGGAATATAACCTGTGGCTAGGAAAGCTAGCTACCGGGTCCGAAGCGTGGTGAGCGCCGCTAGCCCACGATGGGACTTGCTGCCTCGCAGCCGGGATGCCACTTTCGGCATAGTGATAGCCGGCATCCCGTCTGCCGGTCTCCTTTCGGTATTCTGTTTAAAACATGTCCACTCTAGGTCTATTCAATAATAAGCATTTTCGCACTGTCGTGCTATAGCGGTTCAGACCCAGTCTCACCTCCTGTCTTCCCAACCATCAGCCCAGCTGCCTGTTGCATCTGCCCCAAAAGGCCATGGAGAACGAGGCAGAAGGGGAACTGACTGAGGGGAGTAAGTCCTGAAGAGATACACAATAAATTAATTCTACAATCAGCTACACCGCAGAATGAATCAGAGAAGAGTCCAATTGCACGGATCAGAAAGACGACGACGCATACTGTAAGAATAATGAACTCTCCCTGAGCTAAGACTGTGAGTCATATGTACGGTTTCCGGGGACATATGAAACTTGTCCCCAATCAGGTGGCTGATGACTGGTTCAAACGCCAGACTAGATGTACGAGCAGATGAGTCATTTAGGATCAGTAAGGAAAGAAAAATGACTGAATCATTTTTCTTACTGAGAGTGTATAGGATTAACAAAGAAAACACTTTCCACGAAAACTAGACCTCTTCAATTGGAATTGTATACATTTCTGATAAATCAAACAAAAAATAAAAATAAAAAAATTATATGTACTTCTTATGCCTTTGAAAGTGTCCTTCAGATCTGAACACAAGCAGAAATGCAGGAGAACAACCACATTAAGTATGAATTGCAGTATTGCCTGCACTTTAATTGCAGATGAGAGGAGTGTGGGAGCGCGGGCTGAAATGGTGAGCAGCTTATTCATTCGGTTTATGTCTAGTTCTGTCTGATTTACACCAAAAACACAGACAACAGCAATTTTTGTCTAGTATTCATAGACGGCCAGGCAATTCTGGATCTAACCAGAAGATCCCACCCCCAACCTCCACTACCTGACGCCAGATAGCACATAATGCTGCCTGTATTTCCTGTGTCAATGCAAAAAACATTGTCTTACCAACCATCTATAGCTCGACAAAACGCACATTTACATACCACTCTATAGTAAGCTACAGACAAACACTATAAACCAGCGTTGACAAGTGCAGCATGATTGTTTCATAACCTCAACTATGGTGGAGTTTGAAGTGGTAGTAAGACCTGCTATTGGTTGCAAGGATAGCACAATCATTCACAAATTGTTCTGTGTTGAATATCAGTCAATTAAACTAATGTATATGTGTGCGGTTAGCTACATGTAGATTAAAGGCTCCATGATTATGACTTCACCTTTTAAAGCCATTTTAGTCATGTCTTGTAATAGATTCCTGTCCAGTTCCTGGTGATCTATAGAAGTGTGAATAGTGTACTTGTCCCCCATTTCTATTGTCACCCAAGAGGCCTCTGTTTTTTCTCAATATTTTGCATTCAAGTAGCATTTATGCTTTTTCCTCTGATTTTTCACATTCTGTCCTTCCTAAATAAATTGTATCCTGGTATAGCTATGTCCCAGTCATGATTCTCATTGCACCATGACTCTATAACAGCCACAATATCCAGATCATCCCTTGTCAGTATCGCAATTAGCTATGGAATTTTATCCCTCTAAGCTCCTAGCATTTTCACACATAGCATTAAGAATGCCGTCAGCGGGGCGAGCACAAAAGAGCCCCTTGCAGGCAAGGTGGCACGCGCTTCCTCCAGGGATGTCGTGGACACCCCAAGAGGGAGAATAGTTGTCGGTATCCCAGCGGTCAGAACCCCAGCGACGGTATACAGAGTGCTGAGATCCGGACAGCTGGGACATAGAGTGCCTCCCGTTCAGACAGTACATAACAAAATGTTTAAAGTTGAAATTACCTATTTGGTAATATTGGGGCAGATGTATCAAACCTGGAGAAGGCATAAAGAAGAGATAAAGCAGTGATAAGTGCAAGGTGATAAACGCACCAGCCAATCAGCTCACAACTGTTAATTTACATATTGGAGATGATTGGCTGGTGCGCTTATCACCTAGCACTTATCACTGCTTTATCACTTCTTTATGCCTTCTCCAGATTTAATACATCTGCCCCATTTTTCAATTTTTTTTTTATTAACTATTCACACACAAAAAACACTTCTTTTAAAACACGGCTGCCCCTAACTGAAACTAAAGATATAGTAAGTCTGCTTAAGACAAGCTACACCTGGCCCCAAATAGCCAAATGATCAAGGAGATAATTAGCACTGAGTTTAAGTAAACATTATGCAACAATAACAAAGATTCACTGAAACCCCCCTCCCCACCCACCCCTACACAGGCAATACCAATTAAACAAGTCATTACACTAAAAACATACATGAGTTTGCATGAGAGAGAAAAGTTGGATGGAATTTGAAGCGTGCAGCATGGAAATGACTTCTCATAGTTTAAAAGGGTTGCAGTTAAAATGCCGGCTGTCGGGATCCTGGCGTTCAGTATACAGCATACTTGCCTACCTGACCCTCTCCATGAGGGAGAAAATGCTCTGTTCCTGGACTTTCCTGGTAATGTACGATTGCCATCACCTGTGGTGAAACACCTTTCTTATCAATTACATAGCTCACCACAGGTGATGGCAATCATACATTACCAGGAAAGTCCAGGAACAGAGCATTTTCTCCCTCATGGAGAGGGTCAGGTAGGCAAGTATGGTATACAGCAGTGGTTCTCAAACTCGGTCCTCAGGACCCCACACAGTGCATGTTTTGCAGGTAACCCAGCAAGTGCACAGGTGTATTAATTACTCACTGACACATTTTAAAAGGTCCACAGGTGGAGCTAATTATTTCACTTGTGATTTTGTGAGGAGACCTGCAAAACATGCACCTTGTGGGGTCCTGAGGACCGAGTTTGAGAACCTGTGGTATACAGGCACCGAAATCCCAGCCCACCGGGGAGATTCCCACTTGTGGGTGTCCACGACACCCATAGAGTGGGAATAGGTCCTGTACCGAGCCACCGAGCGCACAGCGTGGTGAGCCGGCAAGGGGACTCATAGCGCTCGTCCTGTTGCCTGCATCCTGGCAGACAGGACGCCTCTGTCGGGATCTTGACAGCTGGCACCTGATCCGCCGGTAAATGGTATGTATTCAGTTTAAAACACAGATGATATGCATCAGATGCAGAGTAGATTTTGCAGCATGAGAAATATATTACATACTTTTGTGGCTTTAAGGCAGTCTGTAGTAGTGTTGGTTTGTAGTAGGTTTACTTTCTGTTTTCCTTCGGTTTAACACCTACCTATATAACGCAGATATTGATTTTAAACTGACACTTTACAACCAGACACTTCAGAAACTGGACACCGTGGGGGTAATTCAGACCTGATTGTAGCAGCAAATTTGTTAGCAGTTGGGCAAAACCATGTGCACTGCAAGGGGGGCAGATATAACATTTGCAGACAGAGTTAGATTTGGGTGGGTTACTTTGTTTCTGTGCAGGGTAAATACTGGCTGCTTTATTTTTACACTGCAATTTAGATTTCAGTCTGAACACACCCCACCCAAATCTCACTCTCATTGCACATGTTATATCTGACCCCTCTGCAGTGCAAATGGTTTTACCCATTAGCTAACATTTGCTTCTGCGATCAGGTCTGAATTAGGCCCTTAGTCATATCTCCACTTGCGGCTAAATGGGCGTAATTGGGTGGCTACAGAGCATTCTCAATGTAAGTTTAGTGAGGGCATATAGGGGCGGTTGTGCAGACAGAATTGCGGCCTATGCTGAGGTGTGCATGCACAGACATCAGTCTAATTGCAGAAGCAATGGCTGTGCCGGATGACCCACAGATTGCAGGCATTTATCTCGGAATCTGTGGGTTAACACTTGCTAGCCGTAGGTTTACCGTAAGGAGAAACTGCTTAATAATTGAATAGCTTTGGGCATTAAACCCTGAGCTCTAACCATGCGTTAAACTGGCTAATCGAATCTGCACCATAATGTCGTACTTTGATGCATACCGCTAAATCTGCCAATCAACTGGCTTTAGAAGCAGGTGTGATCTTAGCAATTTATTATATTGGAATATATAATTTTTCTAGACTGCAAGTGACACAATTATGTAAATTCAATGCAGATTGACTAGCGCCGGGAATTAGCTCCCGATGCTATTCCATTCAGTGCGCTGTTATGTCGGAGAAGGCCACTTCCTGCAAACTAAACAGGGTGTTTTGTTGTGAGAACCAGCATTCTCCGACCTAAGTGCCTGGCGCGATGCGGTTTCCGCCGGTCTAAGGGATGCAAGAAATAATCCTCTAGTCGGATGGCACGTCGTGCTGAATTCATTAGCACCGGGAGCTAATTCCCGGCGCTATTCAATATGTGCTGAATTAAATTGACCCCAATGGGGGGAATTCAATTTATATCGCCAATCCCCCGTCTGAAGGTGACGAGAGATTGCAGAGGCAATATACAATTGATGCCGTTTATCGTGACGCATAAGAGCAGCTAAACCGGACTAAAAACTAATAGGCGCAATATCAAAAAGTGCCATTTGGGTGCCCAAACGACCCATTTTTTGCACATTTAAGCACACCAGCATGGGGGGGGGGTGGTTCAAGCTGAAATGTGTCTCCCTGCAGCTCAGCGCACCCTAACGGAATAATAATTGAATTGCTCCATTGGGCGCATTTAATGGGGCCGCGGGGAGAAACAATTCTATCTCCCCCCCCCCCTTCCCCCAATGAGTGAGGTTAGGGAGAGTTTAAACTACTCCCCTGTACCCAATACAGAGATCTGTTGATACTGTTGACAATACAATTATCGCGACCATTAACGTGGGTATTCCATACTTATGTGAATGATATTAGCTCAAAGTTGTGTCTCCAAAATAGGAAATGCTTATGCAAGAACGAAGGATCCGTCGTCATAGCCCAAATGAATATGAAAGTAGTAATGGTCATCTCACTTGACAGCAGGAAACACTCATCTTTTCCAGAGGTAAACAGTATACCCTTGGGCTTGCAGTGTATTGTTCTATTGACTATCTGCACTTCAGCAACTCTGGCTCATTTACATGTTACAGCGAAAATGTAATTCATGTGACATTCAAGAAAAAATACAGTGAAACAAGTCAAGTTAACGTTCACTCTCATGCGTGATACCGAACACAAAGGTGACAGGAGGACAGAGAAAATTATTGTGACAAGAAAAACTGTAGATCCAATGTAATGCTATGGACTGATTGTAAATAGAAATGCAGGACTAAATAGCCGCATCCAAAATCAAATCCAAAATAGCGACAGATCAGGCCATTAGACAAACGAATGCAATTAAAATAAATAAGACCGTGATAAACATATGGAGCGAGGCACGAAAGTGTAAACAGTCTTAAGCGCTTACTTGGAAGTTTGAATACATACAGAAATCTAGAGTTTTGTGTGATTAGGCTACGGGGTGCTGCGGCATATTGTCCGTCTATGGGTAAAGACCTGCCCTTGCCTAGGGTGCACCTTTCTCTGGATAAAAGGTGCTGTATATTTAGTTTATTTCTTCTTTTGTATATGCAGCGTTAAGTATACATCTTAAGACACACCTCAAATCAAGAGGGATGTGTTTGTTACAGTTCATACAGACCTCTGCTTGCAACACACATCACCAAGTACAAGTTAAAAAAAAGCCAAAGGCAAGGGCTGGTAGGACACCTTTGAATACAATAAATTAAATATTGCCCAGTGCATCAATTAACTAAAAAAACTAAATTTTTAATGGCTTTCGCCATGCTTGGCACAACTCTGCTCTGTGAAGAGAATGGCAGCCGGCTTCAAGCACATTTCCCTGTGCACCAGCATCTCAGAAGATAGATCACAACTGAATACAAATCAGACAACATCCTTGTTTAATGCCAGAAAAGAAAAAAAAAGTGGCATGTAAAGCTTATATAACTGACCCAACCGCCGGTGCTAGGGTGTTAGGTGTCTCAATGCAAACTACAAATTGTGCTCTCCCATACTTTACAAAAGTGACAGCGCACATAATGCCCACTGTGGCAGTGATGCTTATACACATAATGCCCCCTGTAGTAGTGACGCTTATACACATAATGCTTCCATGTAGTAGTGCCGCTTATACACACACAACGAACCCTGTAGCAGTGACGCTTACACGCGTAAAAAAGCCCCTGTAGCAGTGGCGCTTACACACGTTATACCAGGCGTAGCAATGCCACTTATACACATTATGTTGCACAGTCACACATACACACACCACGTACATACACACATACTGTATATACAGTACACAGATACTGTATACATATACATACACACACTCTCTCTCTCTCTTTCTTACCTAAGGAAGTCCGGCAGGCCGGGGCTGTAGCAGCTCATCCTCCTGTGTAGCAGGCTGCAGCCTAGTCCCGTGTAGCTCCGCCCCTCAGTCCCGCATAGATACCGTACCCTTTTGGCTCCGCACTCTGCACTGTCACAGGCGAGGGAGGGGCGAGGAGGCTTCATGCTGCCGGCGCCGCTGCCTGTCATAGACAGTGACACGCGCAGCAGCAGAGATAACAGCTCAGCACAGAGATGCAGAGCAGGGAGAGCGCCTCCCTTCTTTGCATTCTTTTGCTGAGCGGCTAGCGCCAGGTCTGGACCCAACCGTTATAGTTATATGATGGGAAAATACCAGCATTACAGGTATAGCACTGTGCACAACAATGTAGGGTTTATTAAACTGGAGCTTATTCTAATTGTTCAAGGGATTCCAATAATACAGGAATCCGGACCATAGGTCCACATACATTAGATCGACCCCATATGATCAACAGGCACAAGAGTAACATGGATAAAAAGGTCGACAGGTTTATATGGCCGCCATGACAATGGGCGACACGTTTTTTGCTTTTCAAGTTTTTGGACTTGTTACTTCCTTGACTATCCATGTCACAAACATGTAGTAACCTTACGGTGATCGAAGTGGTTCAGAGCGAGACGCCGTGCCAGAAGCGTGGTGAGCTGACGCGTTTTAACAAATGGTGGTTCCAGATGAAAAAAATATCCACACTAACCCCAACAATGCAAAACGTGTGTAGACCATTTTTGTGTCAACCATTGTCATGTCGACCTTTTGACCTTTTCTAGTGTCGACGTTTCATGTCGACCATATGAGGTCAATCTAATGACTGCAGACCTAATGCATGTAGATCTTGTATACCACACACGATAATGCAATGCAGACCTCATCAGAACAAACACTATACCAGGGCTTGACCCAAAAAAAAATTCAAAATCTAGGAGCCAGACCACTGCCCACCCCCTACAAAAAAACAACATAAGAAGACACAACTAAAACCCCCTTCCCTCCACAATCACATTACTGAGCAGCGTCCCCCACCCAAGGCAAATACCCCCAGGCAAACAATGCCCCCCCGGTACCACGACCACATAAATGAGCAGGTAAACCCGCCCCCCAGGCAAGTAACCTTCATGGTCACACAACTAAGGGGGTATCCCAAAGACAGACCACGCCTCCGCAGCCATGGCCAGGTGAACAATACCCTACCCTGTGGCCTCATCACTAACCCACCCAAAGGCCGCAATCATTGGCTACATATAGACCCTTTTATCGGAGTGCTCTATGCAGCAGGAATTTGGAGACCGCAGATGGACAGGCACAACAGTCCGCGCTGTCCAGGACGGATACTCCTGTGCATGGAATGTCCACCACAATACAGGCAAGCCCACGAATCTCTGCCAGGGCTGAAGAGGATCTGCTTTCTCCTTCCCTCTCTCCATAATCTGGTAGCCAGGTAGTAAAGTCTAGGGGCCATGGCAACCTGGCCCCTGGGATTTGTTGAGCCCTGCACTATACCTATACACTAATGACAGCTGGGATAGTGGAGTGTGCATCATTTACTACCCTGATCACAGGTTCTTATTACCCACTGCAAGCCAGGACCAATCACGGGTCACATGAGATTCTACTGGTGGTTTACGCAAAGCCAGTGGGCAAGGACCATGAGGCGGTCACTCTTACACGCCTACTTAGAGACAGACATGCTGTTATTAGCTATATATACACAAGCTTGTACAGTAGACTAATGGTGTGTACACACGGTGAGATTTTTTTCTTTTGATTTTGACTATATAGTCAAAATCGCAAGAAAAGTTAGTGCAAATCGCAAGGTGTTATGCCACTTGTGATTCCGATGCGCGGTCCCGCCAGGTCGGTATCGCAAGAAAAGATAGACTGTGCAGGCAAGTCAATCCTTGCTAGATCGGTGTACTATCTAGATCATCTCACATGTCAATTAAATATCACATAAGCCAAAATCGTAAGCACACATAGTCCATATCTCAAGAAAAGTAAGTCAAAATCGGTGGTGTGGGAGTTCAGGGGAAATCGCAAAGTGAAAATCGGGCATAGCAAGGATCTCACAGTGTGTACACACCATTAGGAAGATTAATCGATTAGCATTTAAGAGGTAAATGGTTTTTAGTTAAATTGTTGCTCCGATCGGGCGTGCATGTTGCGGATGATGGCAACGCAACCCAAATCTAATCTCCATGCATATGTTATATCTGCCCCCTCTGCAGTGCACATGGTTATGCCCATTACAGAAAAATTTGCTTTTGCAATCATCCTTAAATTAAGCCCATCTCTTTTCTCATCTTGCCTGTGTTCAGAAGGGAATTTTCATATTAATATAGGGGAAAATGTAATAGGGTGTGAGAATCAGAAAGTGAGAGATTTTGGTAAAATTCTCCTGTTTCTTTAAAGTGGAAATCAACCTGGTTTTCCTATGTAAATGATTGCCACTTTTCAAAAACAGGAAAATTTTACAAAAATTTCTCACTTTCTGATTCTCACACCCTATTACATCCCCCCCCCCCCATAGTATTTATTTGTGCATTGTCCTGTTGTATTACATAGCAATTTCATATCCGCGTCTTATTTGCCTCTGTTCACTGTACTCTGGTTTTGGAGGTTAGAATTATGACACGAATCCCGTTTCCACCATTCTGGAATAGGATGTGTGTGATAAACGGGAGTGCGCAGTCTGCGATAAGCTGTTTTTCGAGAGATAGGTAAGATAACTTTAGCTGCGATCCACGATCGTGTTAACACGGCTAACTGGATACCCCTCAGTGTTGGTTCATTTGTTAGCTGCAGTGGAATGTATACCATGGGGGTGATGATCTACACTTACGGGTCTGGATACCAGAAATGGTGCTGGAGTTGGCTTCAGACTCGGTGGCATTATTTCTTCTGTCTGCTGCCGATTCCTCTCCCTATGCAACCAAACCTCTGACTTGGCTTCCTCGTAGCGCTGCTTACCTGCCTTTGTCACCTGAAATAGTGACTCCTAGTTCCCATCCCGTATAGTGCTTTTAATACTATATTTAGCATTTGGGTTTTTGAGACACAAGTACGTGATGTTGCATTTTTTAGCATTAACCTGTACTTGCCACGCTCTTGACCATACTTCTAGTCTACCTAGATCAATCATTTGTTATACCCCCTCCTGATGCGTGTTCCCTATTGCATATTTTTGTGTCATCTGCAAAAAGTCACACTGTACTTTTTCTCCCAATACCATTTGCAATATCCCCAATAAAGAGGTTCATTATGAAATACCAAAGGTCGGTATGTCGGAGGTCACATGACCGACCGTGACATCCCGACAATGAGGATCCAGACACGAACCTATGTGGCGGGAGAGTGGCTAGGATTAACTCTCGGAGGTGACGGCTATGACTATAACCACCCCACCAGTGCCTAACCTTAACCAACCCCCTCCCCCCCCCCCCTCCTTGGCCCTAAACCTAACCCTGATACTCACCATCAGCATTCCGGCAGTTGGTGTTCTGACGCCGGTCTCCTGAGTGGTGTCAGGATTCCAGCGTCAACCGCCGGGATGCTGGACGCATCCCAATAAAAATTTAAAGAAAAACACTTGTCAAAATGAAGATCCTTGTGGTACGCCACCGGTAACCTGCCACACCCTGTGAATGCACTCCATTTACTACAACTTTTTGTTTCCTACACTGCTACCAAGATCTTATTTATTCAACCTGTTTAGTATCCAATCCCATGGTTTCCAAATTAACAGTCTGTGATACGGGTCCACTTCAAAAGCCTTACTAAAGTCTAGCGAAGATACATCTAAGCCCCACGATCTATGGGCCTAATTCAGACCTGATCATAGATGTGCTAAATTTATCACAGCTACGATCAGTCACACAGACATGCGGGGGAACGCCCAGCACAGGCTTAGTCCGCCCCGCATGTCAGGACATGCCCCCCAGCACAAGTACAAAAGAATCGCACAGCAGAGATACTTTTGTATTTTAGGAGGAGCTACTCGTCACTGCGAGGGTCGCAGCGGCTGCGTGTGATGTCACGCAGCCACCGTGGCCCACCCCCCACACGGTCCGGGTATGCCTGCGTTGCCCGGACCGCGCCCCTAAAACGGCAAACAAACGACAGCAGCCTTCCCACCAAGCAAACGCCTCGCCCTGTCAATCAGGCAGAGGTGATCGCAGGGTTGAGACGGTTGTCGGCTGTCTGGCATGCGCCGGCACACTGCGGTGCCGGTGCATGTGCAGTTCAGACCTGATCGGCTGCTGTGAGAAAATGCACAGCATCGATCAGGTCTAAATTGGGCCCAATGTTCTTGTCCATAACTGCATCTAAGGGATGCTTAGTAATTGTGGGTACCCGTACAAATACTTAATAATAAATATGCTCCTGGGTGAGATGTAAGAATGTGGCATATATGCCTATGACCTGTATAAATAATAAGATGGCTCTGACTATGTACTGTAGCAAGAATATAGAGTGAACTACAAAACATTTCTAATATCTCAACAGAAAATCAAAGAGTCAAATGTTCGTTTTAAGATTTATTTAGCAATTAGCCGCTCCCGAGGTCTTGTGATCTAGCGGAGGGCTTGCTGGTGTCAGCTGTTCCTGGATGCTGGTGGCTTCTCGGCACCTCTAGCACATGAATATAGGATGTGCATCTATATTAGCCACTTCCACGGCTTGTTGATCTCGTCGAGGGCCTGTGAGGGGCCTGGAGCTCCAGCCTTCCACCATGCGGAGATCAGCTGTTCCCGGATGCTGGTGACCTGTCTGATGATCTGGGAGACATCCTTGGGCTGCTGCACTTGGTTGTTACTGGCAGCTGCCAGGCTCATCCACTTCTCAGTGAGACACTGAGCCACGCTTCTTGCACCTTGGTAGATGTCTGCACACGGATGTCTCAGCGCTTTCTCCAGATCCCTGGACACGTTTCTGAGGTCTTTGGATGACATCACATGATTGGGAATAAATTCCATCATTACCGCAATGAGCCGCACAAGGTCTTCTGTCTCCATGAAGATGGTCAGTTTTTTCACTGCCTGCAACAAGAGCTTCTTCAGCAGCTGTTTCCTTGCCAGGAGTGTGTACAGGGACTCCTTGTACTGGGGATCCCCCCAGCTGTTGCCCCTCAGCATGCTGGTGTTACACCCCAGGTGGGGTAAGCAGGCGTGGAGACAGGCGGCTGCAGCTGATGACAGCTGGGCGTTGCTGCTCTGCATCTTGGTCATTATGACCAGAAGTTGTTCCTTTATAATGGCGCTGATGTCGCTCCATGGATAGCATCGGTAGCGCTTTATCAGCTCCGTGAGCAGGTGCAGGGCGCTCAGCTGGACGTCGTCGCTGGGATAATTGATGTACCTTAACATACGGAGCAGTATGTCATCGTGTCCATGACAGCTTTTCCCGTGGCCGGTCTGCACTAGGGCCGTTACTGCCTGCAGCACTGCCGGCAGAAGTGCCACGGTCGCCTTTCTCATCATGCACAGGAGAGCCTCGGTGATGGTGCTAGCGTGGTTCTTGGCCTCCTTTGGTGCTGAAGTTGCGCCATTGATTATGCACTGTAGGGCGGAGAGGCGTACGCCCTCATCACAGTGATTCAGCGCAGTCAGAATGTCAGTAAGGGCGATGTTACAGATTCCTCCTGACGTGCAGTTCTGGTGTTTCACCAGTTCTTCTGCCACTGCAGAACGTAGGTACTTTTTGGGTGCATCGTGGGATGTATGTAGCAGACATAACATCCTCAGCACCTCGGGCACAGTCATATAGTCTGTGCCCCGCATTTCTGCGTCTGGAGCTGCTAGCTGGTTGGTGTTGAGCAGCTCTTACCTCCTCTATCAGTATCACTGATATCTGGCACACAGCTTCTTATCACTGGTGTAAAGGAGATGAAGTTGTTGTAGTAAATCGCAATCGTAGTCTGAATCCGAAGAGTAGTCAAACTCGATCAAGCTCTGGATAGCAAGGTAAGTTGCCACCAAATGGGGCTGCCCCTGGCCAGCTCCCCAAGATGTAGGGCTGTGAGGCATTATGACATCATCCACATGTCATTATGACATCACAGATGGCTGCAGTGGTTAAGGATCTGGTTAGAACTAGTTCGAACTGGTCTATATACATTTTGTTTTAACCAATAACCTCATAACCTAAAGTCAGTATCTACAATAAGACCATCCAGGACATCTGCAGGAAATGTTAACAGATACTGTAATGTATATATTTTTTTAAATTGAGTAATTTTTATTATTTCAATCACACACATTTGTGCAAAACACTATAAAAAAAATAAAAAATAAAAACAGCTGCACAGAAACATAGAAAACATACCGTCACACTACAGAAAATAATATCCAGAGGTAACGGATATAGGGCCTAACTCAGACCTGATCACTGTTGTGTGAAATCGCAAGGCGGGCAATTATCGAACGACTGCGCATACAGACGGATCGTAATACGCACTCACGAGGACAAACTGCCTAAAGAAATCAGCATCTTTTTTGATTGCTATGCGAACGCAGGTTAATTGACAGGAAGCGGATGTTAGGTGGTGGGAACTGGTCATTTTGTGGGAGTGTCAGGAAAAATGTAGGTGTCCCCAAGCATTTTCAGGGTGGAGGGAGGGTGTAACGTCAGCTCCAGCCCCAATCAGCCTGTTTCTATCGCACTGTAGGAGTAAGTCCTGGGCTACACACAGACTGGAGAAATCATTCGATAGTGATTGAGTTGTAAACGGATTTGCAGTTGACCGGCGTTGGCAAAGCTTTTCGCATGGCATAAGCAGACTTCCAAGGGGCGGATTTTTACTCTGGGAACCAACTATCCGATCACAAACGTCTGCAAATTCGCAGCGGAACGATTAGGTCTGAATTAGGCTCATAGGGGGAGATTCAAATGTTTGAAAAGTCAGTTGGGAGTCTATTTTTTCCTATCTAATAGACAGGAAAAAACAGACACCCAACCGACTTTTCAAACGTTTGAATCTCCCCCATAGAGTCATATTATACAAATAGCAGCAAACAAAGTACATACACACTTGTCGGCAGGAATGAGAGACGGCGGGGGGTGGAGCTGGGGCCAAGCTGAATTCGTTAGCATGGCCCTAGCTGGTAATGTCGCCCATCGGACCTACATTCAGATCTAACGGAGGATGGGGCCGATGATCATAATGATGATGAGTGAGAGCGTGCATCGTCAGCGACATAGTGCATACACACTGTCCATACCGGTGCTATTCAATCCACTCTGAATTGAATCAAGCCCAATGAATGTTCTAAAACTTGTCCCGATTACAATGAGGCACATGGTGCTTTTCTGCAATAGCTACTAGTTAGTGACCCTTATTTACATCATAGTGTTACCTAAACATAGAGGCAGATTCAATTAGCCGCAGGGCTTACCTGTCTGATAAAGCTCTGACCTGAGCAATTCAATTAAGCGTCGCTTCCCCATGTGTCAAGCCCTAGAGGCAGCACTTAACACAGATCTTTCCTCGCAGCCTCAACAGCTGGAGTCTCAAGAGCTGTGGGGCTTAATGTGCAAGGTAGCGCATAGATTCCAGGTTAAGTGCCATGAATCTATGGGGTTGACTCACCCTGCGGCTCCCACTAGATGGCTATGAACAGAGCAATTCAATTGTTGCTCCGTTCGGGCATGAATAGCTGTGGGAGGACACATTTCAGCTCGCAGCCTTTTGAGGTACAAGTTGATATATGTGCGATAAATCGGTACTTTAGATGGGTTTAGTGGCTTCGCATAGCTAAACCAGTCACTTCTGGACACACACACTTAGGAATCTAACCCAAGGGGGAGGGACAATTGACTTGCTCCTATGGACACCTACTAAACAATTAAATTCCCCATGTGTTAATGCATGTTAGCTGCAGGTTGAGCACGCGAGAAAACTGCATAATAGTGGAAACTTTGACTTGAAACCCGAAACTTTAGCAGAGAGCAGTAAACACTGCAACTAATACCCCTTTTCCACTAGCTCCTTAAAACACGGGAAAATGCGCGGGGGCGCGCATTTACCCGTGTTTTTCCCTAGTGGAAAAGGGTCCCCCTGCAAATTCCCGGATCAAGTGATCCGGGAATCCTACCCGGGTAGTTTGCCGGGTTGAACACGTGTTCAACCCGGTAAGTTGTCTAGTGTGAGGCGACACGGCTCCCGTTCACAGTGTATTGGAGGGTGGCGCTGGGCGAACCCCCCTTTCAGACAGCGCTCACCAACCCGGCATATTGCCGGGTTGGCGACGCTACTAGTGACAGCGATCGCCTCTGAATCACCCCCAGTGTTTTATTACAGGAATAACAGACTCCTAGCTCTAATATTAAGTACATCCTTTCCTTCACAGGTAGGGCAACCATCTTGGAACTGAACCATACTTTTAGAGAATTCACTCAAAACTAAAGACAGTACTATATTTTGTGCTAGATGCCTCACTATTATCCTTAGTAACACAAAAACATGTAAGCAGCACTTAATTTCTGCGTAAGGAACACCATCTCTTTAAAGAACCATGTTCAAGTCAGAAATAAATAGAACTTCCCCAAGTAGTGTTCTTGTACATAGTAAAGAACAAATAATTCCTGCATAGATCAATGGAAATCTGGGTCGCAGGAGTTATATCAGAAAACACAATGGACAGAGTCAGCAAAACTCTTAGGGGGCAATTCAATTATTTTCATGCGCCCCATCTTACTTCTAAATTGACAGGAGATCGGGAGTCTCATTTCATATATTTTGTTTTTTGCTTGCGCCCAAATAGCAGGGTTTAGCAGCAAATAGTAGATAATCCCATTTAAAGTCCAGGTTAGGGCCTAAACCACTGATTTTTTGCACAGATTTCTTCTTGCACCTCAAAAGGCTGCGAAAAAAAAATGTCACCCCAGCGACTAACTGGCGCCTAATCTAGTGGTTCCAAACTCTGTTCATGTTTTCCAGATCTCCTCGCAGAATCACAAGTGAAATAAATTAGCTTCACCTGTGGATCTTTTAAAATGTGTACATGAGTAATGAAAACACCTGTGGCACCTGCTAGGTGACCTGGAGAACATGAACTGTTGGGGGTTCTTGAGGACCGAGTTTGGGAACCACTTGACTAAACGGAGCAACAATTGAATTGCTAAGTTTCGTGACCCCTAGTGGTAGCCACAGGGTAAAACAATTAAATTCCCATCTGAACCACTGTTCGGGAGAATATATCTAATACATTTTAAAGAACATGGGGTATATTCAATTGAAGTTGAAAGCTGCCGTCTGTCGAAAAGATGGCAGTTTTCGACTTTTTTAGGTCGGAAGTGGTTCTGACCTATTCAATCTAACCCCAAATTATTCAACAAGTCAAGGAATTTGACTTGTCGAAAAGCAGGTGGATTGGTGGAATAGCTGCCGATCCACAGGCTTGTGACAAAACGGGGCTAACACACACAGGTTTTGGCACCCTTTTCGACCATCTCAATTCGACCTTAAAAAAAGTCGAATTGAGATGCGGGAGCAGAGACGGGGGAGAGCAGTGCCAGAGGAGACCTCGCTTGCTGGAGCCAGAGGAGGAGACAGGTGGGTGGGGAAATTGGGGAGAGCCGCGCTACAGATGCGGGCAGCATAGCCGGAGGATGTCACAGCCGCCGCTCACAGCAGCATCCACCCGGCTCCAGCAAGCGAGATCTCGCTTGCTGGAGCCGGGTGGACGCTGCCGTGGAGCCGGGTGGACGCTGCCGTGAGTGGCGGCTGTGACACATCCTCCGGCTACGCTGCTCGTCTCAGCTTCCGCATCTCAATTCGACTTTTTTTTAAAGTCGAATTGAGATTGCATTGAATAGCCCATATGACATCACTGAGACATA
Source organism: Pseudophryne corroboree (assembly GCF_028390025.1). NCBI lineage: Eukaryota > Metazoa > Chordata > Amphibia > Anura > Myobatrachidae > Pseudophryne > Pseudophryne corroboree. The sequence goes on from NC_086455.1 coordinate 28,860,497, forward strand.
TTATCATTAATGCGGAATTAGTTTATACATTATTATAAAGAAAATGAAGGGTTTCACGGAATTAAATAATTAGAATATGTTCAAACAGTAATATGCTAGGCAACCATAAGTATATACTTAATTCATAATGCTACGCAGGGACACATTCATTTTGGAAATCCACAAACCTTTGTTATTTCAACCAGTTATTTTTGAAATGCCTGATCTGGTTAATTATTATTTTAGTGAATAAATTAATTTTGTAATTTCTGTAATGTGTTCTTATTTTTCGGTTGTGATTGCTTCCCACTTGATTGCACAGCTATTTACTGTAAAATTATAAATAAATGCCTGTTTTGCAGAGGATTTTCCTTTGCAGGATGGAATTTTAACCCATAATTTGAACAATTCTTATTTGTTTTATATAATTACTATTTTCAACCTTAAGCAGTGCGGCGTCAAATAATCTGAAATCAAAACAGGAGTAATACTGTTATTTTAATGACACATACATTCTTAAAATAAAAACAAGTGTATCTATTAAATCTAAATAGATACATTTAGATGGGATGCAGTTATGAGACCGGCCGACACAATTTCGGCGCCCAAATCCCGAACACTGACCAGCCCGCCAGTCGGCATGCCGACCAACAGGGACTATTTCCACTCATGGGTGTCTACGACACCCATGTAGTGAGAATAGAACCTGTGGCGAGCGCGGGGAGCCACTGAGCCCGCTGCTTGGCGAGCGCTGCATCTGACAGACTGGATCCCGGCATCAGTATGGTGACCAGCGGTCTACCAACCGACAGTCACCCGATACCAACATATTTGGATTATTTAAACATCACTCAATTGGTAACAAAGGGTCTAACGTGCAATGAAAAATATACCCCTCTCCGTTACACCACCACCATGCAAGGTTGGATCCATGGACCCAGTGTGGTCTTCTCCCGCTGTAACCCATCCCTTTCTACATGCTGTGTATTCAGAGACGCTCTTCTGTATACCACTGTTTCAATATATGGGTATTTTTCTTATGGTGGCATTTTTGTTAGCTTGAACCAATTTGCTCTCATTAACAAAGTGTAATTACCCACAGGACTGGCACTGAATAAATGTTTTTTGGAGACTGTCTTGCATGAAAATCCCAGGAGATCAGCAAACATGAAGAGACTCAAAGCAACCCAAATGGTACCAATCATTCCACTGTCAAAGTCACTTACATCCGATTACTTCCCCATTCTGGTGTTTGCTCTAAACGATCTCTGAACTTCTTTTATGCATTCAGTTGGCTTCCGCTCTACATTATACAGTCGTTGCTGAGTGTATATTAATCTACTTCACAAATTGCACCACCGGGGCAGGAACAGTTTGTGAGTGACAGAGCCCCAACCTCTAGGGTAGAACTGTGTTGAGAGAGGTACACCAACAGAGTCAGTAGCGGTCATAGAATGCAGACACTACCCACAGAACTTGCAGTGTATACTAGAGATCTACTGTAGATTAGTGGAACTTGATCTTGGTCCTCAGGACCCGTTTTCCAGCTCACCTAGCAGGAGTACAGGTGTACTCATCACTCACCGACACATTTTAAAAGATCCACAGGTGGAGCTAATCATTTCACTTACGATTCTGTGAAGAGACCTGGAAAACATGAACTGTTTGGGGACAGAGTTTGCGAACCTGTGATCTAGATCATCATTTGGAGCTACAGCTTGGGCTGTTCCTTCTTTTACAGACTTGAGAAGAATATTTTCTCAACACGAGCAGCTGCTTCCAAATAATCACACAGATCCCTGACATCAGACCCTGCTAAGTCCCATGCTTATTTTTGGTAGGTTTTGCAGCACAATTAACACAGACAAAAGCACTCCATGCTGTGGCAGAATGTCTGACTCATAATTTGTTTTCTAGGTCAATAAATAAAGGAGATTCCTAGGATTAACATTCAGCGTTTGTTCCCTGAGGAAAAGATCACAACCGAACTTGAATATCTTGACACAGAAAACATCTTCTGGGGCATCTAGTTTTATTAGAACATAATTATAAACAAAGCTCTCTCGCACATTCCTGAAAGCCATTTTTCTTAAGACATTTTGGGGGGGATTCAATTGTTCTGTGGGCGCCCATAGAAGCAATTCAATTGTTCCTTCCAGAGTGCCATTAATACCGGGTTTAGCCACACAAAGCAGATAGACCAGTCTAAAGTACTGCTTGGGGCACCTAAACTCCCATTTGGGTGCCCAATGTAGTAACTCATCACACATTTCAGCTCGCCACCTCAGGAGGCTGCGAGTTGAAATATGTCCACGTCCCCCCTATTCACGCCCAAGCAGAGCAACAACTGAGTTGCTCCAGCAGACGCCATCTAGTGGCAGCCACGGGGCAGAATAATTAAACTGATCCCTTTATTAGGAAACTAGCTGTTCTACCTGTTCTTTGTATGGGAGTTTCTGATTTTCACGGTTATACATATAAATGAGTGTTAACAATCTGTACAAACACTACAGTACGGCTCTCATGCTAAACAATACTTCTAATATCAGATACCGGCACGAGGTGATATTACACCGCCCGCTCACAGCAAATAATGCCTCTATTCAATTGAGGACGTCTCAGGACAACTGTAAAACAGCTATTAAACGGCAATAAACCACCTAAAAAATGTGTTAAATCAACTTAATTTTGACTTGCAAGGGAAATGAATATGGAAAGTTCAATATTATTAAATGGGGCCTGTGGGAAATGAGAATGCCGAGCACGGGAGAGACTAACCGGAGAGACAAATGTTTTATTGAGGACAGAGCGGCAGGAGACAGAGGCTTTATATCGCCAAAACAAACACAAGTTCACGATCCATACCCCCTTTCATTGCAGATAGTATCCATGGAAAATCACAACGATCCATAGACAAAGAAGAAAGTGCATGTATTTAGGAGACGTATGAAATCAGCAGCAGAAATAACTCGCAAAATACTTTTCTGCAGCAAGCAAGTCATAAGTAGATTATAAAGAAACTCAAAAATCAGAATCAGCTGCATATGTCAAGTAAAACCAAGAAAGAAAGAAAGAAAGAAAGAAAGAAAGAAAGAAAGAAAGAAAGAAAGAAAGAAAGAAAGAAAGAAAGAAAGAAAACTACTAAATGCATTTTAATCTATTTTTCATGATTTTGCTTCTCATGCAGTGTGCGAGGCAGAACAGCCATCACCAACAGAGGTGGTACTGGCAGATATAGTGGGGCAGATGTATTAACCTGGAGAAGGCATAAGGAAGTGATAAACCAGTGATATGTGTAAGGTGATAAAGGCAGCAGCCAATCAGATCCTAACTGTTAAGTTACATATGGTAGCTGATTGGCTGGTGCCTTTATCACCTTGCACATATCACTGGTTTATCACTTCCTTATGCCTTCTCCAGGTTAATACATCTGCCCCAATGTGTGTTAAACCAGTGCTATTAAGAAGGTAGCCTATAGATTCACTAAAAACTAGTGACATCACTGAGATTTTGACGCAATTTATGTCAATCCTCAGTGATGTCACTAATTCCCAGGTACACAAGCTGAACGTTAGATTGTTCACAAAATAAATGTATGTTGAAATGTACCTTCTCCACTCAAGAAATTAATGGATACATTTTAAAGGGTGTTATATGGGATCACGGTGGTCGGGCTGCCGGCGGTCACATGACTGACACCGGCTTCCTGACCATGAGAATGCCAACAGGGTATGGAGTAATTATTTTACCCCTCCCCTGCCCACTACCCTACCTCGCCTGGGGTGGCGGCTAAGATATGGCGGTTAGGGGTAAGATGGTGAGGATGGGGGTTAGGGCTAAGACCCATGAGGTGGCGGCTAGTGCTAAGACTCTGGAGGGTGGTTGCTACCGCTAACCCCCCACCACTCAACCCCCAAGTAGTGCTTTATCCTAAATCTACTCACAGCCCCAGGTCCTAACCCCATTTTAAATACCAAAACAAGTTGAAATAAAGGACTGTCTGAGCAATTAACTTTTTTTTAAAGTGGCATTCATTTACATGGCAAAACAAAGTTGATTTTGCCATGTAAACAATTGGCACTTTAAAAAAAAAAAAACAGAACTCTCAGAAAAGCTCTCACTTCCTGATTCTCACACCCTATTACATTCCCCCTAATGTGTCAGTGACTACAGCTTCCCACACCATCAAAAGGCACTTGGAAACTGGAGGCAACTGTCAGGACCCAAAGTCACAATAGAATCAGAAGACAATTTTGTGACAGTCAACAGGTCATAGGACAATAGCTTGAAGCATAGCTTAACAGTGGTGGCAGTAAGCAACCATCAGTTTCAAATCTGAAGAGACCACTGACAGGTCAAGTTGCTGTAAAAAAAGGCCATTGCTAAGATGGTAAAATAAGGAAAGTAGGCTTGCATTCACCATGAAGCAGCAGCAGACTACTGAAAACTGGAAGGTGGTCTTAAAGATGGTGAATCAAAATTTGAATTCCTCAGTGTGTGGCACCAACTATCAAACATGGAGGAGGTAGTGTGATGGTATGGGGCTATACAGCTGGATCGAGAATTGGTACAGAGTGACTGGCACTGTACCAAAGTCTGTCTGGTCTATTCCTAGTTGGTCAAGGGTGTGTCCTATAGCAATATAATGACCCAAAACAAGCCATGTCAGAACTGCCTTTATAAAGATAGGGTGATCCCACTAGATCTAGCTTGTGTCTATATCATCATACCCATCAAGTGCTCGATACCCAATCAGAGTGTTTCATGAGGGGTGACAGCTGTATAAGTGCAAACAGACTGATGGGGCAGGTAATTGGGTTTTATAACTCTGGTCTTCAAACTGGGCTTCCACAATATATAGTTGGAGGAGAAATTGAACAGAAAACTTACATTGTGGAGTTATCATTTGAAGCAGGGGTGGGCAATGGGGGTCATTCCGAGTTGATCGCACGTAGCAACTTTTTGCTGCTCGTGAGATCAACCTGACGCTGCCTATGGGGTAGTGTATTTTAGCATAGCAAGGCTGCGAATGCTTGTGCAGCCCTGCTATGCTAAAAAAGTTTCACGTAAAACAAGACTAGCCCTAGACCTACTTACCATTTGCGACGGATCTAGCGATGCAGGTCCCGGTTTGACGTCAGACATCCACCCTCAAAACACCTGGACACGGCTGAGTTCACTGGACCACTCCCGGAAAACGGTCAGTAGACACCCCAACATGCCATCCTCCTGTCAATCTTCTTGCGGTCGCCGCTGCGACCGCTTTCCTCGTTCCCGGCGTCGTTGCCCACACAGTTCCGACCCGATCGCACCGCTGCGAAGAAGTGCAGCGTGCGATCGGGTCGGGATAACCCCCAATAAGTGGCCCTCCAGCTGCACTGTGACTACACACACCAGAATACCCAGTCACAGTTTTACCATAAGAACATGCTGGGATGTGTAGTTCAACAGCTGGAGGGCCACTTAGGGTGGGATTCAAATGGTATATTACGCCCAATTTCCTTTCTAAAACGATCTCCGTTATCGCGCATATTGCACCCATAGTAATAAGGTTTAGCTGTGTAAACGGTTGGGTGCCTCGCTACTCCGGGGGTAGCGAGCTGAAATAATGATACCACGCACCCGAGGGCAGAAACAGAACGGGTGTGGAAAGGGGTGAAAATAATTGAATCCCGCCCTTATTGTCCACCCCTGCTTAAAAATAAGAGTAGAAGACTTGTCACCTCTGTGGCATGTTCTCTTTTCTTCGCCAAGTACTTAATAACCTGCGGCAAAAATAATGAAATAAAACAAATCCCCGCCACTATGCCTTCATCCAACCATTCCTTTTTCACCAGATACAAACTCAACGACTGGTGCAATTGGATTGCTAATCTGGTTTTTTATAAACCAACAAGCATAGCATGGCAAATAGCTCAAAGCTACACCTGTGAAAACTGCTGAAGAACATGTATGAATTAAACATATTGACGATGCAATCCAAGATTTCTCTTCACAGGTGACCGGGAGAAATAATAAGATTTTACTCACCGGTAAATCTATTTCTCGTAGTCCGTAGTGGATGCTGGGAACTCCGTAAGGACCATGGGGAATAGCGGCTCCGCAGGAGACTGGGCACAACTAAAGAAAGATTTAGGTCACCTGGTGTGCACTGGCTCCTCCCACTATGACCCTCCTCCAAGCCTCAGTTAGGACACTGTGCCCGGACGAGCTGACATAATAAGGAAGGATTTTGAATCCCGGGTAAGACTCATACCAGCCACACCAATCACACCGTATAACTTGTGATACTATACCCAGTTAACAGTATGAATATAACTGAGCCTCTCAACAGATGGCTCAACAATAACCCTTTAGTTAGCAATAACTATTTACAAGTATTGCAGACAATCCGCACTTGGGATGGGCGCCCAGCATCCACTACGGACTACGAGAAATAGATTTACCGGTGAGTAAAATCTTATTTTCTCTGACGTCCTAGTGGATGCTGGGAACTCCGTAAGGACCATGGGGATTATACCAAAGCTCCCAAACGGGCGGGAGAGTGCGGATGACTCTGCAGCACCGAATGAGAGAACTCCAGGTCCTCCTCAGCCAGGGTATCAATTTTGTAGAATTTAGCAAACGTGTTTGCCCCTGACCAAGTTGCAGCTCGGCAAAGTTGGAAAGCCGAGACCCCCTCGAGCAGCTGCCCAAGATGAGCCCACCTTCCTTGTGGAATGGGCTTTTACAGATTTTGGCTGCGGTAGTCCAGCCGCAGAATGCGCCAGCTGAATTGTGCTACAAATCCAGCGAGCAATAGTCTGCTTAGCCGTCCTGGAAACATAATTTTTCAAGGGCCTGACTACGTCCAGTAACTTGGAATCCTCCAAGTCCCTAGTAGCCGCAGGCAGTACAATAGTTGTTCAAGTGAAAAGCTGATATCACCTTAGGGAGAAACTGGGGACGAGTCCTCAATTCTGCCCTATCCATATGGAAAATCAGATAAGGACTTTTATATGACAAAGCCGCCAATTCTGATACACGCCTGGCCGAAGCCAAGGCCAATAACATGACCACTTTCCGCGTGAGATATTTTAGATCCACGGTTTTTAGTGGCTCACACCAATGTGATTTTAAGAAACTCAACACCACGTTGAGAACCCAAGGTGCCACTGGAGGCACAACCGGGGGCTGAATATGCAGCACTCCTTTTACAATGTCTGAACTTCAGGTACTGAAGCTAGTTCTTTTTGGAAGAAAATCGACAGAGCCGAGATCTGTACCTTAATGGAGCCTAATTTTAGGCCCATAGACACTCCTGCTTGTAGGAAATGCAGAAATCGACCTAGTTGAAATTCCTCTGTTGGGGCCTTTTTGGCCTCACACCAAGCAACATATTTTCGCCATATGCGGTGATAATGTTTTGCAGTTACATCTTTCCTGGCTTGAATCAGCGTAGGAATGACTTCCTCCGGAATGCCCTTTTCCTTTAGGATCCGGCGTTCAACCGCCATGCCGTCAAAACGTAGCCGCGGTAAGTCTTGGAACAGACAGGGCCCCTGCTGCCGCAGGTCCTGTCTGAGCGGCACAGGCCATGGGTCCTCTGATATAATTTCTTGAAGTTCTGGGTACCAAGCTCTTCTTGGCCAATCCGGAACCACGAGTATCGTTCTTACTCCTCGCCTTCCTATTATTCTCAGTACCTTTTGTATGAGAGGCAGAGGGAGGAACACATAAACCGACTGGTACACCCACGGTGTTACCAGAGCGTCCACAGCTATCGCCTGAGGGTCCTTTGACCTGGCGCAATATCTTTTATAGCTTTTTGTTGAGGCGGGACGCCATCATGTCCACCTGTGGCCTTTCCCAATGGTGTACAATCCTTTGGAAGACTTCTGGATGAAATCCCCACTCTCCCGGGTGGAGGTCGTGTCCGCTGAGAAGATCTGCTTCCCAGTCGTCCACTCCGGGAATGAACACTGCTGACAGTGTTAACACATGATTTTCCGCCCATCGGAGAATCCTTGTGGCTTCTGCCATCGCCATCCTGCTTCTTGTGCCGCCCCGTTGGTTTACATGGGCGACTGCCGTGATGTTGTCTGATTGGATCAGTACCGGCTGGTTTTGAAGCAGAGGCCTTGCCTGACTCAGGGCATTGTAAATGGCCCTCAGTTCCAGAATATTTATGTGTAGGGAAGTCACTTGACTTGACCAAAGTCCCTGGAAGTTTTTTCCCTGTGTGACTGCCCCCCAGCCTCAAAGGCTGGCATCCATGGTCACTAGGACCTAGTCCTGTATGCCGAACCTGCGGCCCTCTTGCATGGAACCTGCCGAATGGGATTGCTTCGTAGGAAGCTACCATTTTTTCCCAGGACTCGCGTGCAATGATGCACCGATACCTGTTTTTGCTTCAGGAGGTCTCTGACTAGAGATGACAGTTCCTTGGCTTTCTCCTCCGAGAGAAACACTTATTTCTGTTCTGTGTCCAGAACCATCCCCAGGAACAGTAGACGTGTCGTAGGAACCAGCTATGACTTTGGACTGTTTAGAATCCAACCGTGCTGTTGTAGCACTTTCCAAAATAGTGCTACCCCGACTAGCAACTGCTCCTTGGACCTTGCCCTTATAAGGAGATTGTCCAAGTACGGGATAATTAAAACTCCCTTTTTTCGAAGGAGTATCATCATTTTGGCCATTACCTTGGTAAACACCCTCGGTGCCATGTACAGTCCAAACGGCAGTGTCTGGACTTGGTAATGGTAATCCTGTACCACAAATCTGAGGTACTCCTGGCGAGGATGGTAAATGGGGACATGCAGGTAAGCATCCTTGATGTCCCGGGATCCCATGTAATCCCCCTCGTCCAGGCTTGCAATAACCGCCCTGAGCGATTCCATCTTGAACTTGAATTTTTTTATGTATGTGTTCAAGGATTTTAAATATAAAATGGGTTTCGGTACCCCAAACCGTGTGGAATAGTAACCCCGTCCTTGTTGAAGTAGGGGCACCTTGAGTATTACCTGCTGGGAATACAGCTTATTAATTGCCTCTAGCGCAGCCTCCCTGCCTGAGGGAGTTGTCGGCAAGGCATATTTGAGGAAACGGCGGGGGGGAGACATCTCGAATTCCAGCTTGTACCCCTGAAATACTACTTGAATGAAACAGGGATCCACCTGTGAGCGAGCCCACTGATCGCTGAAATTTTTTGAGACGGCCCCCCACCGTACCTGGCTACACCTGTGGAGCCCCCGCGTCATGCTGTGGACTCAGAGGAAGCGAGAGAAGAATTTTGATTCTGGGAACAGGCTGACTGGTGCAGCTTTTTCCCTCTCCCCATGTCTCTGTACAGAAAGGAAGCGCCTTTGACCCGCTTGCTTTTCTGAAGCCGAAAGGACTGTACCTGATAATACAGTGCTTTCTTAGTCTGTGAGGAAACCTGAGGTAATGGATACGAGGTCCCAGAGACCATCCCCAAATAATTCCTCACCCTTATAAGGCAGAGTCTCTATGCGCCTTTTAAAGTCAGCATCACCTGTCCAGTGACAGGTCTCTAATACCCTCCTGACAGAATGGTCATTACATTCATTTTGGATGCCAGCCGGCAAAATATCCCTCTGTGCATCCCTCATATATAAGACGACGTCTTTAATATGTTCTCATGTGTGACAGGGTCACCGACCACGCTGCAGCAGCACGATCTGCAGGTCTCAGTCTAGTACCTGAGTGTGTAAATACAGACTTCAGGATAGCCTCCTGCTTTTTATCAACAGGTACCTTCAAAGTGGCCGTTCCTAAAACGGCAGTGCCACCTTTTTTGACAACCGTGTGAGCGCCTTATCCACCCTAGGGGATATCTCCCAGCGTAACTTATCCTCTGGCGGGAAAGGGTACGCCATCAGTAACTTTTTAGAAATTACCAGTTTCTTATCGGGGGGAACCCACGCTTTTCACACACTTCATTCATTCATCTGATGGGGGAACAAAACACTGTCTGCTTTTTCTCCCCAAACTTAAAACACTTTTTTAGTGGTAATTGGGTTAATGTCAGAAATGTGTAACACATTTTTTATTGCCGGGATTAAGTCACGGATGTTCCTAGTGGATTGTGTATATGTCTCAACCTTGTCGACACTGGAGTCAGACTCCGTGTCGACATCTGTGTCTGCCATCTGAGTGAGCGGGCGTTTTTTGAGCCCCTGATGGCCTTTGAGACGCCTGGGCAGGCGCGGACTGAGAAGCCGGCTGTCCCACAGCTGTTACGTCATCCACCCTTTTATGTAAGGAGTTGACACTGTCGGTTAATACCTTTCACCTAACCATCCACTCTGGTGTCGGCCCCACAGCGGGCGACATCACATTTATCGGCATCTGCTCCGTCACCATATAAGCCTCCTCATTAAACATGTCGACACAGCTGTACCGACACACCGCACACACACAGGGAATGCTCTGACTGAGGACAGGACCCCACAAAGCCCTTTGGGGAGACAGAGAGAGAGTATGCCAGCACACACCAGAGCGCTATATAATGTGGGGATTAACACTATAACTGAGTGAAATTTCCCCAATAGCTGCTTGTATATATAATATTGCGCCTAAATTTAGTGCCCTCCCTCTCTTTTTAACCCTTTGAGCCTGAAAACTACAGGGGAGAGCCTGGGGAGCTTTCTTCCAGCTGCACTGTGAAGAGAAAATGGCGCCAGTGTGTCTGAGGGAGATAGCTCCGCCCCTTTTTCGCGGACTTTTCTCCCGCTTTTTTCTGGATTCTGGCAGGGGTATTTACCACATATATAGCCTCTGGGGCTATATATTGTGGTATTTTTGCCAGCCAAGGTGTTAATATTGCTGCTCAGGGCGCCCCCCCCCAGCGCCCTGCACCCTCAGTGACCGGAGTGTGAGGTGTACATGAGGAGCAATGGCGCACAGCTGCAGTGCTGTGCGCTACCTTGGTGAAGACTGATGTCTTCTGCCGCCGATTTTCCGTTCTTGCTTCTGGCTCTGTAAGGGGGACGGCGGCGCGGCTCCGGGACCGAACACCAAGGACTGGGCCTGCGGTCGATCCCTCTGGAGCTAATGGTGTCCAGTAGCCTAAGAAGCCCAATCCGGCTGCAAGCAGGCGAGTTCGCTTCTTCTCCCCTTAGTCCCTCGCTGCAGTGAGCCTGTTGCCAGCAGGTCTCACTGAAAATAAAAAACCTAAATCTTTCTAAGGGCTCAGGAGAGCCCCTAGTGTGCATCCAACCTCGGCCGGGCACAAAATCTAACTGAGGCTTGGAGGAGGGTCATAGTGGGAGGAGCCAGTGCACACCAGGTGACCTAAAGCTTTCTTTAGTTGTGCCCAGTCTCCTGCGGAGCCGCTATTCCCCATGGTCCTTACGGAGTTCACAGCATCCACTAGGACGTCAGAGAAAATTAAGTGCAATTAAAGCATAAGACACATGCATTTAGGTCGCAGCAGGACTACTGTTCTTCTGGTATCACAATCCAGCTCTGGAATAAAATGGATGTCTGCAGGACGGTATCCGTTCACATGGTCGACCATGTTATGGTCGACAGTCATTAGGTCGACCACTATTGGTCGACATTGACACATGGTCGACGCATGAAAATGGTCGACATATGAAAAGGTCGACATGAGTTTTTTAACTTTTTTTTTGTTTTGGGGAACTTTTCCATACTTTACGATCCACATGGACTACGATTGGAACGGTAAAGTGTGCCGAGCGAAGCGGTAGCGGAGCGAAGGCACCATGCCCGAAGCATGGCGAGCGAAGCGAGCCATGCGAGGGGACGCGGTGCACTAATTGGGGTTCCCAGTCACTTTACGCAAAAAACGACACCAAAAAAAGTTAAACTCATGTCGACCTTTTCATATGTCGACCTTTCATGTGTCGACCATTTTCATGTGTCGACCATGTGTCCATGTCGACCATGTCAATGTCGACCAATAGTGGTCGACCTAATGACTGTTGACCATAACATGGTCGACCATTCATACCGGAACCCTGCAGGACACAGGGGCTCAGATATGCTAAGGTTTAACCACCATCTTAAAATAAAGTTTTACCATGGAAAACACGAATATTCCCTGTAGTCTCAGCCTGCAAAGGCACTGACATTGTAAGACAGCTCTTGTTTGTTTTACTTGGATATATCTACAACATTCCAAGATGTTATGCCATAATAAATCAGAGAACAGTTTAAAGTTGCTAGACTTCCTTCTATTCAATATGGTAAGGGTCTACAAATTGTTTGGAAAATAACCATACTCCAACAAAAATAATAGTTTAATTCATTATTAGAGTCCTGTGAAGCCCTGGCTATGTATAACCATGTAAAATGGAATTCTCTTGAGCTGCTTTAAGGGGTCTATTTACTAAGCGTTGGATGAGGGTAAAGTGGACGAAAATAAAGTGCTTTAAGGGGTCTATTTACTAAGCGTTGGATGAGGGTAAAGTGGACGAAAATAAAGTACCAGCCAATCAGCTCCTAACTGCCATGTAAAAAGTTAGGTTTGAAAGATGACAGTTATGAGCTGGTTGGCTGGTACTTTGGTGTCTATTTACTAAGGGGGACATGTACTAAGCAGCGGAGAAGTGAGCCAGTGGAAAAGTCGCCCATGACAACCAATCAGCAGTGACGTAACATTTATAATTTGCATACTATAAAAGTATTCAGCGCAGCTGATTGGTTGTCATGGGCAACTTCTCCACTGGCTCACTTCTCCACTTTTATCACTGCTTAGTACATGTCCCCCTAGGTCTTGGATGGAGATAAAGTGGACAGAGATAAAGTCCCAGACAATCAGCTCCTAACTGCAATGTCACAGGCTGGGTTTGAAAAATGACAGTTAGGAGCTGCTTGGCTGGTACTTTATCTCCATCCAAGGCTTAGTAAATAGACCCCTATGTGCTGAGAGTAGCCTCAGAATAAGCCAATAGAGCACAGGTTCTCAAACTCGGTCCTCAGGACCCCACACGGTTCATGTTTTGCAGGTCACCTGTAGATTTTTAAATTGTGACAGTTGGTGACACACAGTGCAGCTGCCGGGTGACATGGAAAACGTAAACCGTGTGGGGTCCTGAGGACCGAGTTTGAGAACCACTGCAATAGAGAAATGGCAGAAAAAGACAATCTAACCAGCGAGTGCATTTCCTCAGTATAATGCCCTAACACCTTGTCTTGCGGGGCAAGCATAACATTATAACAGTAGGGATTCTATCTATAAAATTGCACCTGTCCATATCATTGTGCAAGGACCGAAGGTGCCAAGTTTTTTTCATATTTGTAATTGTATACCGGGCTTTAGCCGGAGATCCCTGGCACCTGTAATGCTCTTCATGTATAAGGGCAACCAATAACGTTTCACATACACTTGCCCTAAGTGTGCTAGTTATTTTCTGTGTATATCTACTAAATAATGCTACAGAACAGAGTTTACATTACATTAATGTGGAAATAATAGCATTTCATTTGGAGAAAAGTTTGTTTATCTTAGTGCTTACAGTGAAAGGATTAAAAATCAATAAAATATCTATGGGGCTTATTTACCATCATGTGACAAATTATCATTAAACCTTAGCAACCAAACACTTGCACTCATTCTGGAACCTGCACTTGACAAATTGCTGATTAGTTGTTGTGATTCCATGAAAACCACCAGAAGGAAGTACTACTAAACATGGCCTCCTGTCTAGCCAAGAGTCAGGTGTGGTTCATTGCGTCGACCCTAACTACAGATGGGGCCACGTTTATCTTGGCCTTTAATAAGATTAACTGAGCCAGGTCAATCAGACTTAACCCTCTGCTGTAGTGACTTAATCCCCTGATGTATTGTTCTCTGTATTGTATTGCAGCTGAGATCAATAGATGAAGGGCTTATGCTAATAAATCACGGTGTCCTTAGGCGCAGCAAAGAAGTCAAGATATATATGGACCCACCTGTAGGTCGACGGTCATTAGGTCGACCGCTATTGGTTGACAGTGACTAGATAAGACACTCAAAATAGGTTGACACGGCCACTGGGTCTACATGGAAAAAGGCCGACATGAGGTTTGTTTTGTTTAAAAAAATTGATGTCGTGTTCTCCGTAGAGTGACCGGGAACCCCAATTAGTGAACCGTATCCCCTTCTGGCAGGTTACCAATCATAGTCCATGTGAATCGTAAAGTTAAAAAAAAATTGTAAAAACTCATGTCGACCTTTCATGTGTTGACCTTTTCCATGTCGATCTACTGACCATGTCATCCTAAAACATGCTGACCAACAGTGGTCGACCTAAGTGTAGACAACAAAAAGACGGGATACCGTATACTCATGGCTCTGGAGCCAGTGACAGATTAATATAGATACACGGCTGTTAGTAGCAGCACATATTAGATGTTTATTGTTTGCAAACGATACACAACATTTATTTATTCATCACCAGTCTGCCTACTGCTGTGTCTTGTCCCTGACCTGAATACAATGAGCTTACCTGCTATATCATCATGTTTCTGGTTGTTTACTTTGATATTCGGTGCTTCTGTTTAGCATCGCAAACGTCTGCGTGAATCCCCATTACTAGGCCCTGGAGAAATAAAACAAAGCCAATGCTTTATTAAAACACTCCGGCTTCCGATGCATTTTCTGCCTTCGTATCGGTTTCGAGAGACTACACGCTAACTGCAATCCATCACACCTGACCTGTGCAGGCAGACTGGCTCAAATAATTACAAAGTGCATTATACAAAAAATATATAGTACACTGCACTGCTTTAGGCAAAAATCACAGTCTAAATACACTTTACTAATTGGGCATATGAATGCAGCAATTTATCTTCTGACACTTAACGCAAAAAGCTCTGAACAAAAACACAACATCAACGATTGCATTCAAAAACGCTTACAGGCAAAACTAGGATTCCATTGTGCAGTTTCGGATCTAGCACAGCCCCCGTCAGAGGAATTTTATGATAATCAAATAAAAACTTATGATAAATTCTACTAAATAAAAAAAAAAATAAGATTTTACTTACCGATAAATCTATTTCTCGTAGTCCGTAGTGGATGCTGGGGACTCCGTCAGGACCATGGGGAATAGCGGCTCCGCAGGAGACAGGGCACAAAAGCAAGCTTTTAGGATCACATGGTGTGTACTGGCTCCTCCCCCTATGACCCTCCTCCAAGCCTCAGTTAGGTACTGTGCCCGGACGAGCGTACACAATAAGGAAGGATCTTGAATCCCGGGTAAGACCCAAACCAGCCACACCAATCACACCGTACAACTTGTGATCTGAACCCAGTTAACAGTATGATAACAATGAAGTAGCCTCTAAAAAAGATGGCTCACAACAATAATAACCCGATTTTTGTAACAATAACTATGTACAAGTAATGCAGACAATCCGCACTTGGGATGGGCGCCCAGCATCCACTACGGACTACGAGAAATAGATTTATCGGTAAGTAAAATCTTATTTTCTCTAACGTCCTAGTGGATGCTGGGGACTCCGTCAGGACCATGGGGATTATACCAAAGCTCCCAAACGGGCGGGAGAGTGCGGGTGACTCTGCAGCACCGAATGAGAGAACTCCAGGTCCTCCTCAGCCAGGGTATCAAATTTGTAGAATTTTACAAACGTGTTCCCCCCTGACCACGTAGCTGCTCGGCAAAATTTTAAAGCCGAGACCCCCTCGGGCATCCGCCCAAGATGAGCCCACCTTCCTTGTGGAATGGGCATTGACAGATTTTGGCTGTGGCAGGCCTGCCACAGACTGTGCAAGCTGAATTGTACTACAAATCCAACGAGCAATAGTCTGCTTAGAAGCAGGAGCACCCATCTTTTGGGGTGCATACAATATAAACAGCAAGTCAGACTTTCTGACTCCAGCCGTCCTGGAAATATATATATATATATATATATATATATATATATATATATATATTTTTTAGGGCCCCGACAACGTCTAGCAACTTGGAGTCCTCCAAGTCCCTAGTAGCCGCAGGCACCACAATATGTTGTTTCAGGCGAAACGCTGACACCACCTTAGGAAGAAACTGGGGACGAGTCCGCAGTTCTGCCCTGTCCGAATGGAAAAACAAATATGAGCTTTTTTTTTTTTTTTTTTTTTTTTAAGACAAAGCCCCCAATTCTGACAATCGCCTGGCCGAGGCCAGGGCCACAACATGGTCCCTTTCCATGTGAGATATTTCAAATCCACAGATTTGATCGGTTCAAACCAATATGATTTGAGGAATCCCAACACTACGTTGAGATCCCACGGTGCCACTGGAGGCACACAAGGGGCTGTATATGCAATACTCCCTTGACAAACGTCTGGACTTCAGGAATTGAAGCCAATTTTTTCTGGAAGAAAATCTACAGGGCCGAAACTTGAATCTTAATGGACCCCAATTTGAGGCTCATAGACACTCCTGTTTTCAGGAAGTGCAGAAATCGACCTAGTTGAAATTTTTTCGTGGGGCCTTCCTGGCCTCACCCACGCAACATATTTTCACCACATGTGGTGATAACGTTGTGCGGTCACCTCCTTCCTGGCTTTGACCAGGGTAGGTATGACCTCTTCCGGAATGCCTTTTCCCTTAGGATCCGGCGTTCAACCGCCATGCCGTCAAACGCAGTCGCGGTAAGTCTTGGAACAGACAAGGTCCCCGCTGGAGCAGGTCCTTTCTTAGAGGCAGATGCCACGGTTCCTCTTGGAACAGACATGGTTCTTGCTGAAAGCAAATCCCATCTTAGCTCCCGAGGCCATTAGTCCTCTGTGAGCATCTCTTGAAGTTCCGGGTACCAAGTCCCTCTTGGCCAATCCGGAGCCACGAGTATAGTTCTTACTCCTCTACGTCTTATAATTCTCAATACCTTGGTTATGAGAAGCAGAAGAGGGAACACATACACCGACTGTTACACCCAAGGTGTTACCAGGACGTCCACAGCTATCGCCTGAAGGTCTCGTGACCTGGCGCAATACCTGTCCCGTTTTTTGTTCGGGCGGGACGCCATCATTTCCACCTTTGGTCTTTCCCAACGGTTCACAATCATGCGGAAAACTTCCCGATGAAGTTCCCACTCTCCCGGGTGGAGGTCGTGCCTGCTGAGGAAGTCTGCTTCCCAGTCGTCCACTCCCGGAATGAACACTGCTGACAGTGCTATCACATGATTTTCCGTCTAGCGAAAAATCCTTGCAGTTTTGACCACTGCCCTCCTGCTTCTTATGCCGCCCTATCTGTTTACGTGGGCGACTGCCGTGATGTTATCCCACTGGATCAATACCGGCTGACCTTGAAGCAGAGGCCTTGCTAAG
Source organism: Pseudophryne corroboree (assembly GCF_028390025.1). Taxonomy (NCBI): domain Eukaryota; kingdom Metazoa; phylum Chordata; class Amphibia; order Anura; family Myobatrachidae; genus Pseudophryne; species Pseudophryne corroboree. The sequence continues at coordinate 28,877,760 of NC_086455.1, forward strand.
CTTATAGCATTACAAATTTGCTCTTAGCTCCAGTATATTTATGTGGAGAGAATTCTCCAGACTTGATCACACTCCCTGGAAATTTTTTCCCTGTGTGACTGCTCCCCAGCCTCTCAGGCTGGCCTCCGTGGTTACCAGCATCCAATCCTGAATGCCGAATCTGCGGCCCTCTAGAAGATGAGCACTCTGTAATCACCACAGGAGAGACACCCTTGTCCTTGGATATAGGGTTATCCGCTGATGCATCTGAAGATGCGATCCGGACCATTTGTCCAGCAGATCCCACTGAAGAGTTCTTGCGTGAAATCTGCCGAATGGAAGCGCTTCGTAATAAGCCACCATTTTTTACCAGGACTCTTGTGCAATGATGCACTGACACTTTTCCTGGTTTTAGGAGGATCCCGATTAGCTCGGATAACTCCCTGGCTTTCTCCTCTGGGAGAAACACCCTTTTCCTGGACTGTGTCCAGAATCATCCCTAGGACCAGCAGACGTGTCGTCGGAACAACTGCGGTTTTGGAATATTTAGAATCCACCCGTGCTGTCGTAGAACTACTTGAGATAGTGCTACTCCGACCTCCAACTGTTCTCTGGACCTTGTTCTTATCAGGAGGTCGTCCATTTTCTTTGAAGACGAATCCTCATTTCGGTCATTACCTTGGTAAAGACCCGGGGTGCCTTGGACACTCCAACGGCATCGTCTGAAACTGATAGTGACAGTTCTGTACCCCGAACCTGAGGTACCCTTGGTGAGAAAAGCAAATTTTGGGACATGGAGGTAAGCATCCCTGATGTCCCGGGACACCATATAGTCCCCTTGTTCCCAGTTCGCTATCACTGCTCTGAGTGACTCCATCTGGATTTGAACCCTTGTAAGTGTTCAAATTTTTCAGATTTAGAATCGGTCTCACCTAGCCTTCTGGCTTCAGTACCACCCTATAGTGTGGAACAATACCCCTTTCCTTGTTGTAGGAGGGGTAATTTTATTATCACCTGCTGGGAATACAGCTTGTGAATTGTTTTCAATACTGCCTCCCTGTCGGAGGGGGACATTGGTACAGCAGACTACAGGAACCTGCGAGGGGGGAAACGCCTCGACATTCCAATCTGTGCCCCTTTGATACTACTTGTAGGATCCAGGGGTCCTGTACGGTCCCAGCGTCATGCTGAGAACTTAGTAGAAGCGGTGGAGGGCTTCTGTTATGGGCTGCCTGCTGCAGTCTTCTTCCCTTTCCTCTATCCCTGGGCAGATATCTTATAGGGACGAAAAGACTGAGGCTGAAAAGACGGTGTCTTTTTCTGCAGAGATGTGACTTAGGGTAAAAAAACGGTGGATCTTCCAGCAGTTGCCGTGGCCACCAGGTCCCATGGACCGACCCCAAATAACTCCTCCCCTTTTATACGGCAATACATCTTTGTGCCGTTTGGAATCTGCATCCCCTGACCACTGTCGTGTCCATAAACATCTTCTTGCAGATATGGACATCGCATTTACTCTTGATGCCAGAGTGCAAATATCCCTCTGCGCATCTCGTATATATAGAAATGCATCCTTTAAATGCTCTATAGTCAATAAAATACTGTCCCTGTCAAGGGTATCAATATTTTTAGTCAGGGAATCCGACCAAGCCACCTCAGCTCTGCACATCCAGGCTGAGGCGATCGCTGGTCACAGTATAACACCAGCATGTGTGTGTATACTTTTTAGGATATTTTTCTGATAAGCATGTGAGCGCCTTATCCACCCTGAGGGGTGTTTCCCAATGCGCCTTAACTTCTGGCGGGAAAGGGTATACCGCCAATAATTTTCTATCGGGGGAAACCCACGCATCATCACACACTTCATTTAATTTATCTGATTCAGGAAAAACTACAGGTAGTTTTTTCACCTCACACATAATACCCTTCTTTGTGGTACTTGGAGTATCAGAAATATGTAACACCTCCTTCATTGCCCTTAACGTGTGGCCCTAAAGGAAAATACGTTTGTTTCTTCACCGTCGACACTGAAATCAGTGTCCGTGTCTGGGTCTATGTCGACCGACTGAGGTAAATGGGCGTTTTTACAAGCCCCTGACGGTGTCTGAGACGCCTGGACCGGTACTAATTTGTTCGCCGGCCGTCTCATGTCGTCAACCCACTTGCAGCGTGTTGACATTATCACGTAATTCCATAAGTAAGCCATCCATTCCGGTGTCGACTCCCTAGAGAGTGACATCACCATTACAGGCAATTTGCTCCGCCTCCTCACCAACATTTTCCTCATACATGTCGACACACACGTACCGACATACAGCACACACATAGGGAATGCTCTGATAGAGGACAGGACCCACTAGCCCTTTGGGGAGACAGAGGGAGAGTTTGCCAGCACACACCAAAATGCTATAATTATACAGGGACAACCCTTATATAAGTGTTCCTCCCATATAGCATTTAATATATATGTATATCGCCAAATCAGTGCCCCCCCTCTCTGTTTTAACCCTGTTTCTGTAGTGCAGTGCAGGGGAGAGCCTGGGAGCCTTCCCCTCAGCCTTTCTGTGAGGGAAAATGGCGCTGTGTGCGGAGGAGAATAGGCCCCGCCCCCTTTTCGGTGGGCTTCTTCTCCGGAGATTGTGAAGTCTGGCAGGGGTTAAATACATCCATATAGCCTCAAGGGCTATATGTGATGTATTTTTCGCCATACAGGTATTCTACATTGCTGCCAGGGCGCCCCCCCCCCCGCGCCCTGCACCCTCCGTGATCGCTGTGGGAAGTGTGCTGACAGACAATGGCGCACAGCTGCAGTGCTGTGCGCTACCTGAGGAAGACTGAAAAGTCTTCTGCCGCCTGGTTCCGGACCTCTTCAATCTTCAGCATCTGCAAGGGGGTCGGCGGCGCGGCTCCGGGACGAACCCCAGGGCGAGACCTGTGTTCCGACTCCCTCTGAAGCTAATGGTGTCCAGTAGCCTAAGAATCCAATCCATCCTGCACGCAGGTGAGTTGAAATTCTCTCCCCTAAGTCCCTCGATGCAGTGAGCCTGTTGCCAGCAGGACTCACTGAAAATAAAGAACCTAAAAACTTTTTCTAAGCAACTCTTTAAGAGAGCCACCTAGATTGCACCCTTCTCGGACGGGCACAAAAACCTAACTGAGGCTTGGAGGAGGGTCATAGGGGGAGGAGCCAGTACACACCATGTGATCCTAAAAGCTTGCTTTTGTGCCCTGTCTCCTGCGGAGCCGCTATTCCCCATGGTCCTGACGGAGTCCCCAGCATCCACTAGGACGTTAGAGAAATGCAATTGTATGAAAAGCTTGTGACATTGGAAGCAGAGAGTGGCATGGCACTGTACAACATTTTTAACAATTAAGTCCTAAAATGTGTTGCAAAATGGACAAGTTTGTGACTAGTTCAGGGTCAGTAACAAAGAACTACAAGGCTGTTCTTTGTTGCCTCTTCTGCAACAAAAAATGTTTCTTTAGAACCCACCAGCTCAGATTTACACACTCGTCATCAGTTATTCTCCATGTGAACCCTTTGCTCCTCTAGTGACCTCAAATTGACTAACACTGAACTGTATTACGTTATGAGATATGTCTCCTATCCACAACACTAACACATACAACCACTAGCTGCTAATCCCAGAGCTAAACCTCTCATTTACAAAACGTCAAGACAAAATAAATCCCTACATGCAAAGCTAGTATAACTAGTTAGTAATATAGAAGTAATTGCATAATAAAGAGCTGACTTAATGCATCTACAATCACCTTTATGTTGGCTAGAGTTAATCTTGCTCTGAAAGTGAAGGCAAATCCATAGTTCTAAACGCTACTCTGACGCACTGACATTAATGGGAGTCGGGTATTGGGCAGTATATTTGCGCTTCTAAATTACAACAAGAATGCTGTACAGTGAGGTTATCACACCGTGTTTTCCGGCATTAAAAAAAAAAAAAAAAACGTACGATTAAGAGGTAGGGTTAGATATGAGCTGCTGTCAGAAGCTTGCAGTGCACAAGTAAGGGCAATTGTGCTATTTGATTTCTGTGCACATCTCCATAGTCTGCAAGCAGAAATTGGCAAGACATACATCATGTGAAACTGGTAAATCAATCAGCCGCCATATGCTAAACAGGCAATGTTAGCGATAACGTATTCATACATATATGGAAAAAAACTAGATGGGCCTGAGCTCAAACAGGGTATTTATGCTGCAGTGGGGTCCTAAGGCCACTAGACATGGGTGCCGTCTCTCCTGGTTTTACCCCCGTGCTTCTAAGTCACCGGAATGCATAAATAACCTACAGTATATAAAACTCATATAAGATATGTCATTTGAAGGCTGCAACGGGTTCACTACGGCTGGCCGGCGGTCGGGCTCCCGGCGCCCAGCATACCGGCACCGGGAGCCCGACCGCCGGCTGACCGACAGTGTGGCGAGCGCAAATGAGCCCCTTGCGGGCTCGCTGCGCTCGCCACGCTACGGGCACGGTGGCGCGCTACGCGCGCCACACTATTTTATTCTCCCTCTATGGGGGTCGTGGACCCCCACGAGGGAAAATAAGTGTCGGTATGCCGGCGGTCGGGCTCCCGGCGCCGGTATACTGAGCGCCGGGAGCCCGACCGCCGGCATACAGAAGACCACCCGCCTTCTGCTTAAGAACTATGCCCCTGGGTGCCAATACAAACTACATAATGGGGGGGATTCAACCAATTATGGCACCCTATTTCCCAGGGGAGGTGCAAGCTGAAATGCAGACACCGGCCATTATTTGCACCCAGAATGGAGCTACAATTGAATAGCTCTGTTAGGGGTCAATTCTATTCAGCATAGCGCCGAGAGTTAGCTCCCGTTGCTATTCAATTCAGCTCAAGTTAAGTCGGCGAAGGCCCGTTCTCGCCGACTTATCAGGTTGATTTGTCGGGAGAAGGGGCATTCTCCGACTTAACTCCACGGCGCAATGCTGATTCCCGACAGAATCAGCCTTGCGGCAGCCTTTTTGTCGGGTTTCTTCTCTCATCCCCCGGGGGTGAGAGAAGAATTCCCGACAATTGGTGTCACTTGGCGCTGTATTGAATAGTGCCGGGAGCCAACTCCCGGCGCTATTCAACTGTCGATGAATAGAATTGACCCCTTAGTGGCTGGCCAAGTAAGTAATACCCTGTGCATTTAGGCTTTGAAGGGCCATTGCATGGGGACATGTAATTCCAGGAGACACCTAAGAAGTAGTATTAAAGACTTCTACTGTGCTAGCCTTCGAATGAAACCCATGGAGTAAAGTCCTTGAGAAGGACAAAGCAATTTGAAAAAACGCTAGTATTAAGCAAGAGGGGACTCAAGCAACACTGTGAAACCTGCTGGGTCAACACAGAGCAGATAAGTAAAGAGTTTTACATAATCTCACATAATTCCATACAAATCATCATTAAAGTTTATGACATTATGCCTGACACAGCTCTAACAGTCGTAAAAGCTTGCAATCAAATATTTATTTAGGCTGTAATGATTATCACCAATTCCTTTGAAGAGTAACTTAATGTCGATATCACATTAGCGTCAAGACACTTAACAGCTCTACAAAGTAAAATTTGAATGGAAAGAGTATTTAAACATTAGTATAATAGGGTCACATAGTATAATAAATCTATGTTTCGTATCTGCATCCAAGTTTAAAGTTCAACTCCACAAACCAAATTAGTTTCAGAATACTGAATGTAGGACTGAGGTGATGTAAGGCTGCATGAGAATTTTTAGGTGTAGACACCAAACATGCTCAGTAGATTTGTCAAACACAATCTGCCTACACAAAAAAAAGCATTTTTGTGCATCCACGCATTCCATATAGCTTGAGATGTAGGCGTTAGAAGAGAAATAATTAAGAATTAATTTAACTTTTAATGTGCTGGCAACGAGAGAGAACATTTCTGGATCTGCTATATTCTAGCACATGATACAAAAACTAACGGTCTAAAAATACATTTAACAGTCGTGCTTGGTTTAGCTATTGAGCCAACGGATGTGCAAGGCTTGCTAGACCATTAATAATTAATCATGAAAGCTATAAAAATGGGACAGCAACATTACCCACAACCAGTGTACAAGGAGAAGAATCTTTCATTCAGAAGGCTGTTTAAATGAAAACATTCAATCTAGCAAAGGCAGATATCAACTTATTATTGCACCAAAAGCAACACGGAAAACAGGTTGTACTCGATGGACAAATTGTCTTTTTTCAACCTTAGATACTATGTGACTATTAGGATATTAGCATGCATAAAACGGCGAATTGATGCAAGGGACGAGAGTGTTATAATCCCATTATATAAATCACTAGTGAGGCCTCATCTTGAATACTGTTGTGCAATTTTGGGCTCCATACTACAAAAAGAATATCCTTGAGCTAGAAAAGGTTCAGAGGCGGGCGACCAAACTAATTAAGGGCATGGAGACGCTGGAATACGAGGAAAGGCGTGCAAGGCTAGGAATGTTTACACTGGAAAAGAGGAAACTAAGAGGGGACATGATCAATATCTACAAATATATAGGGGGACAATATACAGAACTTGTGAGGGACCTGTTTTTAATAAGATCAGCAAAGAGGACACGTGGACACTCGCTTAGGTTAGAGGAGAGGAGTTTACGCAAAAAGGTTTTTTCACAGTAAGGACAATACGTGTTTGGAATTCCCTGGCTGAGAGAGTAGTAACGGCGGACTCAGTTTTTAATAAATGAAGTGCCGTTCGTGAGCTCTGATTGGCTCACGAACCGGCACTTCCTTTAACAGACCCGCCGGAGACGCAGGAGGGACACAGAAGAGGCGCACGCTGTGCCCTCCGTGTCCCAACATCATAAAACAGCCGGGGGGGGGGGGAATTTAACTGGCACTGGGGGAGTATATTCGGCACAGGGGGAGGGGGAGCATATTTTGCACTTCGGGGGGCATAAGTGGCACTGAGGGGGCATATGTGGCACTGGGGGGGTATATGTGTACCTAGCACATGGGGGGGCTATATTTGGCATTGGGGGCATGTGAGTACCTGGCACTGTGGGGGAATATCTGGCACTGGGGGCATATGTGGCACTGGGGGGGTGTATGTGTACCTGGCACATGGGGGGGAGCTATATTTGGCACTGGGGGCATGTGAGTACCTGGCACTGTGGGGGAATATCTGGCACTGGGGGCATATGTGGCACTGGGAGCACAGCCCTAGCAACAAGCACTACCCCCTAGCAACGAGCATGCCGAATAATTTTTTGGCTTGGGGGAGAAAAATTTCTAGTTACGCCACTGCAAGTCACACCCTCTTTATTGCAGATACACATTTTACAAGTGTCATACCCAGGGTTAGAACCCACGACCTAGTACACTGGAAGCAGAAACCTTACTGATGACCCCTATGCTGCTGTATAGGAAATATGAGAATTCTAACTATATGAAGTTACTTCTGACAAATACACGTAACTTCATAAAGTTAGAATTCTCATGCTACCTATGCAGGAGCAAATAGCTCTATCAGTAAAGTGTCTGCTGTCAGTGTAACAGGTCATGGCTTCTAATCCTGGGTATGACTGCTAGGAATTGTGTGATTTAAAATAAAAGACAATGAATTGTGTGTGTGTGTGTGTGTGTGTGTGTGTGTGTGTGTGTGTGTGTGTGTGTGTGTGTGTATATATAGATATATATATATATATATATATATATATATATATATATATATATATATATACGGGGACACCAATATTTATCTTGCCTCCGGCCAACTGGGACAAACTTACGCCACTGCTGGTGTGGGCTTAGCTAGTGGTCAGGAAAGCAGTGTCTGCTGAACAATGGTGATGGGACAACGTTTGTAAGGAATAAAGAAGCCACCTGACAGAGCAACTAGAGTGAAGAGTCGTTCTTTGTGAAGCAAACCTTTTACAGTAGCTAATAACTTTTTTTTCTTTTGCTGTCGGAGATATAAATGTAGTTGCAGATCCCGACTAACTCACTGTATTTGAGGTAATGAATGCACACATGCGTGGTCAAATTGGACAAATCCAACACTTTGGCAGCCAGACTGAATTGCTGGTGCTCCCTTACTGCAGCTGTCTGCTGCCTGCACATTCACAGCAATAGCGGTCACTGCATTTTCAGCTGTGAACAATTGAAATCTGTTTTCATTTCCATCATTTACAGCCATCTTTGGTGTTCAATGAGGCCCTGCATGTCTTGTCAGCCAAATCTGCCTTCATCCCAGCCAGCCAAACTGAATGAAACAAACACTGCGTGTGGCCGGTTTAAGTCTAGTAAAATTTCAACAGATTCAGTATAAAAGTCTTATTGTGTGTCGTATTGGGATCCGGTCTGAAGATCGACACTGTTGTCAAAGTCGGAAAAATATCATGCTACACGTTGCCATATATCCACCCCATGCGCGTGCCTGCTGCACGTGCACATTCTCTCCCGTGCGTACGGATACTCGCAGCTGCGTGATGGCGCCTCCTCGGCCATGCGCTCGAGCGCGTGGTATGTGCATTTACGGTAGAGTTTGTGTGCGTCTAGCGGGCGACTCAATCGTTAAATAATAAAACCAAATAGTATGTTTTATAGATAATGTTCCCCTTAATAATGACTGTAAGTTTGTTTAATGTAAAGGGTCGCTGGACAGAGGAATTCCTCTTTGCATGGTACGAAGGGTCAGACAGGGTTTGAGCAGCTGTGTCTGGTACCTGACTAAAGAACATTTTATTAGAAACAATCCGGTGCTGGTTAGGTAAAGATTAATCGCTCCTGCGTATAGTTATGGCCATTAGTATTTTCTGGACATTTACTATATTTGCGATTCATTACCCATGCGGCGGGAATCTTCAGATTCCCTCCCACCTGAGCAGTTTGATATAGTCACAGCCCACCTGTTCAAACTAACCTATGACCTTTTGTTATGATGCGAGGAGACATTCCTGTGTCCAATGAACAATGAGATTATAGGTCCCTTTGTAGTGTACTGTACGCAGTGTATATAAGATCAGCCAGCCTGGGCAGCTCTCTCACTCTCCACAAACGGTTTTCATCTTGACTAACTTGGAGCTGGTACCAGAAGCTGCGCAGCGATCGTTCCCAGTGTGTGTAAGTTATTCTCTGTAACCAACTTGTTCTCTGTTTGTATTGGCCATACTCTCTCTCTCTCTCTCTGTTATAGTATAGGATTGTGACGCTATTGTATATTTCTGTCTAGATATTCTGTTAGAATGATATGTTAGCTTGTAGTGTATGACTTGTAAACTGTTTCCCCTTTTCGATATAACTAAAAGCTTGTTAGTAAAGGTGTTGGAACCTTAGCAAGGTATCGTGTGTTTATTATATTGCAGAGGGTAATAGGAGCGTCTCAAACGCTCAAGCAGCTTTAGCATTAACAAGGTTAAGCAGCGTTACATCGCTACAGTATTTCAGTACAAGGTTTACAGTATAAGAGTATCCTGTGTGTTACATTCAAGGTTTACTGATTGTCATCCCGTGAGCGTCTGCGCCGCTCGTGTTCTCCTCGTGGACTCGAGCGTCCGCTACGCTGGTAGCGTAGCATTACGGTAGTCGGCCGCCTATAGCGTGCTCGACGCCACGCATTAAGCTGTGAGCGAGCGTGTCGCATGTGCGTCTCGATCACGGCCGAGCGTATGCTACGCTAAGTGCGTACCCTTACGGTACCCCACACGCCAATTGCGTACTGAGTCTCTTACCCATTTATAGTGAATGTTATAAGATAAATAGTTAGCTTTATCACTGTCTAGGTCGACAACGTTTAGGTCGACCACTATTGGTTGACAGGCACTAGGTCGACATGGTTTCTAGGTCGACATGACTTTTTCATACTTAACGATCCACGTGGACTACGATTGGAACGGTAATCTGTGCAGAGTGAAGCGGTAGCAGAGCGAGGCACCTTGCCCGAAGCTTGGCGAGCGAAGCGAGCCATGTGAGGGGACACGGTGCACTAATGGAACTTCCCAGTCACTGTATGGAGAATGGCAAAAATAATGAGCGCTTAATGAACTAATAAAACTAAGTGGCACCTGTAAAGAAAAAGTTTTGTTAACATATGTTTACAGCTCTTTTTAGAGCTTTGTTTGCGGTGTCAGCACAGTCCATAGGAGATCTACCTTTCCCTACCTCACTCTAAGTTCACGGGATTCCTCAGCCTGGTGTTGTAAAAGGCTGTCCGCGGCTTGTGTGTTCTTTCTCACCACCGCTGCATCCAGCGGGGGAAGCGGAGTGCGGCAGGGTTTGGTGGGTGACGTCACTCGGCGGCGTCCGATCTCCAAGGTGGCAGGGTGTCTTGTCTGTAATACCGCTATCCACCAACGCGTTTCGTGCTGTTTCTAGCACTTTGTCAAGGTTGGATATGTTGTTAAAAAGAGTATTTTTATACCTAAAACTTTATTAGTCTCAAAAACGGAAAACATGGCACTTCCGGTTCGGAAGTGATGTAAAAACTGCGGGAACCGCATGGCTTAAAATAGCACATTGATTTCAATGGGCAAAAAGAACTTTGTTTTGTAGAAGCTTAGTTTACACAAAATTATATTAAATATAAATATACATATGGAGAAAACAACACCAAAAAACATGAAAAACTCATGTCGACCTTTTGAACTGTCGACCTAGACCATGTCAACCTAGAACCCTTGTCGACTTTCCAACCCTGTCGACCTAGTGCCTGTCGACCTATAGTGTCAACCTAGAAACTGTTGATGCAATAATCCACACCCGTCATATTAGGCTTCCATTATAACATGAGATTAGCAACTCATCAAGTAAAATACAAGTTACAGCCACAAATAAAAGCCACTGAGAGATGCATTCATTAATCACCACCTGCCTTTTTTCCCCATACATATGAACCCTCTTGTCAGGGACTGGGGTTTCCTCTGTGATGTGCAACACATCCTTAATTGCTATAATCATATAACGGATGGATTTAGCCAATTTAGGCTGTAACTTTGCATCATCGTAATCGACACTGGAGTCAGAATCCATGTCGGTATCTGTGTCAACAATTTGGGATAGTGGGCGCTTCTGAGACCCTGACAGCCTCTGCGACATAGGATCAGGCATGGGCTGAGACCCCGACTGTCCTAAGGTTTCAGCTTTATCCAACCTTTTATGCAAGGAATTAACATGATCATTTAAAACCTTCCACATATCCATCCAATCAGGTGTCGGCGCCGTCGGCGGAGACACCACATTCATTTGCTCCCGCTCTGCTTCCACATAGCCTTCCTCGTCAAACATGTCGACACAAGCGTACCGGCACACCACACACACAGGGGATGCTCTTTTTGATGACAGCTCCCCCACAAGGCCCTTTGGAGAGACAGAGAGAGAGTATGCCAGCACACACCCCAGCGCTATATGTCCCAGGAATCACACAGTAACTTAGTGTTAACCCAGTAGCTGCTGTATATTATGTTTTTGCGCCTAATTTATGTGCCCCCCCCTCTCTTTTTACCCTCTTCTACCGTGAATCTGCAGGGGAGAGCCTGGGGAGCTTCCTCTCAGCAGAGCTGTGGAGAAAAAATGGCGCTGGTGAGTGCTGAGGAAGAAGCCCCGCCCCCTCAGCGCGGGCTTCTGTCCCGCGTTTATGTACAATATAATGGCGGGGGCTCATACATATATACAGTGCCCAACTGTATTATATGTCCAACTTTTGCCAAGAGGTCCTAATTGCTGCCCAGGGCGCCCCCCCCCCCCCCCTGCGCCCTGCACCCTACAGTGACCGGAGTATGTGGGTGTAGTGTGGGAGCAATGGCGCACAGCTGCAGTGCTGTGCGCTACCTCAGTGAAGACTGGAGTCATCTGCCGCCGATTTCGAAGTCTTCTTGCTTCTTTCACCCGGCTTCTGTCTTACGGCTCTGCGAGGGGGACGGCGGCGCGGCTCCGGGATCGGACGACAAAGTGTGAGATCCTGTGTACGATCCCTCTGGAGCTAATGGTGTCCAGTAGCCTAAGAAGCAGGACCTATCTGCAGAGAGTAGGGCTGCTTCTCTCCCCTCAGTCCCACGATGCAGGGAGTCTGTTGCCAGCAGAGTTCCCTGAAAATAAAAAAACCTAACAAAATACTTTCTTATAGCAAGCTCAGGAGAGCTCACTAAACAGCACCCAACTCGTCCGGGCACAGATTCAAACTAAGGTCTGGAGGAGGGACATAGAGGGAGGAGCCAGAGCACACCAGAATCCAAATTCTTTCTTAAAGTGCCCATGTCTCCTGCGGAGCCCATCTATTCCCCATGGTCCTTACGGAGTCCCCAGCATCCACTAGGACATTAGAGAAATAATAATTAGAGTGACAATGCACTAAACAGATAGGTCGTATACTCATTCAGACCAAATATATGCCTCCACTATGGGTAAGTGTCATTTTGAAAATTCAGACATCATTCCAGAGCCTTAAAGCTGAATTTGACCAAATTGTCAAAATTACCAACTTTTGCATCTTTTTTGCGCACGTCTGTCTGTTATTCATGTCCTATGCCAAATTCAAGTCTGCCATGAGAATTATTTGAAATATATGAGCCATTAAGTTTTATTTTACCTCCTCATACACCTGGCGTCAATACGTCATGCAGCGCAAGACACCTGGCGTGAGAGAGACACCAGGTCCAGGGAAACTTGGCCAAACGCTGCCGTTTTGCCTTAGTTGAATTACAACTAAGACGTATTATTTTTGCCAATAATATGTCTTAGTTGCAATGCGACTAGGACGCACGTGGAGACTGTGCTGATTAATTTGATATATGAAACTTGTATACTATGTGGGACTGACTGTATACAGAGCATAACAGAACTTGTGCTGAAAAAAAGCTGCAGCTGCTACATTGTAGCACTTCATGTACAGATTCAGAGACTCCGTCACACACAGATATACAAGTGTCATACATCAAACTACTCAGTCTCCTGGTGCGTCCTAGTCGCGTTGCAACCAAGATGCATTTTTGGCAAAAAAAAAGACGCCAAACGCTAGAAGATTCCAAGGCGACCTGGTGTGCTAAGAGGGGCTGTTTGGTGTGACTGTAGCAAAGATGTATGAGGACACTATTGTACCTGTGGTGCCTTGACGCGAGGTGCCTTGACAAAGACCCAATTAGGGTAGAAACGCGTCGGCGGCAACAGGTGGACGTGGTCACGATCTGGTGTATAGCAGAAAACGTTCAGGGACGGGAGGAGAGCAGAGCGGTCTGGAAGCACATGCAGGCTGGGAGGTTCACGGCCGGAGGGCAGCCAGCGGTGGAAAGAGTAGTATCCACGGGTGACGCATATCCCGATTAGAAAGCCCCGCTAAGAACAACAGCGTCCTGAGGTATCGGTGAGCTCCCACCTGGGAACATCCATGTATCAGACCCAAACTGTTATCTTATGAAACTGAACGTCTGTGTACAAATAAGGAGAACTTTTTAACAGTGAACCTTTTTAACAGAGGACATTTTAAATAAAACGTGTGTACTTTTTACATCTGCAATGGATTGTTTTGGAGACATTTCATACTAAAACATATATATGAAATAGATTGTTCCCATTGATTTGGATGCGGATTCCCTGGAGACGTGGTTTATAAGCAGCGCTATGAAGTGCCTTTATTGATCGTGTTTGATAAGACTATTGTACCTGTAATTGTCATGTTTGTCTTTTTTCTTGTCTGGTACACCCTGCATACTGGCCTACAGTGCAATGTTATACAGGTTGAGTATCCCATATCCAAATATTCCGAAATACGGAATATTCCGAAATACAGACTTTTTTGAGTGAGATAGTGAAACCTATGTTTTTTCATGGCTCAATGTACACAAACTTTGTTTAATACACAAAGTTATTAAAAATATTTTATTAAATGACCTTCAGACTGTGTGTATAAGGTGTATATGAAACATAAATGAATTGTGTGAATGTACACACACTTTGTGTAATACACAAAGTTATAAAAAATATTGGCTAAAACGACCTCCAGGCTGTGTGTATAAGGTGTATATGTAACATAAATGCATTCTGTGCTTAGATTTAGGTTCCATCACCATAATATCTCATTATGGTATGCAATTATTCCAAAATACGGAAAAATCCCATATCCAAAATACTTCTGGTCCCAAGCATTTTGGATAAGGGAGACTCAACCTGTAGTAAGGCTTTGTACATACACTATGGTTATATGTTGTTAATTGTGGTATCCACATGTTATGTTCCTAAGAGGATGTGTGTGTACAAGGGGAAGTGTCACCTATAACATTACAGTGTGTGAGGTACTGTGCGTTACTTATGGTATCCCATGTTATGTCCCTGAGGGGGTGGAGAGGTGTGTGATACCCCTTTTCCATCTATGAGCACGGGTCGCAGCTGGGAGCCTGACACGGGTGCTACCCGGCTGCAGCCCGTGCTCAGCCCCCTTTCCCATCAGCAGTCACAACCCGGCATATGCCGGGTTGGTGACGCTTCTAGTGATGCGGCAGGGGCGGCGCTGGGAGATCACATGATCTCCCAGCGCCACCCTTCCATACAGTGTAAACGGGAGCCGTGTCGTATCAACACAGCTCCCGTTTACACTGCAACCCTACCCGGATCATTCCCGTGTCCTACCCAGGTATTTACCAAAGTAGGATTCACGGGTCACTTGATCCGGGTTTTTGCGGGGGGACCCTCTTCCACTTGCAAAAAACACGGGTAAATGCGCGCCCCCATGCATTTACCCGTGTTTTTTGAGCTAGTGGAAAAGGGGTACGACAGACCCCCATCACATTATAGTGTGTGAGGTAGTGTTACTTGTTAGTATGAAGTATACTGCGCTCATTATGGGGCAAGGGTGGACATGTGGCCCTGCTATATCTGGAAGGTGGCCGACCTTTCCGTAAGTATATGTTGGAGGGGTTGATACAGCGCAGCAAAAGATCTCTTGGGGGACGGAGGTGGTCTGTGGGTGGGTGGAGGGTATAGATGTATATGTGCTGTAACTATGGTAATAATGCAGGCGTGATAGATGTACAAAAGTAGTTCATAGGAGATAAATGTAAGAAATGCAATATGTAAATGAAGAAATACTTGTATTAGAATGCAGTATTAGGAGTCACAGTGCTCTCTTGGGACTGCCCTTTTCTAGGTATGCCCTCCTAGTTGGTATACTCACACTATGGGGGACCCCTCTATTTAGTGGGTTTGAGGTCATTTTTAGGAACCTTTCACATTGATTTTTAAACCCAGAGTTTAAGTTCTCCCTTCCTTAGAAAATGCCCCTTAAAATGTATCAGTCCAGCAATGTTAAAAGTATCCGGAGGTGTCCCACCTGTGCTTTCCACCTAGCAGTAAGTGCCTGTGTGGTCCCACACTGGTGCATGGCCCGTTATAATCACCGCCGGGGACACGCTGCTTATGCCTGTGCCGGCTTAGCTCCGTACCCTGTGCTATTCAGCCCCCTAAGTTCTGCACATGTCCGGTCACTCCTGGTCACCAGAATCCCACTATGCTTGTTAGGGACTCTGCAGGTGCGTCACAGCTGGCTGGGACTTCCATCTGTTCCGGGTCCACGATGTGTCGCAAAACTTAACAGGCATTCTGCCCTCTCCAGCCAGACAGGAGTTAGGGATGATGCGGCTGCTCAAAGTGTGTCAGCACTACTGCCGTCATCTCATATACTGTATATAGCTAGCTATAGCTAGCTGAAATGCATCTATGTTTCTCATATACACTATGGGGTATATTCAATAAGAATTGGGTCCATTCCAACATGCAGTTGTCGGAAAGGGCCCGACAACCCCTACTCAATGGACGGCCAAATCCGACTGTCGGATTTGGCCGTACTCGGGGTCCTGTCCTGTCGCTGCTGTCAGCGGCTGCTGGGTGCGCTGACAGCAGCGACTGGGGGAGCTGGATGGCTGTGGGGAGCGCTGGGCGGCTGCGTGCGGCGGTGGGAGCTTCCAGCGGCGGCCGGCGGAGGGCGATGTCTGTGGTGGCGGGGGGAGCTAGATGGCTGCAGGGGAGGCTGGGTGGTTGCGTGCAGTGGTGGGAGCTTCCAGCAGCGGCCGGCGGAGGGTGATGTCTGTGGCGGCGAGGGGAGGCGCTGCAGGGAGAGAGGTGCCTGGCCAGGGACGGCCGTCAAGGTACCTCTTATCCCCGATCCCCATAGCCCGCCGCACTGCTCCCCGTCTCCTCACCTCAATCCGACTTGTTTTCAAGTCGGATTTAGTTTGTCGGAAACGGGGCTAAAACCTGTCGGGTTTGGCCCCGCTTCCAACAATGCACGCTGATCATGTGTCTGCTGCTGGAGCACAACATTTAGCTTGTGCGTGGGGGGAGGGTGCAATGACTTTTGTCTACATACCACATATCTATCGAAGGGCCGACTAGATGGGCCAAGTGGTTCTCATATGCCGTCAAATTCTATGTTGTGCAGTGTACTCTTGCCCTGTATCTCTGGATGTTTTTAGATCTTCCACATGTTTGCGGCAGCGGAAATTTTGTGGCATCTTACAAATAAAATATAAAAAATAATAAATCAACCTGCTCATTCCCATCCCGGAGCTCCAGAGGCAGAGGTTTCTATAATTTACATTATTTAGATTTGCTGCTTTATAAAGGCTACAGATGGAAAGTGTGTGTAGTCGGCTCAGAATCCGCAATATGTGCGACTGCATCACACCACCCTGGTTTGCAGTCATGACGGAGCCAAACAGAGGCCCAGAAAAGTGGCTGAATTTCACAGATATTCAGGCGCTGGAATGGAGTGGTCGATTAGACAAGCTTTAACGGACAAAAGAATCTGCAGATCACCACTACTTCCTTTAGAGTTCCCTTTCACCAACAGTCACTTTACAACAGATTAAAGGCACATGAATTCACAGGCTGCATTTTTCGGAATAATGGCACATCCCACACAATGACTGCCGCCGCGGAGTGTAGGAGGCAAATACACGTACAATATATTTTAAGATCTTCAACCGTGTCACACTTTAAAAAATGAGTAAGGAGGTTTTGTTTAAAGATTATGGGGGAGATTCAGTTTTCCACAGTAAACTACTGCGGGTGTAAAAGGAAAATAGCCTCGCCCGTGGCTATTAAATTGCACGCCCTTTTTCACCCGACTGCCTTGTTAAAGCCTGTTAAATCAGCATGTTAACGGGCGTGAACACACAGAATCTGTGAAAAGCTCGCGGATTCACGTTTTAACAGGGTCGCGGCACCCGTTAGCCCGTTCGTTATCGGGGATTTTTTTTTTTACTTCGGTTCAGAGGCGAAAAAAAAAAAAACAATTAAAAGATGCCGACAGTTGCTAATTGAATAGCCCGGGACATCAATTAGAACGCGGCTAATTGAATTTCCACCTTAATTTGAGAATTACATGATTCCTTTTTTAGTAAATTAAATTCCACAAGCTGGTGACAGTCTTCTCACAGTTGCTAGGATACCTACATATGATAGAGAGATTAAAGGTGAAGTGTTCAGCCATTTCCAGGGAGAAACGTGAACACAAATATCTGATATTTTAAACATGTGTTCTGTTGTTACATTTGCAGGTTACAATGTGAAATGGAAAAAAATAATAGCAGAATGACAAAATACAGGTTAAAACAAGATTACAGTCACTTTGGGGCAGATGTATTAACCTGGAGAAGGCATAATTAAGTGATAAACCAGTGATATGTACAAGGTGATAAAGGCAGCAGCCAATCAGCTCCAATATGTAAATTAAGTTAGGATCTGATTGGCTGGTGCCTTTATCACCTTGCACATATCACTGGTTTATCACTTCCTTATGCCTTCTCCAGGTTAAATACATCTGCCCCTCTGTTACAGGAAGGGTAGTCGACAAATCAAAGGCAAACAATTAATAGGTCAGTGTTACACAGCTGATCGGTGACCTTATCCGTGCGGTACTAATTGTGGCATAACAGCAGGCAATCAGCCTAAAGCATATAAAGGGCACTTTCAGGGGATTTACATGTTAGCATGTGTGCAAAATAATTAACATGAAGCGATTTCAAAATTAAATGGCAGGGAGAAGGTGGAATGGATAATAAACTGGAAACGGTAATGAGGTAATAGTTTGGCTACCTCTGTTGTCTTGGTTGATAAACACACTTAGGGGGCAATTCAATAGTTCTCTCAGCGGGTGTTACTAATGGATGCCCGTATAGACCAATTCAATTGTTGCTCCGCTCAGGCACACATTTCTGCTCAGCGTCCAGAGGGTGCGAGCAGAAAATGTACAAAAACTCAGTGGTTTGGGTGCCCTAACCGGGACTTTAGTCGAGTTTAGCAGCTATACGCAGCTTAACTCTGTATATTCGGCTGCGACAATAGTGATAATTAATCGGCGCCCGGAACAATGGAATTGCTCTGGTTGGGGCCCATTAATTAGTGCACCTCATGAAAACAACTGAATTCCCCCTTAAAGTTTTTTGCGGTCGACACACTCAATTAAAAAGTACACAAATGCACAGATTCCACTTGCAATTAGCTGCCAGACAACTGCCAATAAAAAAGTGAAACATCTCAGTAGTGGGCCCACATGATCCAATTACGCATGTCTAAACACTGCTATAAAGAAGAAAAACCACAAGCTGCTTAAACAATTTAGAACCAAAAAGAAAGAAAAAGGACTAGCTATTAAAAGATAGGGGAAACCCAATATAGTTGTGGGGATAACAGGTTGAGGAAAAATTAGTCCATGGATTTAACGACAAACCATATAGACAGTATACTAAGACAAGTATACAGAAAGGAGATCTACTGTACAGACAAACAGGAATGTTTAATGACTATATTCAATTACTTTCAAATGCCTACCAAGTTTCGTCACAGCAGCAGAGCTTAAAAAAAATTATATAAAAATACAGCTGAACTTTACCTAAAAGTAATGGGAATTTCTTTTAAGTTTTTAAATTACAATAGCGATACCACAGCTCATTATCTCTGAAGATAGGAATGCTTTGGTTCTGAGCAACAACAAGGAACTTAAATATCTGACAAAAGACAAAACGCACACCTGAACAGACTTCTATAGCTATTGAATGGGAGAAAAATGTAAGTCCTTTCTGTAAAGATGAGAATTAAAAGGCACACAAATAATCACACACAGCTTGAAGGATTACAAGTGTGTATTACTGTTGAGCTACTACAAGTAGGAGAGCAAAATCCACTAAACCTATTCGGATATATAATATACAGTATATATTCATATATCTATTACACACAGGTACTTACAAATATTTTTTGTTTTTTTTAAAGTACCTCTATATTTCTCAGTACTCAACATTAGGTCAGTGCTTCCCAAACTCAATCTTTAAGATACACTGACATTCCAGGTTTTTAAGGATATTAATGCTTGAGCACAAATGGTTAAATCACAATTTGTGAGCGACTATTAAAGTGACCTGTGTACATAATACATGAAAACCTCAATAAATGGCAGTACTCCTTCAACTTGATATGGAAATGTAACCACTACAAATGTAATCAACTAATAAAACTTAAGGGGGTATCCAATTAGCCCCGGTCTGTTTTCAATTGATAAAAACGGCCTGATATCACGATTAATGACCGATGGTCATTATCACAGTATCCTATTACAGCCCGTTT